>NC_143579.1:185348379-185716193 GCF_048544385.1 Mastigoproctus giganteus
ATGAGTAAATAGACAGCAATTTAAGCTTTAACTATAAATCTTTTAAATGCAGTTGTAAATTAATTAAATTTCTCAAATCGTCCGAATTTCCAGTTTTTAAAGTACAGTACTTCAAACACTAAGAACTAATGTTGTTTATCGAACTGTTTCGAACAATGCATTCCATATTCACTTATTAATAAATGCAGCCATAAAGTATTTTTTATAATTTCGATGCTTTATTGTAACTCACCGGCTCTCTGAGAAATGTCTGAATTTTTTTTTTTTTTTTTTTGTGCGCGTGTGGCAGTGGTTACCATAAAGATATCCAGTGAGTTACCACCTGTAATAGTCCAACCGAAAACCGAATCGACAGATGACATCTCTACTTCTAGGCAAGTATGCATTTATTAAATCATATGAACACCACTCGAACATGCTTTACCATAATCATAATCTACACGTTTTTATTAATTAGTATTGTGGAAGTGGTAAAAATACTGAATGAGTACCGGGCGCTTTTGCCTAATTTTACAGGAATGGTGACATTTAAAGGTTAATTTTCTTTGCAGCTACTCAGTTTCTGACAAACAAAAACTCCTGAAGACAGCCATGCTGTTCAGTATTATGTACGGAGCGAACATCGGAGGCACGGGATCAGTTACGGGAACCCCTCCTAATCTGGTATTCATCGGAGTTCT
The DNA here is from genome assembly GCF_048544385.1 of Mastigoproctus giganteus. Classification (NCBI taxonomy): domain Eukaryota; kingdom Metazoa; phylum Arthropoda; class Arachnida; order Uropygi; family Thelyphonidae; genus Mastigoproctus; species Mastigoproctus giganteus. The sequence goes on from NC_143579.1 coordinate 185,349,060, forward strand.
TGAGGAGTAAGTACATCCACTTCACTAAATTGGTTTGGGTTTCACTAGCGCATTAGCTACTGAGGCTATAATGGGCCAAAACCAGGTCACTTCACTAAATAAGGATATTGATGTCCTGTGGAATATCTTTGATTCCGTACACATTAGCGTGTGATTTTATTTTCTCTTATCCTTTTCACACTTCAAAATAAATGAATATTTGCATCTTTTTTAAGGTAATAAATGGGATAACAAGAAGATCGGAGTATGCCAAAAGATGTAATTACTTTTATCGTTCTATCAGTTAACCTGACGTTTTAGAGTTAGACTATTACCAAAAATGATTCCGAATTGCTAATAAGGCGTAAATGCGCGCGCACACACACACATACAGTATATTTTAACGTCAAGATTAAAAATCGCATTGTGTACAACCAGTCAGTGTGCTCATCGACATTAAGTTTTAAATAAACGTTGTTGATAATTTGCTTCGCTTGATGCGAAAATTTTGAACAATGGTAAGAATTTTTCCAGCTGGTTAACAACAGAGTATACCCACGTCAGTAGTATCGAGTGATCACTCGAAGAGTTGCAATGTGCATTGCAACTTTTCGAAGCGGGCAATTCAAAACATCAAAGATTACATCACGTTTTGTTTCAAGCTTGGCAATATACAAGCTGTAGCTATTAAATAACGAGACTGCGCGCAGCCGCTACATATCAAGCGCCACCTATGAAACAAAAGGCACGGGGGTTGACCTTGAACCTTTCCCTATTTGTCTGCCAAGTCATGTTCCAACATGCTCATTTGCTCTGCAGTGAGACAGGTTTCATTACATTGTGTTCTTGCAGTTTGCCGGAAAAATGACAGACAAAAGGGTCCAACAACGAATCAACCTCAAAATTTTAACAAAACTAAAGAAAACACCAACTGAAAGTTATGAGTTGCTATTTCAAGTTTATGGAGAAGATACTACGTGAAGAGCATGCGTGTTTGAATGTATAAAAGAGTTTTAGAAGGAAGAGAGAATGCGGAAGATTATGAACGACCAGGACGTCCGGTATCCATGAAAATTGATGAAAATGTGGACTGGGTTAGGACATTGATTAGAACCGGTCTTCATTTAAACATTAGAATGGTTACATCAGAACTCAATATGGACAGAAAAAAAACACACACACAGACACTAACTGAAAATTTAGGCATGAGAAAAGTGCGTGCCAAGACGGCGCCAAAAATTTTAAATGAAGGACAAAGAATGGGAAGACTACAAGTTTGTGGATGTTTTGAAAAGAAAAAAAAAAAAATCCTGAAGATCCAGACTTTGAGTACTCTAATTACTTGCGATGAAATTTGACTGTTACAGTACTACCCAAAACTAAAAGACAGTATGTGCAGTCGAAGACAAAACAACTCCCAGAACAAAAAACCTAATGTCAAAATTAAAACCATGCTTGTTGTTTTCTTCGATATTAAAGAAATTATCGCTGAGAATGTTCCATCAAATCAGATTGTCAATCAAACATACTATACTGAAGTTCTGACATGATTGCGTGAAAAAATTCGAAAGCAGAGACCTGAATTGTAGACGGATGGTCGGATGCTCTATCAAGACAATGTTCCAGCACTCAACGCGCTCTCTGTTCGCCAGTTTCTAGCTAAAAAACAAATCCTTGAGTGTGAACATGCAATATATTCGCCAGACCTAGTGATTTACTCACCCCTAGACTGAAAAGTGTACTTACGGATCCCATTTTCAGTCCACTGAAGACATTCGTGAAAAAAAAGTGACCGAAATGTCAAAAGTGCTTACAGAAGATGACTTCCAGAAATGTATGGCACATTTGTGCACGCCCAAGGCAATTATTTTGAAGGGCATAACTTGTGAGGTATGAAATATTTCGTTATATTTATTTGATTGCAACAGACTCATTTAACAGCCACATCACGTAGCTTCAGAAACATGGTACATCATAAACTACCTTTAGAGAAGTGCTTAATCAGAATCACAGGGCGGTGATTTTGATAAAGCAATGCCTGCTTGTCTGTTCAACAGTTTCTGGCAAATAACCAAGTTCTTCGGGTCGTCCCACCTTACTCTCTGAGACTTCTTGTTTGCGAAGGTTAAACTGAATTTACCATTGTCATAGAGAGTCAGCAAAAACCACAGGTATTCCGAAAATTTAACTCAGGCAGACCAATAACAGCAGAATCACTGGGTTCGGTGTATTGTCACAATAAGAATACATTGAAAAGGAAAAGAAAAGAAATTAGGTAACTTAAACGAACCTTTGTTTTTCAAATGCATTCTCGAAACTCTTGGATAACCCTCGTATGACTCTTTTCCAGTAGACAAGCCACACTATGAAATAGAAAGAGTACAACAGAAAAACATTAGGTAATCATATAAGGGGTGATTGAAAAGGCACTTCCTGTTTTGAAATTATGTTACTTGATTAATATTTAAGGTAGAGAATTTTATTCCATGTAGTCCAATGATAATATTCCCTTTACTATTTCAATATAATTAAAAAGGAAAAAAAATAGTGAACAGTATTTGACAGAACTCAAATTTCTGCGAGTTATGAAGTATGGGGTTTTGCTATAGGTGCGTTGAGGTGGTAGCCCCAGAACCATTAAGGGATGTCGCAAAAATTAACGATAACACAATCAGTCAATTGATACTAAAAGCAGTGGAAGACCAACTTTTCAGAAACTGTTCAGCCAATTGAAGAGGTGTTCGGAAGAAGCTTCAAAAAATCCACAAGGCAATGTTTGTGGGAAACTAGAACAAAATATCGTGAGCTGTTTAAAGCAACTGTTGGGTGCAAAGCATTTTGAAATAAATTAAATTTTCTTTATTGTACGAACCGCTGTTTGCATGGACTTGTTCTCTTGAACTGCTGCTGTCATGCACATCATCCAAACAAACAAGAGACCACTAATAAATGCACACCACTCACAAGTTAGGTAATTGATTAATCAAATCCAAATTATTTAATATGGATTTTATTTACTTTTTTTTCAAACTCCGTAAATTTAGGCCAAACGCCTTATGCCAAGGCAACTTGTTGCAGTGTGTCCCCTTCAATATGAGATTGATGCACTAAGTAGCAAACGCACTATACTCGCTTCTCCATTCAAAATGATGCTATTCCGTAGTTGTACAATATATATTTTTTCCCAAATCAGAGAAGTTTTTGTTTTGGCACAACTATTGTAAGTGGCGTGCTGTAAGGCATATAATACAAAGGTCAAACGTCACTTCGTTCGCACAGACATAGTGGAGAGTCCCGCAGACTACTACGGTGGGTTCATCTACATGCCCATCTTCACTGTTAAAATGCAGCCTCTTACCTTGAGAGGCCCATGTTTACTTTTAAAAGGGAAATTCCTGATCAGTTTTGCGAGGGGGAAGGGGCTCCACTATGCTACTATTATTCTATGTACTATTTTTACTGTTCCTTGCATAAGATATATTCCTATTTCAAGTGCGATCTACGTTCTGTGACGACTACACTAGCCATTTGAAGAACAAAAAATATTTCTTATCTTCAATTGAGTGCAGTGTAATGCAGATATCCCAGACCTCTTCAACAATTCCAGTTACCATATGACGACTATTTCAGAAGGATTTTCTAAAATTTATGTTTTTGATCTGACAGCATTATTTGAAATGAAGAACATTAAAGGTGGTAAGAAACCATTTCTGTAAACATGCAATAATGCGTCTATATTAACACTACACCTGCTTGGTTTTGTGGCTTTTCTCATTCGTACAGTTCGAGTCACACTCGAATGATTTAGCAATATTCAGCGCTTCAAGAGTTTTCTACGATCCGGAACTGCACTTAGTCCTAATTACGAAATGATGTTTTCAAGTTTCTTCACTGTCCTAATCTTTTATAGCAATTTCGCAAAGGCAATGACGCATAAAAATGTTTTCTACGTTTAGTACTGTTTCAGAATAATCGCTCTGTCATAGTTAATAGTAATTTTCCTTTTCAAAAAAAAAATTCAATATATTGAAAAATATTTAATTTTTTTTATTGTGAGAAGTCTTAAATGTTTTTCTTTCGTACACTGGAACTTTCGGTGGATTACAAATTTCTTATTCCTAGACAACTTAGGTTTAATTTTGTACTATTAAAGATTACTAGCAATTTATTAAATGATTATATTGTGTTCTACTGTGAATTTTACTTGTCGAATTAGAAATGTAATACAGGGACAGACTTTTGTGCAGATTTTTGTCCAGTGAACTGTGTGTTTGAATAAATAAGCAGATGCAGTAACACGAACTGCCATTTAACGCAACGATCAGCCAAAAGCACGACCTACCCTCATCATATTCCTGGTTCAACAATAAAGGTCAATTTTGGCACAAAACATAACATAGCACACCGTGCATTCCACCTCAATGAGGAAAGCAACGCTCTTAATATAAAATAGGTTATTATTTGATATTAATACTGGTAAAATAATAAGATAACAATACTTTTCTTTATATTTTGAATTTTTTTGGCATATCGACAATTTCATATTGCACATTTTATAAATTATATATTTTATAAAATGTTATAAAATGTTATGGTTTACTGTGTTTTTTGCACATTTTATAAAATGTTATGGTTTACTGTGTATTATATCCGTATAAGATATATGTATTTATATTTTGTCTTTAAAGCTGTCACAGACATTCTCTCGGGCATGACAAGCTGGACTTGTTACCTGGGAATCTAAAACGCAGACGGAACTGATATTCAGATGATACTTAAGCCAAGTGGACCGAATTTCGGCCGTTCTACGACAACCAAATCCTCTTCTTGCACATTCACATTGGTGACTGTTAGTAACACTGGGTATAACCCCCATGAAATACGGCACCTAATATAATGAAGATAACCAACCCAGATACGAACCAACATAAGCAGAGGTCGAGGTCTGGGGATCCACACCACACGGAGGAATGCCAGACAATACTAGGTGGTAGATTACTTTCATCAACAGGTTCAACACTACTACTTTGCTCACTGGAGGCTTGAAATGATGAAATCTATGTTTAGTTTCCAGAGCAAAGGATCGGCAACCTTCATCTCTTTCATCATGCAGTATGATTGAAGTCTTTTGAGGTTATGATGGCCATCATGGCGAGATTCAATCTTCCTTACATTTCGAGGTACAGCTCTAAAACGATTGGTAACTCTCTACGAGGCTTCCGTATCAGCTAGTCTAGTATAATCTCGCTGCCTCTACTCTGCCAGATAGTGACTGGAAGGAGTCCGAGTAGTGTGTATGCGGGGAGAATGTCGAGCCCACGCAATGTCAAGGAGCTGGGTATATTCTCGCAGTGTGCAAGCCATATCCAAAAATTTCTTTACTTCATACAGCACGTACTCCGTACCTTTTTTGTTACTACTGAATACCTCATGAAGAGTCAAACTAATAGAACAAACTTATCTGCGAAAAGACCTAAACCTCCCAAATACTTCCTCATTCATTTCAAAATACTGCATACGTGGTCTCAGTTCCAATCTCAATGATGTACCTTTACACTTAGTCTTCCAAACCCCACGTACTTTTTCTGATAGAATCCCAATTATCGCTTGATTCAATCACTGCTCATCTCAGTCGTCCTAATTAATCGCTGTATGGCTTTAATTAACGCTCAGATTAAGGCTTTATTTTCTTACAGGAGCTTTCCATTACACAAAATTAAAAGAAATTTGAATTTTTTATTTTATCATTTTATTTATTTTTTTGTTTTACAAATCACAAGTTTTCAGCGTTCCGATTACCTTAATCTACATATTGTAGATTAAGGTAATCGGAAGGCCGATTTTTATTAGATTCTGGCTTACTTCCATTACCTATCAGATAAATTTATAATAGAATATATTTTTATTAACGAACTGCTTCAGAACCAATTAATTTTCATGAACTGGCCAAAATTCATTTTCATGTCTTCAGATCGATCACTAAACTTCTTTGTGCTTCTTGTTTGTCGAAAAAAAAAGTACCATTCTTTCGATCCCCTCCTTTGGTTTCTTAGCTTAATTAATATGCTTGATGTCTTTAACTCTGCCTTATACAGGGTGGTCCATAATTCTTGGTACAACCGGCAAGAGGCTGATTCTTCATAAAAAAATAAGTCGAAATTGCAGAATAACATTTTTTCACATGAGGCTTCGTTTTTGATAAAATGGTCTTTAAATATTAGTTGAGTACGCGTGCACTTGACTAAGCCACTTTTCATGGAGAATGAGCATCTTGCCGGCTGTACCACGAATTACAGACCATCCTGTATATCAGTTTTACTTTCGTTTCTTGCTCCCACCTGAGGACTACGAGTTAAGCTCTAAAGTGGATGACGTGAATATGAAATCTGTCTCGACTTATCTGTAGGGTAGCTCTTCACAATTCAAGAATAATGTGGGGGGGAGGCTGAACAAATAATATTCCTAACACATATCATTAATAGAATTTGCATCTAAATACAAGGAAGAGCAATTTAATTTCCTTTTAAGACTGATCAGAGAAAGGAAAGGAAACTGAAAGCAGGTTGCGTTAGGAAGTTTGTATTCACACGTGTTCAAATATTTCAATAACGCGACACATAACGCATACAAATATCCCTGTGTCACAGGGATATTTGTATGCGTACATCTCTATATGGAAAGGTATTTTAATGTTTGTACTAAGAGTATTTTTCGTGAAGACTGGAAAGGTTTCCAATTCACTAACAACCAATTTATTTCTAAATTGGTTGTTACTTCAAAAACGTGATTTCAAAAACGAAATTAAAATTGTGGTAAATCGCTACAGATAGAAAGTCTCATACCAAGAGTTATCAGGCTAATCTAAAACATCGTTTGTACACAGGTTGTTCCCGTCATCCCCAGGTGTTTCTTACGGGTTGTGGATAGCTTACAATTTGCCTGGAGTAATTTTGTGCATCTTGCTAGCCTGGATGTTCTTGTACATCTACTACATACGTCGTTAGTAAGTATATTAAAACAGCTGTTTTACCACTCTTAATATGAACAAAATTCTCAATATCAAAAGGTGCAGGACTAAATGTTGTATGTTCTTTTATTAATGGTCACGCATAGAATTTCCGAAAACTGATCCCTATAGTCTCGTATTTCACTGATTATTTTATTTTTTTCTTTTCAGTGGACATATGGACGAGGAGACCAGGCAAGCTATGAAGAAAATCATTAAAGATAAGCACAGAGAACTGGGCACAATCAAGTAAGAATTGAAATTGGGGGGAGAAGCATAGTAGTGTAACTGTAAATTTTGGACTCGCCCTGCGGGTTTCTCTCGGAGGAAGAACAATTTATTAATGATTTTTTTCATACGATTCTAACTCTGTATTTAGAATTACACATATAACTATAAATTAAATTTTTCACGTTTCAGTTGATCCAATTCATGATATTACATATATGCAATGGACACTACTTTCTGGAGAAAGGAAAGAACTAAGACAGTTCAATGCATTCTAAGCTTCAACTTCGTCTATATTTATTTATTTATTGTTTTTTTCCCCTCATGATCTACGCATGCGCAATTATGTAAATAAATTGTGATGAGTATATATGTACTTAACGACAGTCCTACAACAGAAAGTTATGATAATGTTAAACTGTTTTTCAACTTTTGTTGTATATACAAGGCATTTACAGAAAAAACAAGTTAAACATAAAAATATACTAAGTCCACCATTTTCCTATTGGGAAAAAAAATTAAATCAGTGAATGTCGCTTTATTAGGTACGTCCACCTAATAGCGAATAATTCCCCATTTAGCCCACAGAACAGCTGGATTCGTGTGGCATGGACTCAGGTGATTTGTTGAAAACGTGGCCCAGGGATCCGTTCATGTTCTATCAATTGCTTCACATACTTGCCGCAAATTGGATGAATATGGATCTCTACTCCGAAGAGCTATTTCACTTCGTTCTGCAGATGCTCAAATGGGGTGAGAACTGACGACTGGTACGAGAGCAAGGTCAGCCTACAGCAGTAAGCTGAATTCACTCTCGTGTTTCTACAGCCAGTTCTATACAATTCGAGCATTGTGACATGGCGCATTATCTTTTGGAAGAACTCATTCGCAGATGGATACACTTCAGACATGACGGATGCGCTAAGTCAGAAAAAAAAATTTCAGATAACCTGCAACATCCAAATGTTGCTCCATTGATATTAAGGGAGTCCAATGTGTACCACGAAAACAGTCCCTCATGCTATTACACCGCCACCATCAGCCTGTATTGTTGACTCCTAGCTCCATGGGCCCATGGACCAGAATCTGGCTATTTAAGCAATGTTCTGGTCTACCCAGCAGCATTATGGGAACCGGGATTCATCAGATCGGGCAACGTTTTTCCAATCCTCCTTAGTCTAATGTTGGTGTTTTGAGTCCACTGTAACTATATTTTTTGTTTTTTTTGCTGAAAGGAGTGGTATCCAGTTCGGTATTGGCTAATTCTCCCCCACCCCACCCCACTCTCCTTTCTGACAAGGTACGACGAGTTATGCGTTCTGAAATGTTCCTTTGGTTACCATTGGATTGTTATTTAACCGACTGTAATTTTTCTGTTAACCCTGCTTGTTTTGGTTTTAATGGCACATCAATAACTAGGGCTATAATAATGCGCCAACTTCAGTTTGCAATAACGCGCCCTGCAGCAGTTTTGTCAGTCTCCATTGGCGTCTCGCATCAACGAGCTGTTTTCAACTACAGAATCGCCGTTGCTTGGTTGTTATTTGGTTATTGGACCAAACTCGATATCTCCCCCCCCCGAGTCATTTGCACGTGAAAATCCCAGCAGAGTTGCAATTTCCTTAATTATTATCCTGGCGTGTTTGGCACCGAGTACTGTGACACATTCAAAGCAATTTAAATATTTTGTCTTCCCTCACTCTCGTGCTGAATTGCACACAATACTACATCCCTACAAGCCTGCTTTATATCATCACATGGTACGAAAATATGATGCTGTTACTGAGGGAGCGCTCCTTTTCACGAAAAGGATAGATACAGAGGCGGATTTAACGGCAGGCGCACCGGGCGCGCGCCTGGGCCCCGACTTCTGAAGGGCCCCTCAAAACCCCAACTTTACACTTTTTTCTAATGACACAAAGTTTGGTTTCATATGTGCAATTTTAATTACGTACAAGTTTACAATCGGCGGTAAAACCTGATAGTATGTTTATATTCGCTTATTTTCATTATTTCATTACTACGCTGCATAGGCCCCGCGCGGCTGCACTACCGCTCATCAGAGGAATAGAATCGTATTTGCTCCTTTGTACTTACAAAGGTTCTCCTGCAGTGCAGACTTACGATATATGCAAATACGCGTATATCGTATATTGTTGAAATTATATTAAGATAAAATTAATTCCTGTTGTTACATCAGCGGCTGGATTTTCGTAGTTTATGAATAATCTTTGAATTTTAATTAATCCTTAATTTATTGCACTATAACGAAAAATCTCTTTAGTATTCTAATCATCAGACTATTAAATTTTATATTTTTCTTTTCACTGATAGGCTATACCGCCTATCAATGAAAAGAAATGGTAGCTATAAAAATGAAGCATCTATCAGGGGCTGAAAAAAGACAAATTAAAAAATACGCGAATATAATATAATACATATATTATATTAAATTTTTATTGGAAATAAAACATTAATAGTACATAATATTTTTTATTTTTTTAAAAAAATGGTTAACATGTATTTTTACTTTCCCTGTCTCTCTCTTTTTTTTTTTAAGGGCCCAATATTTTCTTCTGCGCCCGGGGCCTTAGCCGACCTTAATCCGCTTCTGTTAGTCATTAACTAACAGACCTTAATCCGCTTCTGTTAGTCATTAACTAACAGAAGCGGTTAGTCATTAACTAACAGAAGCGGACCCAGTGCCTCGTCATCTGATAAGTGACGCCTATATATATATGGACCCAGTGCCTCGTCATCTGATAAGTGACGCCTATATATATATATATATGGACCCAGTGCCTCGTCATCTGATAAGTGACGCCTATATATATATATGGACCCAGTGCCTCGTCATCTGATAAGTGACGCCTATATATATGGACCCAGTGCCTCGTCATCTGATAAGTGACGCCTATATATATATGGACCCAGTGCCTCGTCATCTGATAAGTGACGCCTATATATATGGACCCAATGCCTCGTCATCTGATATGTGACGCCTATATGGACCCAGTGCCTCGTCATCTAATATGTGACGTCTATATATGGACCAAGTGCCTCGTCATCCAATATGTGATGCCTATATAGGGCCGAATGCCTCGTTATCTAACAGGTGACGCCTAGATAGGGCCAAGTACCTCGTCATCTAATATGTGACGCCTATATGGGCCCAGTGCCTCGCCATCTAACAAGTGACGCCTACATTGGGGCGAAATGCCTCGTCATCTAATAAGTGACGTCTATATATGGACCAAGTGCTTCGTCATCTAATATGTGACGCCTATATAGGGCCGAATGCCTCGTTATCTAACAGGTGACGCCTATATAGGGCCAAGTGCCTCGTCATCTAATAAGTGACGCCTATAGCGTCATCTAATAAGCGACCCAGTGCTTCATAGGACGCCTACATAGGTGCCAAGCAGCATTGTCTGCAGAGCCCATGTTCCCTGTCAGTCCCTTCCTTCTGTTTCCTACACCTTACTTTTCTCTTACACAACGTTTTTTTTTCATGCTCCATGGGTGTAAATCTAAATACATCAAAATTATTGTCCCAGAACAACTTATCAACGAACAACCTCTGCTAAAATTACAAAAATTATGATATTAAGGTCCCCTGTAAATGATTACATCTACCAATATAATATAATCTACGAATATAATATAATTTTGTCTGTAAATTGCGTGTGTTCTATGGTCGATTTGCCTGTTTTCTGGACGAAAAAACCCCAGGTCTAGGGGGAAAAAACCTTGCTATCGCCTGAGACTGACTAACTTAAAATTACAACCGTTGCTCAAGAAACAGCGATCATTTCATTCTCAAATCTGGTCTTAGCCACTGAAATCCCAGGAGAATAGATGGCAGGACCCAGTCAGCCGTGGCATGGTGTGGTAACGTCGGGTACCACTAGGGTCTTCGCTGCTAATAGACCGGAAGAACAAAGGGCTTGGTTTGGTTTGTATTGAGGTTTCATGGCGCATGGACTACGCGGGTCATATGCGCCTAGAACAAAGGGCACAACACAATATACTGCACATGACCCAACACACCTTCAAATCTCTGATCCGATACAACGCACACCCGCGGAGATGGGAGAAATCCCAGAAACTGTTGGACACCAACATACCTTACAAGAGGCGGATTTAACGGCGGGCGCACCGGGCCCCGACTTCTGAAGGGACCCCAAAACCCCAACTTTACACTTTTTTCTAATGACAATAAGTTTGGTTTCATATGTGCAATTTTAATTACGTACAAGTTTACAATCGGCGGTAAAACCTGATAGTATGTTTATATTCGCTTATTTTCATTATTTCATTACTACGCTGCATAGGCCCCGTGCGGCTGCGCTACCGCTCATCAGAGGAATAGAATCGTATTTGCTCCTTTGTACTTACAAAGGTTCTCCTGCAGTGCAGACTTACGATATACGCAAATACGCGTATAAAATAATAGGAGGAGTTTACCTCAATATAGTACGTAGAACACTTCCGTATGATACTCTCTAGAAATTTTCGTTTTTTCCATTTAATTTCTGGAGAGTATCATACGGAATTATTTTACAAATATAATTTTATATATATATATATATATATATATATATATATATATATATATATATATATATATATATATATTTTTTTTTTTTTAGGTTCTTAACATTCTTTTAATTTATTTCTCATTCTCTTCTCTTTCTTACTTTCCTTCTATTAGGCTCGGCACCTTGTGTTATTTACTTCTCCATCTTTTCGTATTTTTAATTTTATCATTATATTTTTGTATCCTGTCTTTGCAGCTTTGCGCATTCAGGTGCAATACCTGTTTCTCTTTTTCTTGCATTTCCTACTCATACATACTATATATATATATATATATACAGAGAGAGAGAGAGAAATAGGATGAGCGAAATAAATATTATGCAGTTGTAATTAAACTGAAGGGCTAAGTTTAGAAAATTAAACTGAAGGGTTAAGTTTAGAAAATATAAAACTACATGGAACACTTATAATATACAAGTGTTCCACAAAGTTATAATCTTAGTATTTAATTGATAAGGAGATAACTATATTTACTTTTCACTTCTATTAATTACAGAAAAACAAATCAAACGCGCTTAAAATATAATATATTGCGTGCGTTACCTAACTTGTTTATATTCGCGATGAAAGGTATAATTCACATGCTCTATACTTGTGTATTATGGATCTTATTAGGCGCGTAGTGGCAAGAAAGCAAGCGAATAAAGAATCAGAACAAAAAAAAAAAAAAACACCTTTCGCAACAATTTCACAAGTTGCAAGTAAAAAACATTTCCGTTACTAGCATTAGTGTACCGTGTCACTATTTCGCAATGGACGCCTAGAAAGATCAACAACAGAAATATCAAAAACTGTTTATGGTGACGAAACTTTAAGTTCAAAGACGAACAAGAGGATACCAACCTCTAGAAATGACGACAGAGTTGCAAAAGTTCGAGAAATTATTATCATCATTACTAGTGGCATATAATGCAAGAAAGCAAACTTATAAGGCATCACCCAAAAAAACAAAAACCACTCACATTAGCTGTCCATTCTCTACAATATTTGTCTAGTTATTCACTGAATTTATTCAAACTATCCACTTTCAAACAACAGATGGAAGTTTGCTGCAACAATCAACCACCCACTGACTGAAGGCAAACCTCAGCATATCTATTATGCAACCATCCTTCCTCAGTTTGAATTTGTCTTCTCATGTCTGTACTCTGAGAAAGATTCTGAGAAAGGATCTGAGAAAGGATGTACTCTGAGAAAGGATCCCATCAGCATTGAAATTGCTCAAGCCTTAAACACCTTAATCGGATCACTTTGCAGGTGCCTAGTCTCTACATGCTTCAATTTGCAGAACTGAAGCCTTTCTTGGTAAAAGCACCCCTTTGTTCCCTTCACCAATCTAACTGCCATTCTCTGCACCCACTCCAGCAGCTCTACATCCTTCCTAAAATAAGGCTTCCAGAACTGTATGCAGTATTCAACATTTGGCTTGACCATTGCCTGGTACAATGGAATAATCAAATCCTTATCGCTGCTAGCAAAGTTCCTATATATATATATCATTGACAAAATCCCACGAGCTGTCCTGTCAGCCTATCTGCACTGTTCAGAGACCTACATATCTGATTGTACAGTTAACCCCAGGTCCTTTTCATTTTCCACTACCCTGAGTGTAGTACCTCACTGTCGGTACGTTAATCAGGAATTACTACGCATATACAGTATCTTGCATTTGTCAGTGTTAAACTTCAAGTGCCATTTCTCAGCCCATCTGCCTAATGTTTTTTTATTTGTTGGAGTAGCTTACCCTGATTACTGTCAATACCACACTGCTAACCTTTGTATCATATACAAACTTAGACATTAGATCTGATATATCCTCATCAATATCATTAATAAATGTAGAAAACAACAATTGGCACATCACTGAACAGTGGGGAACTCCACTAATAGCATTAGTCTATAAAGAGTAGTGTCCATTAATAACCACTCTCTGCCTTTTTCCACTCAACACTCCTTTATCGAGAGTAGTAACATGTCCTTGATACCACAGTGCTCCAATTTGTACAGCAGTCTTTTATGTGCAACAGCTTCGAAAGCTTAACTGAAATCAGAATGCAATTATAATATCAAAATTATATTTTGCATCCAGTTCGTTTGTGACTTCATCATACTGATCCAATCAGATTGGTCAAACAAAATCGCCCCTTAAAATCAATGCTGTAACTGCAATACAATTGCTTTATGCAAAGATATGCAAAAATCGTCTATTGTCATGGGAGTCAAGTTACGGACTGCAGTAACTTGACTCCCATTTGGATAGCTATTCATGATTTTTTTTTACGTTTGGCTCTTTCAGAAGGATTTGTAGAGCAGTTCCATATTTCATAAAATCAGACCAATAGAAATCTGGCAATTATTCTTATTTTTTTTCCATACACATTGCATATATTATGCATATACCCAAAGCGTTCTTTTTTCTTTTTTTTTTTTTTTTTTTTTTTTTTGCGATTTTCTAAACTGCATTAAAATCGGACCAATAGAAATCCAGCAAATATTATTATTTGCTTTTTCCCCCATACATATCACATTGATTATCCATATACCATATAGCTAAAGCACTGGTTATTATGTTTGCTGCTGTGCACTTGTTTAATTTATTAAATCATAGCGCCTGAAATACGTTGCATTTCATACGTTGTTGATCATAGAGTATTAAAACATGAAGTGAATATTACGTTGGGAGGTATGTAAAGTGAAGCGAAAACAATTACTTTTATATGTTACTTAGTTAATCAATTAGTAATTGGTAAGAAGATAATTAGTTATTTACTTTTCGCTTTTATTAATCACAGAAAAAGAAAGTAAATTAATTTAAGAAATATCGCATTCCCATAGACTATAAACAGATTTTCAAAAATATTACGTGGCAATGTGGCCAGAGGGAAAACTGAAAGGAAAACCAGGCGCCTTCAAATAAGATTCGGGTATGCATTATTAGTAAATACCCACTTTTGAAAAGAAAATGTATACTTGGGGACATTTACTCATATGTGGTTATTGAAATACGAATGAAGTGTGTTCGTTTACTTTGCACATAACGTCAATTGCCAAGGAGAGATCAGTAGTCCTGGGAGCAACTCAGAAACGCTATGGCAGCTGTTAATGCGAGTATGGTGGTAAGGACGGTAACAAAGCAATTCTGAATTCCCAGGAGAGCTCTGAGGAATCATTTACAACGTGAAAATGATGAAGACTTTAAATCTAAAGACACATCTGGGCCTTATTTGGAATCCCCATGCTGATAATAAGGAGCATTTCGCTTCTTTAATGAAACTATAAACCACAGTTGAAGTATTTCAAATTTCGATTCTACTAATTCTCTCTCGTTACCATTTTGGCCAACAACCAAACATTGTAACTTTCCAGGATTTACCAATCAAATTCGATAAACGCCAAACTTTTACTTTAGGCTTATTTGATTTACCGCCATTATAATAACACAGTAGTATATACGTAAAATCCTACGTATGCTGCTAATAATTATCAGTAGTATTATAAAGAATGGATTTTCTCATTTCAGATTCGCCGAGTGGTCGGTAATAGTGCTCTTTTCTGCGGTTATATCACTGTGGGTGTTCAGAGATCCAAAGTTCATCAGCGGATGGGCCTCGCACGTTGCGAGCATGTAAGTTTTATTATCAGTGATCACAACATTTAATGACTAGTATTATTTCAAATTGAACCCTCCTTTGCACTTGTTAGGTTTACCCCCAGAGCCCCGCAGTTAGTTTGTCATGTTTGTTAAAAGAACACGGGAGGGACCCTTTCGTGAATCTGGAGAAGTGGAAAAAGCAGAATTCCCAGTTTTGCCGTTGGTTTCAACTATAAGGTAAAAATGTGAACGTTTTGTAAGTAGAAAATATCCCCATTATTGAAATATAGTTCGGAATATTCAGGTCTTTGAGCTTAAACTGAGAAAAAAAGGAGTCATTTCTTGTGGGAATAGTTCATTCCTATGAGCGCAAGAATATGGCAGAGCAATAAAATTTATAATGGGGTCGTACATTTTTCAGATCACATCAGACAGTTGCTAAAAAAAAAATTGGGGTGGTTTGTGTACGGGAACACAACCGCAATCGTTTAAGGTGTGAATCCGTCTTTGTGTTATTAGAGGAAGAGTAAGATGTAAATGAATAAAGTCTTGGTGGTTATAAGTGAAGTATAATTTTATTTATCAAAGGCCGATGATAGGAGAAGTAAGATACATATGGCATAGTATTTACATCGATGTTTCTTACAAAGGTTAAAGCTATACAAGTGTTGCCCAGAGTAGTGGGCGATGTAGAAATGTACTTCAAGTTGAACTCACGTTGCTTATACTCTATAAGCGATTTGTTTTGAGTAACATTGACATCGAAATCACCGGTAAGCATAATGGGTACATTGGTATCTGGGATCATATTGGGTACGATTTTCCTGATAGAATCTGAATATTTACATAGTATTTGAAACCGAAACACTTCAATCGAAGTTTGTGATACATGTATGTAGACAGAACCGAGTATGAAACGAGATTCACCGCACACCATCATATCAACTAGACACATATCACCGACATAATCACCGATAACATAATTTTTCTTTCCAATGATATATTTTTCTTACATTTCTGTTCATATTTCCTTTGCAATTTTTTCGACATTATGAAAATTTTCTTCAACTCAGCACACTTATCGGCTTATAACTTTACAAATTTTATTTTATCGGTTATTATTATTAAATAATATTGTAGATCCTGTTATTCTCTACAAATCGACACCAATTCCAACGTCCTATCTCTTCGCAACCCAAAGTTACACTGCCCAAACGCCGCCATTTTCAGTGTTCACGCGAATGCAGTCAAAAATTTCGATTATATAACCATGAATGCAGGAATCAAGTATTTGATGTTCGTTTCCCCCTTTAGCAGGTATAATACAGGGAAATATTGGGCGATGTAGAAATGTACTTCAAGTTGAACTCATGTTGCATATACTTTATAAGCGATTTGTTTCGAGTTACATGACATTGAAATCACCAGCAAACATAGTGGGTACATTGGTATCTGGGATCATATTGGATACGATTTCCTGATAGAATCTGAACATTTACATAGCATTTGAAAGCAGATGAGCAGTAGTTGCAGTAGTTACATAGGAGATGAGCAGTAGTTGATTCAACTACTGCTCATCTCAGATGCCCAAATTATTCGCTGTATGATTCCTTTCGCCTCAAAGGTGGTACTTGTACATATGTCCATGCTGATATTCCCTGTCAGAAACTTGGCAATTTGGAATCTCCTCTCTTTGATCTTCTCTGGCTGAAAATCTCTCTACCTCATTGCGTCAAATTCATCTGTTGTCTCTACCGTTCTCCCAACTCCACTAATCACTTGGAGCTCTTTGACTTTCTCTCTTTGCAACTTGACTTTCTCCAGTCCAACTTTCCTAACAGTGAGGTAATTTTCCTTGGTGATTTTAATGTTCACAACTCCAGCTGGCTTCCGTTTTCTAGTCACACCGACCCAGCTGGTCGAGATGCTGAGGCTTTTGCAATTACTAATGACCTTGCACAGATTGTTCATTTACCTACAAGAATACCGGATAATCCTAATCATACACCCAATACGCTTGATCTTTTTCTCACAAACGACGCTTCTAAGTTCACGGTCGAAGTAAGAGGTCCTTTAGGCACTTCAGATCACGACTTGGTGATTGTCTCTTCTCTAATGGAACCTTTATCTCATGGTTATTCCCAACCTCGTGTTGGTTGGCATTACAAGAATGCAAAATGGGATGACCTGCGAGACTTCTTTTCTTCTTTTCCTTGGTCAGATTACTGTTTCAAAACTTCTGAGGTCAACGTTTGCTCAGATCGTGTCAGTGAAATTATTCTTGCAAGAATGGAATCCTTTATCCCACACTCCACTTTAAAATCACGTCCTTTAACTAAACCTTGGTTTTCCAATAAATGTGTTAGGGCTGTTCAAGAAAAGAATGTTGCATATCGTAATTGGCTTGTTTCTAATTCTCCAGTTTCATTTTCTGCCTACACCAAAGCTCGGAACAATTGGAAAGCAGTTATTAATCAGTCCAAACTAGATTTTGAACAGGCTAAGAGTAGAAAACTTGCTTGTTGCCCTAACGGTAGCCGAGCATTCTGGTCTCTTGCCAAAGCTATTGGCCGCAACTTTTGCCCATCTCTGCTCCCACCTCTGTCCAAACCAGATGGTTCTGTTGTCACTTCAGCCAAGGATAAAGCTGACCTGCTTTATCCTTGGCTGACCTCCCATATTTCTTCCAACTCATGTATTAATAATCTTGGTAAAACACCTCCCACCATTCCCAACACGCTCCATTCAATGCCTCCTGTGGTCTTCCGTCAAAAGAATGTCAGAAGGATTTTGACGAATCTTGATGCTAAGAAAGCCCCAGGTCCCGATGGTATTTCTCCACTTGTTCTCAAAACCTGTGCTCTTGAACTTACTCATATTCTTTGCCGCCTTTTTTCACTTTCTTATTCCAAAAGGTGTTTTTCCTTCTGCTTGGAAATTTGCTCATATCCAACCAGTTCCTAAAAAGGGTGACAAATCCCTCCCATCCAATTATCGTCCCATTGCAATTACTTCTACTCTTTCTAAGGTAATGGAGAAATCAATTAACCGCCAACTCTTAAACTACCTAGAAACCTTCCATCTGATCAACGATCGCCAGTATGGATTCCGTCAGTGTCGATCCACTGGTGATATTCTGGCTTATGTTACCCATTTATGGACTAATTCAATGGAAAGATTCGGTGAAACACAAGTAGTTGCTCTTGACATCTCAAAGGCTTTCGATGATGTTTGGCATAAAGGTCTTCTAAACAAGCTTCCATCTTATGGTTTTCCAACTGTTTTTAGTAATTGGTTATCCAGTTATCTCTGTGATCGCTCACTGAGGGTAATGGTAGATGGCTCTCTGTCTTCTAACTTCTCCACTAATGCAGGTGTCCCCCAAGGTTCAGTTCTTTCCCCCACTCTTTTCCTCTTGTATATTAACGACCTTCTTCCATTGACTGGAAATCCTATCCATAGTTTTGCCGATGATAGCACATTGCATTCCACTTTCCATTTCGAGAAACTTTGTCCTGCTCAATCAGCCTCAATTTCTCGAAAATCTGCTACCAATTCCTTAAATGCCGATTTTCACGTAATTCTCCAGTGGGGCAAAGACAACTTAGTTGATTTCAACCCTTCTAAAACTCAGTCTTGTCTTATATCTCGCAAAAAGGATTCTTCTGCTCCTATGCTTATCTTTAGTGACATTCCGATTTCTAGGAAAAATGATATATCTCTTTTGGGGATTACCCTGACTTCTAATCTCTCTTGGCACAAGCACATTACAAATATTTCTTCCTCCGCATCTAAAAAAACTTGGTTTTCTCTTTCGCTCTCGGCGTTACCTTTCTTCCAAACAGCTGCTCACTCTGTATAAATCTCAAATCTGCCCTACCATGGAATATTGTTCCCACATCTGGGGTGGTGCCCCCAAAACCTCTCTCAGGCTTCTTGATTCCATTCAGAAGAGGGCAGTTAGGTTAATTAATGATTCATCTCTAACAGAGTCTCTCCATCGCTCTGTCATAGACGTACTGTTTCTGCTGCATGCCTCTTCTACAGATACTTCCATGGGCACTGTTCTTCTGAATTGGCTTCTATAATTCCCGCTCTCTCTTTCAAAACGGTCCAAACACGTGCCACCACCAGCCAACATCCATTTACTGTCCAACTTCAAACTCACAGAACCAACTTTTCATCTTCCTCATTTCTTCATTCAACTGTCGTTTTCTGGAACAACCTTCCTTCATACGTATTTCCTGAAAATTACAGTCTACAGAAGTTCAAGTCCAATGTCAACAAATATCTTCTTTCGTCTTCTCAACCTCCAACCCAAGCACAGTACTAAGTACTATAGGTTCTAATACCTCTCATGTTTGGGGTTTACATAAAAAAAAAAAAAAAAAGAAATGAAATATAAAACGTTCCCTTTAGTTTGGGTTATAAAACTTTGTCTAATTCTTCTCCATTCATTTATGCTTACGAGTCCTTGGCCAACGCTCCCTTATTTCCTTATCGAACATTCATCATATTCTTCAGTTACGACACTTCTCGTGCCGAGGAAAAACATCTACATGCAGTGGCGGTTTCCGGGTAGGGAAAGCGGAGCACGTGCCCCTACCCTGAATATATACCAATCGTTTAAATTCCCTTTAGCTACAAAAAAAAAAAAAAAAATTTTTTTTTTTTTTTTCCATTGTTAACATAAGATTTTATAAATTTTTTCATTGTGGCATAGCTATTTTGAACTGACTACAGTTGGCAACATTGATGCTGATGTGATCGCCATTCCAGTTCGAGGCGTCACGCAGTTTGGTCCTACTCTAAGACAGTGGTCTTCAAACTGTTTTGGTCGCGCACCCCGGAATAAAAAATTACATATATAAGTTTAATATTTTTTTTATTTACAAATCATTTATATGGAAGGCATTATATCTAAAATCAAATTTATAAAATCATTTGTTTGATTGTTTGCTTGATCTGCATTTGTTCAGTAAGTTAAAGGATGGAAGAAATACTCCGAGCCCGACGCGAGCACGTGGCTGCTTCATTTGGGACATGGGCGAAACCAACAGAATAATCAAATAAAGCCGCATACTGAAGTATTAAAAAAAACACTTATTTATAATCTTTATTTTCGATTACGTTAGAAAAACTAAAGTTTTCATAATTAATAAATATTGATATATTGCGGATTATCTCGCGCACCCCATGGATCATCTCGCGTACCCAACTTTGGAGACCACTGCTCTAAGACAAACTCTTACAAATATCTTCGTCATAAATCCGAAGATTTATGGATAAGAAAACTGTCCAGATATAGTACCGTTAGAGAGAGTAGGCGGAAGGGAACAATTAGCAGTACAATTCAACAAAGTGGAAGAACTCGAACTCTAAAAACAGAGTTTCAGGAAAACAAAGTACAGTATGAGAAAATTAAGTTAAGAAACTGCGCAGTGATTGGGTCTGTATAAATTAGTTAGGCAGGAACTTCGCGCCCAAAGTGAGAGGGGTGCGTAAAAGAAGAAATTGCGAAGGTCGTTGGAAAGAAAGAAGCTGAGTGAAGAGCTAGCTCTTAATAAGGCTGTAAAATGAAGGACACTGTGTTGCAAGTGAGGCATAACTAAAGATAAGCAAATGCACAGATTCTATGTGACAAAGAAGGAATGGCCGAAAGTATTCCAGTCCTGCGAAGGAAAAGCTCGCTCTAGAGAACCATCCCAGAGAATCAAGAACAGCGAGAAAGATCCCTACGTAAGGAACTCTGATGATATTGAAAGAGTAAGAGTAAGTCACCGAGCTTTTAGGACCGATTGTACAGTTTTCATAAATTAAAACGTTAATGAGGAGAAATGTTAATGAATAAAAATAGTGTAAAAATATCAATATATAGGATAAGGCAAAGTGTCCGGATCTTTAGTATTCCTTAATGTCTGTGACAACCTCGGTCCTTGAGGTTGTCACAAACATTCTCTCAGATATGCCAGACAAGCTGTACTTGCTACCAGGCAGTCTAAAACACTGATGGAACTGATATTCGGGTGACACTCAAGTGGACTCAATTTCCGCGAAGTCTGGACGGTTTATGACAGCCAAATCCTCTGCTTGCACTTTCACGATGGTGGGACTGTTAGTAATCCCGGGTAAAACCCCCATGCACAAGCACACTGAGTGACCACACAGGTGTGAACCACCGTAAGCAGGGGTCGAGGTGTGGCGCCCACACGACATGGAGGAATGCCGCCCCTCTGTGTTACCAGGCAATACTATGTGATAGATGACTCTCATCAAACGGTGCAATACCACCACTCTGCTTATTGGAGGCTTGACGTGGTGGAACCCATGTTTAGTCTCCAGAGCTAAGTTTCGGTCAACCCTTACTCATCTCTTCCATCATGTAGTATGACTGATGAATTTTGAGGTAATGATGGACATCATGGTGGCGAGACCCAATCTTCCTTACATTTCGAGGGTACAGCTCTAAAACAGTGTTCGCAGGCCGGCCGCTAGTTAGTACACCGGACCGAATCTATTCGTAACTCTTTTGGAGGCGTCCGAATTAGCTAGTGTATAATCTTGCTATCTCTACTCTGCCAGATAGTGACTCAACGGAGTCCGAGTAGTGTGTATGCGGGGGGCCTTGTCGAGGCCACGTTATGTCAAAGATCTTCTGGGTATATTCTTACCATGTGTATGCTATATCCAAAAATTTCATTACTTCATACAGCATGTCCCCTCACTTTTTCTTACTATTGACAATTCATGATTACTCATGAATTGTCAAACTAATAGAGAAGCTTATCTGCGAAAAAGATCTAAAACCTTCCAAACACTTCCTAGTTCATTCACAAATATACGTAGTTTCAATTCTAATCTCAACAATGTCCATTTCCATTTGCAGTCTGCCATACCCCATGTACGTTTTCTGATAGAATCTCAGTTATCGGTTGATTCAACTACTGCTCATCTCAGTTGCCCAAATTATTCGCTGTATGATTCCTTTCGCCTCAAAGATGGTACTTGTGCATATGTCCGTTCTGATATTCCCTGTCAGAAACTTGGTAATTTGGAATCTCCTCTTTTCGATCTTCTCTGGCTTAAAATCTCTCTACCTCATTGTGTCAAATTCATCAGTTATCTCTACCGTTCTCCCAACTCCACTAATCACTTGGAGCTCTTCGACTTCTTCTCTTTGAAACTTCACTTTCTCCAGTCCAACTTTCCTAACAGTGAGGTAATTTTTCTTTGGGACTTTAATGCTCACAACTCCAGCTGGCTTCCGTTTTCTAGTCACACCGACCAATCCGGTAGAGATGCTGAGGCTTTTGCAATTACTAATGACCTTGCACAGATTGTTCATTTACCTACAAGAATACCGGACAATCCTAATCATACAGCCAACACACTTGATCTTTTTCTCACAAACAACCCTTCTAAGTACACGGTCGAAGTGTGTGGTCCTTTAGGCACCTTAGATCACAACTTGGTGATTGTCTCCTCTCCAATGGCACCTTTATCTCATGGCTATTCCCAACCTTGTGTTGTTTGGCATTACAAGAATGCAAAATGGGATGACCTGCGAGATTTCTTTTCTTCTTTTCCTTGGTCTGATTACTGTTTCAAAACTGCTGATGTCAACGTTTGCTCAGATCGTGTCTGTGAAATTATTCTTATAGGAATGGAATCCTTTATTCCACACTCCAGTTTAAAATCTCGTTCTTTATCTAAACCTTTGTTTTCCAATAAATGTGCTAAGGCCGTTCAGGAGAAGAATATTGCATATTGTAACTGGCTTGTTTCCAATTCTTCAGTTTCATTTTCTGCCTACACCAAAGCTCGGAACCATTGGAAAGCAGTTATTAATCAGTCCAAACTAGATTTTGAACAGGCTAAGAGTAGAAAACTTGCTTCTTGCCCTAATGGTAGCCGAGCATTCTGGTCTCTTGCCAAAGCTATTGGCCGCAACTTTTGCCCATCTCTGCTCCCACCTCTGTCAAATCCAGATGGTGCTGTGGTCACTTCGGCCATGGATAAAGCTGACCTACTAGCATCCCATTTTTCTTTCAACTCATGTATTAATGATCTTAGTAAAACACCTCCCACCATTCTCAACACGCTCCATTCAATGCCTCCTGTGGTCTTCCGTCAAAAGGTTGTCAGAAGGATTTTGACGAATCTTGATGCTAAGAAAGCTCCAGGTCCTGATGGTATTTCTCCACTTGTTCTCAAAACCTGTGCTCCACTCCTGTTCTTTGCCGCCTTTTTTCACTTTCTAATTCCAAATGTGTTTTTCCTTCTGTTGAAAATTTACTTATATCCAGCCACTTCCTAAAATGGTGGAAAATCCCTCCCATCCAATTATCGTCCCATTGCAATTACTTGTACTCTTTCTAAAGTAATGGAGAAAACAATTAACTGTCAACCCTTAAACTATCTAGAAACCTTCCGTCTGATCAACGATCGCCAGTATGGATCCCGTCAATGTCGATCCACAGGTGATATTCTGGCTTATGTTACCCATTTATGAACAAATCAATGGAAACGTTCGGTGAAACACAAGCAGTTGCTCTTGACATCTCAAAGGCTTTCGATCGTGTTTGGCATAAAGGTCTTCTAAACAAGCATCCATCTTATGGTTTGCCAACTGTTTTTTGTAATTGGTTATCCAGTTTTCTCTCTGATCGCTCACTGAGGGAGTGTGATGGTAGCTGGCTCTCTGTCTTTATCTTTTCTACTAATCTTGGTGTCCCCAAAGGCTCAGTTCTTTCCCCCACACTTTTCCTGTTGTATATAAATGACCTTCTTCCATTGACTGGAAATCCTTTCCATAGTTTTGCCGATGATAGCACGTTGCATTCCACTTTCCATTTTGAGAAACCTTGCCCTGCTCAATCAGCTTCAACTTCTCGAATATTCTGCCACCAATTCCTTAAATGCCGATCTCCAGATAATTCTCCAGTGATGCAAAGACAACTTAGTTGATTTTAACCATTCTAAAACTCAGTCTTGTCTTATATCTCGCAAAAAGGATTCTTCTGCTCCTATGCTTATCTTTGGTGACACTCCGATTTCTAGGCAAGTTGATATATCTCTTTTGGGGATTACCTGACTTCTAATCTCTCTTAGCACAAGCACATTACAAGTACTGCTTCCTCTGCATTTAAAAACTTGGTTTTCTGTTGCGCTCTGGGCGTTTTCTTCCAAACAGCTGTTCACTCTGTACAAATCGCAAATCCACCCTACCATGGAATATTGTTCTCACATCTGGGGGTGGTGCCCCCAAAACCTCTCTCATGCTTCTTGATTCCATTCAGAAGAGGGCAGTTAGGTTAAGTAATGACTCCTCTCTAACAGAGTCTCTCCACTCTCTGATTCATAGACGTACTGTTTCTGCTGCATGCCTTTTCTATAGATAATTTCATGGGCACTGTTCTTCTGAATTGGCTTCTACAATTCCTGCTCTCTCTTTCAAAACAGTCCGAACACGTGCCGCCACCAGCCAACATCCATTTACGGTCCAACTTCAACTCACAGAACCAACTTTTCATCTTCCTCATTTATTCATTCAACTGCAGTTTTCTGGAACAACCTTCCTTTCATATGTGTTTCCTGAAAATTAATCTACAGAAGTTCAAGTCTAATGTCAACAAATATCTTCTCTCGTCTTCTCAACTTCCAGCCCAAGCACGGTACTAAGTACTATAGGTTCTAATACATCATGTTTGGGGTTTTCATCAAAAAAAAAAATACAATGCGGGACATCGATTTTACATTTTTTTTTCACATATATTTGTTTTATTTCACAGAAATACCTATATTATATAGGCATTTCTGTGAACTAATAATAATACATACTTCTTTTAACCCAATAAAAAAAAAAAAAAAAAACAGAAATTAAATATAATTTTCCACGGAGTGAAATTTTCTTAATAATTCCAACAACTTAAATCCGGAACTGTCCCGCATAATCCGGGACGTCTGGCACTTTAGGATAAGGTAAATATGTCATGAGAATAATTCAGATAAATTGTTAATAAGTAGGAGATAACTGTTAATGATATTAAATATTTAAGGGTGGTTCGGATGAATAGTCGATGCGTTAGCAATATCATATGAACATAGGATGCATTACATGTAAGAGAGAATTATTTTGTTAGTAAAACTATACGTACTGTAAGGAGTATCTGATGTAATAATTAATGGAAACAACCCAGAGGATGAGAATGATTTGTTGATCAAGTACATTAAAATGTAGAGTTATAGCATAAAGACGCGAAAATAAGAGATGTATTTGTGAAAAGAGGAAAGAACATATACAGAAACTGTTTAACGTACGATGAAATGCATAAATTTTCTCTGTATGAATGCTATTTACAATTATTAAATGACTAATTCATACAGAGAAAATTATGCATTTCATCGTACGTTAAACAGTCCGTATCTCTTTTCACAAAAACATCTCTTACTTTCGCGTCTTTTTGCTTCATGCAACATTTTATGGCATGCCATAATAAACGACATTATATACTAAAAATGTTTGTCATTTCTCATGAGATACTACGGATAGCAATAACAATACTTTTATTATATAATTAAATATATTATGTGGGAAAAATCCCTCAGTTCCAGGAATACTCTGTTAATTAAAGCAATTACGTTGCTTGTGGGAAGTTGTTGCCAAAAATTTAATTGCAACAATTGCTTTAGCCTGCAATACTGAGGTACAAAGGGGTAATAGAAATGAAATAAGAAATAAAGAAGAGAAATCCCTTCCACAGAGCGTAATGTTTACTTCAAAGTAAATTACAGATTTACAGTTATGGATAAAAGACCAGCAGAGAAACAACCTACTCTTATGACATTTTTTAAAAAAAAATTAAAGTAATGAAAACAGTTTGAAAGCAGAAGTGATAATGTGGAGAATACAAGAGTTGTTTTTCCATCACAAACCGCTTCAGGAGAATGATCAGCTTCAATTTCAAATGAACTTCAAAATATTGTTTGTTGTTTTTACGCAGAAAATAGTTGAAGAACGTTACAGGGTACTGCGTGATCCACAGTGTCTAACTAAAAACTACAAATTTCTTTCTCTTGCCAGAGTAAACAAAATTAGATCATTCACAACACGCTGGATAAAGGAATTTCCTTGGCTGTCTTATAGTAATACATTTGACGGTTGTTTTTGTAGAATTTGTGTGTTATTTGGAGAAGATGAGGGAGGTCGTAGTCGTGTGAAACTGGGAAAGCTGGTGATAAAAACCTTTATCATCATACAAAAATGCCAACAATGATTTCAGAGTTCATGAGAAAAACGAATACCATAAGAACAACGTAGTGAGATCTCAGCATTTTATTGACGTAATGGATGGAAAAACATCCAGTACTGAAGCAGTAATAGACAGTGCTAACAAGCGAAGAATAGAAATTAATACCGATCATCAAGACTATAATATTTTGCGGAACGCAAAATATCGCTTTCAGGGGTCAAAGAGATGATGAATCCATTTTTGTAGATGAAGACAACGATGATAAGTTGAAAACGAAAGAGAATTTCAAGGCATTATTAAGATTTCGTGTTAAATGCTGGTGAGGTCTTTGAGAACCATTTGCAGACTGCTAAAAAAAAAATGCTAATTTCATTAGTAAATCAACCTAAAATGAATTAATTAAATGCCGTGGAGAAATCATCCAAAGTAAAATTATTGAAAAAGTTAAAATTTCGAAGTTTTACAGTATCTTAGATGACGAAACAACCGACGTTAGCATTTCCGAACAGCTTTCATTCTGCATTCTGTATTTCGACACAGAAATGTGCGTTATAGAAGAAAATTTCCTTGGTTTTACCAAAGTTATGAACTTGACTGGTGAAGGTTTGAGTGACACTATAAATGACTTTTTGGAAAGAGCAAATTTGGATACTGCATTCCTTCGTGGACGAAGCTACGATGGTGGCGCTAACATGAGTGGAATGCTGAGAGGAGTACAAGCAACAATTCTGAAAATACAGCCTCTCGCTATTTACACACATTGTGCCAATCACAGGCTGAATTTACCTTTAAACAAAGAAAGTACAGTACCTAGTATTCTCAATACAGTTGGCATAATTAGAAACGTTAACAATTTTTTTAGAAAATCTGCCTCAAGAACCCAACTGTTGAGCCCGAAAATAACAGAACTTTTACCGTCTCAGAAAGCAGTAAAAGCCAAGAAGCTTTGCGAGACTCGCTGGATTGAGAAGCATAACGGAATTCTACATTTTTTGGAAATACTGCCTGCAGTAATTTCTGTAATGGATGATATAAGTAGCACCAATACTGCTAGTACCCCATGCAGCAAGCAATGCCCAGTCGCTGTCCGCAGAAATTTGCAGTGCTTAAAAATTTTGACAATGTTTTTAGCCTTAACACTACCACTTTCAATTCAACTGCAAAGCATCAATGTCGACAAATTCATAAAATGAATTTAGAATTACATTTGACCAGACCAAGAGTACTGCCGAAAAATTAGATGTGGAAATAAAAATTCCAAGAGGCAGAAATGTGCAATAAAACCGAGCTAATTTGACCGATCTGATAGACTATTTCCGAGTGAACATATTTTTACCTTATCTTGACTAACTGGTTTCAAAGTTGGAGTCATGATTTTCCAAATATAATACCATAGCTATTTCAAAAAATAGGTCCCAAATATTATTTTGATTCGGACACAACACATGAAGATATATTGGATGCAGCAAAAACATATAAATCTGATTTACCATCCACTATATTCATGGAGAATTAAAATTATGGAGAGAATTCAAAATCCGAAAAAGTCGATACGTCAATGGCAGCGTACAGATTTGCGTCTCTGTTTCCACAATTCGAATGCCTATTGAAAATTCTTTATTTGATACAAGTTACTACTTCAACAGCAGAGCGATCTTTTAGTTCGTTGAAAAGAAATAAAACCTACTTGAGATCAACAATGGGTTAGGAAAGACCGAATGGTTTGGCCATGATCAATATTAGGGCCAGGGAAGCGCATAGGATGATAGGTTTAATTTCCTTTTCTTTTATTAATTAATTTATTTTTATTTCATTGTTTTATTCGGGGTTTTTTTTTTTTTTTTTGGCTGGTGCAGCATAAGCCATAGGCTTTCTTGCACCATGCGGCCATTACTAATACTAAATACTATTAGGGGTGGTAGAAAATGAAAAAGATCTGAGAGTAATTGTGCAGTCAGATATGAAGTTTTCTGAGCAATGCAGACAGGCTGTCAGAGCAGATCATGGGGCGTTGTCAATGATATAAAGGAATTTTGCTAGTAGGGAAAAGGAGGTAATTATCCCTTTGTATAAGGCAATGGTCAAGCCACGCCTTGAGTACTGCGTACAGGTCTGCAGGCCTCATTTTAGCAAGATTGTAGAATTGCTTGAGCGTGTACAGAGAAGAGCTACCAGATTGGCGAGGGGAACGACGGGGTACTCTTACCAAGAAAGGCTTAAATTCTGAAAATTGCAGTGGCTGGATACTAGGCACCTGCCAGGTGATCTGATTGAGGTGTATAAGGCCTTGAATGAGTTGAGCACGCTGAATTCTGATGGGATTCTTCCGCTTGCTCAGATTACGAACTTGAGGGGGCATAAATTCAAATTGAGGAAAGACAGTTGTAGAATAGATGTGCGGAAATTTGCCTTTAGCCAGCGGGTGGTTAATTGCTGGAACAAACTTCCATCTGTCGTTGTGGAAGTTGACATTTTAAATAAATTCAAGGAGGAACTGGACAAACATTTAGAGAGAAAGGATGTGTGAAATTGTTTTTTTTTTTTTTTTTGTTTTTTTGGCTGATGTTACGTAAGTTCTCTTGCTTTCTTGCATCACATGCCTCCATTACTACTACTATTGAGATAACTCCTGAAGAGGTTCTAAATACATTTGCTGGAAAACTTCAATTAATAAAACAAAATTTGTGACTTTTACTACTGCACCTCATATAATTGAGGAGTGTAAATATATAAAACGTTAATTTTCATGTTCCTTATCATTTATAATTAATTGAGATAATTAATTATTTACCAGTTTGACTCACAAACGCTTTTATAACATAACTTTATACACATTTCCTTTTGTTTTTTTTTAAATTTGATAATTGGTCCATATATAGATATAAAAATTTTTTGAAGGATGTATGGTAGCAATATAATTATTTGTATCATGTTGCCCCCTTCCGTGTCGTTTTTTCTGAATCTGCCACTGTCCATATGGATTTCAAACATAATACTGATAATTACGATTTCCAAGTTTTAAAACAGTTTAATTAATGAGGGGCCAAATGGATTTTTCCATAGTTCTGATAATTGTGATTTGCATTGACAGTATGGTTTAGTTTGTGGTGTACAAACAGAACTTCCAGTTAAACTGTATAATCATTACTCAATTTCATTTTTCAGAAAGATAGGAGATTCAACTCCGGCCATTGCTGTTTCAATGCTCTTCTTTCTCATTCCATCTCAATTATCCGTCGCAGGTGTGAAACGCCCGTTGTTAGATTGGAAGACGGTTAATAAAGAGATGGCGTGGGGCATCTTGCTGCTCTTAGGAGGAGGGCTATCGCTATCTTTGGGTGCGAAGGTAAGAGAATATAACTAATCTTTATACACAGAGTTTTCAAAAATGCAAATTACTCTGTTTTATCATTATATTGTAACATTGTTTCCTGGCAAAATATTGCAGTAGCAATGTCATAAAACCAGTGGATCGACCGCTGCTATTCTTACATGACAATGCAGAATTCAAACCGTTCAATTCAAAACTTAAATTTTCATTACGGGATTTTAGTGTTTCTCATTCTTTCTATTTCTAGAACTGTGATACTTCTGTTACATATCAATTTTAAGAATTATATTCAAATTCGAGGGCTTATCAAAAAATGGTTAAGTATGACAGACGCTTAAAGCGGTCAAATAAATTAAACATCTAAATGGTTGTTTCGAATATCAGAACATACCTTCTTTACTACTCATTCGTTTACAGATTGCTGTAAGCGTCATTTTTAATGGCTGCTTGAAGCCATTTAGAATTTCATTTCAGTAAGATGTTCCACGAGAGTTTATCATAAGATGTTATGGTAGAAACCACTAATGGAGTGATATCGTTGAAGTTCATTTCCAGAATTTATATAAGAAATGCATTGCTTATAAAAACTATACCAAAATAGTGTTAATTTAAAAACTTAAGCACTTTTTAAGCAATTGCTATTGTATTATTAGTCCACCAATACGGTATTATAAGATTTCTAATCTTTTATATTAAACTTAAGCACTTACCAGGTGGTAGGCTCTTTTCCTGGCGGTTTCACTGAGACGAGATACAGCAATGGGTGTATATTCATGAAAGCTGCTCACCTCCTCTATTCTCTTTAACACTTTTGAAGAGTCGCCTGATCTGTCAGAGATCTAAAACAAACGTTTTATCTTAGCGAAACATGTTAACTAATTTATAAAAAAATATATATTCTGGATATGTAATAGAATGAATAAGCTTACACAAGTTTTTTTAAATATACAAAATAGGGGTGCAAACTGTCAATGTTTTTCTATCAAATTTTGTTATATTTCTTGAAAATGCGCAAAGTTTTGATGATTTTCGGAGGTTAACAACGTGAGAGACAACGGAAGCAGTGCAGAAAGTTGGCCAAAATTTCGATTCCTGTGCAACCAGCAAGTTGGATATAATTCTACTAGAGAGAAATTATGGGAAGAAGACTTCTCTTCGAATCACTTCGTCACAAGAAGATCGATATTTTTCCACAGGGAGTGGAAAAATATCGATCTGTGATATTCATTATCCATCAGCCATTTTCGTTTGCAACGATAAGTTTCAATGCATGTGAGCCGAAACCACTGGCTTAAAGAATACGAACAATTTTCAGGAAGAGTTGATTGCATAAGTACCTTGAGTAGCTTACTTGATACATAGGCATTTACATTTTCAATTGTAAAGAAAAACTTTTCATAAAATTCTGGACGTTGTGAGACTAATATATGCATTTCACCAACAAGACACTAAACTACCTCTTTAATACCTAAACTGATGAAGCGAAAAACTTGCCATTCGAATTCATTAAGCAAACAGGATGGCATGTGACCTTTCATCTGTTTTCTTCTAGAAACTCGTGGTTTTCGGCAAGAGAGCCAACTGAAGAACACACGCAATTACAGACAATCTATTTATGCCTCATAACTTTGAGCATCACCACCATTCGTCTCTTCTATAGGCTTATACAGACTTTATTCGGTTTGAAGATCAACTTTAAAAAGTTGATTTTTACTGCTTTAAAAGTATATATAATTAATTTGCAACTACAGCTTAAGGAAAAAAACTTTATTTTAATCTAGAGGTTATCCTACTTTATTTTAATCTAGAGGTTATCCTACTTTATTTTAATCTAGAGGTTATCCTACTTTATTTTAATCTAGAGGTTATCCTACTTTATTTTAATCTAGAGGTTATCCTACTTTATTTTAATCTAGAGGTTATCCTACTTTATTCATACGGATAAAGAACACACGCAATTACAGACAATATATTTATGTCTCATAGCTTTGCGCATCACCGTCATTCGTCTCCGAAACACCACAGTAACCATCAAAAAGACCTTATCAGAAGTTCAGAAGTACAGCAGTACCTCACGAAATTTGACCTGCAAGTGAACCCTGAGAAATCTGCCATCATGGTATTCTCACTTAAACCCACACCAACCATAATTCAGGCTGCGATTGAAGGAGTCCTGATTCCCTGCGTCGAAAAGCAGAGAAATCTGGGTGTGATCTTCGACATAAAATTACGATTCCATCATCATGTAGAAGAACTCTGTGCTAAATTCAACAGGCAACGGTGGGTTTCCAAGCAGCACTTGCTACACATTCAAAACAGCAATCTGATAAAAATGTACATCAGGATGATGATTTTCGGAGGTGTACTGTATGGAGTAGAGTTGTGAGGATCGGCTGCAGACACCACAATTAATCCATTAAAAGCCGCAGAATACTGGCTCCTGAAGTGGGCAACCTGGAAGCGTC
This sequence comes from Mastigoproctus giganteus, assembly GCF_048544385.1. Taxonomy (NCBI): domain Eukaryota; kingdom Metazoa; phylum Arthropoda; class Arachnida; order Uropygi; family Thelyphonidae; genus Mastigoproctus; species Mastigoproctus giganteus. The sequence continues at coordinate 185,381,512 of NC_143579.1, forward strand.
ATCTCCAACCATAGCAGCGCACAACACCGATGGCCAAAGCGCTGAATTTAACCAGTTTTTCTGCATTAATGCACGAGAGAAGACTCATCTTCACCGTAAAAATGATTGCAGGGAGCGTCTCAGCGCCCAACATCTAGGACACCGTGTGCTGGCGGATTCCCCAACCAACTCTCCGCTCCACTCCCAAGCTTCTTGCTCTTCCTTCGAGGCTACATTTTAAAGATCGGTTCCTCCCTTATCAGAAGCTCCATTTGGTTCAATCCCTGGATACTGACTTGTTTAAAATCATAGATGATGAAAAGTATAGACGGCTCATCCTAGATCTGCACATGGTCCCCACAACTACCAACTGATCTCAGATCGTTCTGACTGGGCAAGAAACTCACAGAAAACCGGACTCGAGGAAAATATCTTTTGTTATCACAATTTGTATTATTTTCGTTATTTAGTATTAGTTTTCCTTCCAAGTCAATATTATCTACTATGAGAAGTATTTTTTATATATATATATATATACATAATCTGCTTATAATTTAATCTTGATAATCTCGGCGAGGTTACCTCTGCCGCTTGTTAACCCCTGGCATAATGCCGTGAAGGGTATTGTAGGGTCATGGTACCTGCGTGTACCGGTGTACTTTACAATAAAGATCTTATTTATATTAAAGCTGCAGAAAAACCATTGCTTAATATTTTTAAAATTTTAAGAATTTGACAAACGAAGTCTTTGTAGTTCATACTGAACATTATTATTATTATTAATATTAATTTGTTTCCGAAGAAATGTCCCTTTACAGCTATACAGCTAGAGGACACGAGTTATATACAGAAATCAAATAAATAATGACAGACAAATGCACTGCGTACAGAGTCCAGATACAATACACGGCCTTAAACGGCCTCTGGTAAAGATAAACAAACATAAAGACAACATATAAAATAAAGACACAACATAAAGATACAACAAAGCGTGAATAGAGCGGATCTGTAGGTTTTGTCCTTGCACAGCTTCTCAACGTCTATGGATAGCCTATTAAATATTAGGATGGAGTTAAATAGAAACATATTGTCCAGGAAGGACATGCTACGCAGCTTAGATCTGTATGGGGGTGCGTTGGTCTGGCATCGATATCCCGGATATCAGGTGAATTCAGTTTTACGGATAGAAGCTGAGAGAATGAGAGAAGGTAACAAGGTTTCTAGAGATGATATGATACCTCCAAGGAAGCATATTAAGATTGGTGTCCAGAACCGATTTTGAGATTGTAGGTGTTAGACCGGCGATCTTATTTAGCCATTTCAAAATCCATTATTCCAGAGATAAGAACCTGGTTTGGTAAGATGAGGATGCAAAGGATCATATAGTTGAGGCATATAAAGGAAATGGGATTATGCATCAAAGAATGTAATTTATGATGCATAGTGAAAGTTGAAAATCTCCTGTTTCACTGGCCATAAAACCGCATACGTTCGAGTGGCGTTAAAGTGAGGCAAGAACGTAAGGTCTTCTTTGTCGTAGGTGATGCCCAAATCCTTATGTGGGTGATTTTTTTTTAACTGGAGAGTTCGCTATAATGATATTCACATCGTTTATATTTTTTCTTCTTGGTAATAGAGAATTGTGCGGTTTTTATTTGTTAATGGAGAGCCCAATTGCATGAAGGTAATTTTCCAGTTCCTGTAGCTGTCGGTTGGAGCTCACAGTGATAGACTGGAGAGACTGAGGGCATTTTGTAACGATGAAGAACTTTAAATCATCAGTGTACGTGGCGAAATTAGTATGGTTTGCGAGGATGGGTTCTAAAGATGCGGCGAAGAGGGCTGCAGAGAGAACACCCCCTTGGAGGAGCGCTCTGGAGCAGAGAATACGGCGATGGTGGTCCTGATATCTGGTGCATAGGGTCCTGGACTGTAGGAGCTTCTTAAGAAGAACTAAAATGTGGCCAGAAATGATCGAAAGCTTCCTTAATGTCGAGGAACGCAATATCAAACTGCTCTTTGTTCTTAAGGCACATTCAATTCTGAAAAGTGTATCCATGAGGTTGGTGATCGTGGATAGTCCAGGTAGTACACTATGGAGGTATGTAGCCAAACATGTGATGGACGAGAGCAGGGAGCATGGCTTTTCCCATGATTTTGAGGAAAGTGCATCCTATAGCAATTGGTCTGTAATAGTTAAGCGATTTTGTGTTAGACTTTTTTGGGACGGGAGAAACATAATAATATGTGTTCCAGATGGTAGGATAAGCTCCTGTTTCGAGAATAGAATTGTATGCGTCAAGCTGGAGGTCGATGATATATACTCTGCATAATTTAATCATATAAACAGGGAATCTATCTGGGCCAGTGGTGGACTTGTTGAAAAGACTGTTGATGACCTCAACAGTTAGTCCACGCGAGGAAGACGTCAGTCGTCATCGGGGACTGTTGGTTCTACTTGGTGTAGATTCTTTTCCTAAATTTCATTCTGTGTGCAATCCAATCGTTCTGTGCTATTCTCCGTATGCGCAGGAAGCTTGCCTGATATATTTTTAGAGCTGGTAGTGAGCTAGATCCAGTGTCCTTTGCCATTTACTGTATAGTTTCTGTTTTATGATGAAGGCGCGTTTCGCATCGCTGGTAAACCAGTTCTTGGTCCTGGAAGACAAACGGGACGGATTTGAAAGTCATATTCAGGGGCGATATCCTTTAACAAGTTAGGTAAATTGGTAAGCGTTTGATCAGGATGGCTAGCAGCAATTTTATTCCAGTCTGCAGCTCAGTCTTTGTAGGATGATTTGAGGTTGCATATTTTTAATGAGATCTTGGGTTGCGATTCTTTATGGTCATATTGGTCAAGTTGTCGGGGAGCAAAGGCTTTCACAATCAAAGGCAATACGAGTAGGATGTAGTTTAAACGTTTTCTTACAAATGTTCGTTCACAAAGATGTCTTATCTTTACAGAGGAACGAATAAGACCTGCCTAACTTAGATGTACTTAGTAATTTTTTTTATGCTGTTTAAATATTATTAGATGTTATTTTATTGCAGATGCAAATGGCTAACAATGTTATATTTTGTACTCGCAATATTAGAAATCAGGGCTCAGCACGTGGCTGGCTGACCAGATGTCCAATTTGAACATTCCCAACAGAGTACTCATTGTCCTAGTGATATGTTTGCTGACTGCTGGAGTTACAGAATTTGTCAGCAATACAGCGACGGCTAGTATCCTACTTCCCGTTGTTGCCCACCTGGTAAGTGTTCTGAATGACATATAGTTAAGAAATCGAACTGTAGCAAATATAACTTATGATATTAACTTCATAACAATTAATACAACTATCTCCAAATTTACGCGGGGCACACAGGCATACGCAGCGAATCCAGATTTTAGAGGTCTCAAAATTTGCAAAAATAAAAATCGAATAATCTTTCAGATAGCCAAAAGCTAAAGCAGTCTGGGCTTAAAGCAAGTAGGAAAGCTCTGGTGTGAATGGGGGGGGGGGGGTCCAGTGTAACGTGGAATTACACAGTTTATATATACGATATTATAGTATTTTATCTCTTAGAGTTTATTTTTATAAATCATCAAAAATATGAATAGGCAAGCAAGAGCATCAATTATGGGCGACTTTTTCCTCATAATTATATAGACTGGAAATCGTGAAAATGCAAGTACTCTAGTGGGAGTAGTTTATTGAACCATCTAGATAACTGTTTATTTCTAGATGCTATTTACTTCAACACGTTAGAAAAAATACAAGGGGCCAAATATTCTTGACCCCCCCCCCCGCCCTTTGAATTCTCATGAAGGGGTAGTATCAAATATATGACAGTCAGGAACCGATGGCTGAGAGCGAGCATGGTGTCATAAAACGGCTAGTATCTCTACCAAAAGAAATTTTAGTGGTCAAAGGTAAAAGTCAGGGCTTAATTACAGGAACGGAGACTATGGTGGACTCGGGTATTTCTTCGATTCTATAAATTGAATTATTACTGTATGCTATTTAATATTAATGCATTATAGAAAATATTTAAGGATTTATCCTGATGCCACAAACATATTCACCCAAGCTGAGAATATCTTGAGATATTTCTCAACTAGAGAAAAAAAGATGCCATGACGAATGACCTGAAATATTTAATTAAGCAAATGAAAAAGGCAAGGGACAGTAATAAGTTATACAGGCTATATAATTTGTTATATATTAATATTGGCTGTAAATAGCCTAGTAAATATACTAATGCTAGAAGCATGATACTAATGATAATGACAGAAGCAATACTTCAGCTTCATTAAAATTTATTGATGAATAAATTTTTGCTAATTGGATAAATTATCAAATGCTGGCATTATAAGAATACCAAAAAAACTTCGAAAAATATAAAATTCTATAATCCATAAATCCGACATATGGGGTATAGAATTTTATAATACGAAACGGCGAATACAACATGTACAGAAGGGACAGACAAGACAGGAGGTCCGGGACGGACTAGCCCAGGCCATCAGCAAATTTGGTTCATCGACTACTACTCATGCCATAATACGTGATTCAGATGAGGCTGAAATCTGCCTGTCCGGCCCCGAATTAATGTTCGGTGAGTCAGATGTGACAGCACTGGGAAAACGAACATGAGAATGGGCATATGTTACAGGCCAACTGACTGTTATAAGTATAATGAACAGGCAAAGGAAGTTGGTCAATAAATTAGAATACCTTGTCATGGGAGATTTTAACTGGAACTTATTGGTTGGTCTTTCACTTAGTAGCAGTACATTTCTGGATGGTTGTTTTTCTATACTAGTGTGTTTGGGACGCAACAAGTGAAAGCAATACATTTGATTTGATTATAAGCAGTGACTTCATGCATTAAGAATTTTCAGGTAAAGGAACCACTAGGTGGCGGTGATCACATTGCACTGATGTGGGATTTATTTAAAGATAAAACTACTCTCAAGAGTAAAAGGAAGAGACTTAGCACTCCTGCATAAATTATTACAAAAGATCTTAGCTCTAAATTTCTTTTCGGTGGGACAAACTGATATTAACAATGCAAAATGCTCAGGAAAGTAAATCGTAGAAGCTAGTAAGCTTTTTTATACCGACTAAGGGATACTACTCAAGGTTTAGACCTAAATGGATAATATATGAACTGTTGAGATTAGTGACAGAGAATAAAAATGTATATGATGATTATAATTTATTATGGGACACAGAAACGTGGAGTCTAAACTAGTCTGCACAAGTTACTAAGGCTGTTAGGGAAGCTAAGGAAGATTATGAGAGGTTATTTGGCTAAGACTGAGAAAACAAAAGTAGCAAAGAATTCTTTACTTATGTTAAATAGGGAAGAGATGTTAACATAAAGAAGAGATGAACCACATTGGTCCACCAGATATGAAGGGCAATAATTATTGATGATCCAGTACATGTTGCGAAAAAACTGAATAAATATTTTGCAACTACATTCGCATGTGAAGTTTAAGGATTGAGATACCGTAAGTACATCTAATTCTAACTGGGAGTTAAATAAATTTATGATAACTGAAAGAGAAATTGTTGCTGAAAGCAAATTGGGCACCTTGGGGCTGATGGAGTCTATCCAATTATATTTAGAAAAAAAGAAGCAAAAGAGATAAGCAAACTATTAGCCATAATTCTGCGAGTACCCTTGGATTTACGGGATGTCCCTACAGACTGGACACGCGCATATGTTCTCATACGCGCGTGTCACAATTATCCCCAGGTCTCAAAGAGACCTTGGGGTATTTGTGCAGTCAGATATGACGTTTTCTGAGCAGTGCAAATAGGCTGCCAGAGTAGGGCATGGGGTCTTGTCAATGATATACCAGAAATTTGCAAATTTGCAAACAGGGATAAAAAGGTGATTATCCCCTTGTATAAGGCAATGCTCAGGCCACGCGTTGAGTACTGCGTACAGGTTTGGAAGCCTCATTTTAGGAAGGATGCAGAGTTGCTAGAACGAGTACAGAGAAGGGCAACAAGACTGGTGAGGGGAAACAAAGGGGGGCTCTTACGAAGAAAGGCTTAAGATCTGAAAATTGCAGCTTCTGGAGACTAGGCACCTGTGAGGCAATCTGATTGAGGTGTATCAGGCCTTGAATGGATTGAGCAGGCTCAATGCTGATGGGATTCTTCCTCGTGCTCAGAATAATTGCCTGAGAGGACATAAATTCAAATTGAGGAAAGACAGTTGTAGAATAGATGCGCGGAAATTTGCCTTTAGCCAGCAGGTAGTTGATTGCTGGAACAAAACTTCCATCTGTTGTTGTGGAAGTTGATAGCCTAAATAAATTCAAGGTAGAACTACACACACATTTAAAATGAATGGATCAGTGAAATGGGAAGGTTTTTTTTATATAAGCTTGCTTTCTTGCATCGTATGCCTCTACTAATACTAATGTCAATATTCACAAGGGGGAGGGATCAGAGGACTAGGTGAGTAACTACTGTATAGACCTGCAAGCCTGATTTATGTGTTGGGAAAAATAGGGAATCAATAGTTAAAGAAGTAATTCAGGTCCATCTTGTCCGGAAGGCAGTTACAAGAAATCACAGTACGAAGCTATTAACGGTATATCTCGCTTGACCGATTAGCTGATATGACGTAATAATAAAGGAACAGGATTGAAAAAAAAAATTGTCAATATATACAGTACTTAGACTTGAATAAAGCTTTAGAGAGTGTTCCACACAAAAGACTGTTATAGAAATTGATTATGTGTGGCAATATAGACAAGTTACAGCGATGGACAAAAGGATGGTGGAGTGGGCGGAGACAGAGTGGTCATTAATGGCCAGTGCTTTTCAAGGCCTAAATAAATGATTGGAATCCCTCGGGGCTGGGCTCTTACTGTTTTCAATATTTATTAATGATGCTGACAGGCATATCAAGTTTAATATGTATATGTTCGATGGTGCAAAGGTTGGTATAGTGTTAAGTGACAATAATCAGGATATCCATTCCAACAAGACCTGGATAAATTAGACAGACGGGCTAAAAATGGCAAATGAAGTTTAAGATTGATAAATGCAAGGTAATGCATTTGGATAGTAATAATCATAGAATAATATACCGTTTGAATTGTATAAAAACTCCGGACAATGAGGAATGAAAAAGAGAGGAATAACTGTACAGTCCAATATGAAGTTTTGTTTTCTGAGCAATGCGGACAGGCGGCTAAGGCAACTTGTAAGGTTCTCTCAGTGATATACATGAATTTTGCAGCAGGGACATAGAGATGATTATCCCATTGCGTAATTGGAAATGCGCACAAGGCTGTATACTGGAAAGGTTATTTTGAAAAGTATCTAACGTAACTTAATACAAGATGTAATATTCGTCTAAAAATCAGCCTGATAATTACCACAATTTGAGTAACAATAGTGCCATTAATACGTTTTTGAACAAAATCAGCAGATCTACTAACGGAGTGCACAACTACTCTGTTATGTTTGATTATCATCTGGTTCAATGTTCACATCAGGCCACAGTGTTCTTCAGCATTGACAGAGTCATCCTGCTTTGCACTTGTCATGCCATACATTTGACAACCTGCAGTGGCGTTCTTCATCACCAGATTTAGGCATACACCAAATGAACCATGGCTTGGAGTTTCCGCTATCCGAAATGTTATTTGCAGCTTGGAGTTCCCTTATGTGAAGATAAGTCTATAATTATTTATTTTGTGACCCCCCCCCCTCTTCATATGCTTTAGATTAGGGCCGCAACTTAGCATTTTCCATCCAAACAAATCGAACAACACTTCGTAACTCTGCACCTGCTGCGTCTCCATTTTCAAATTACTGATAAACCAAGCACGGAATCGGATCAGCGGAACCACGTGATATAATGCATGCACAAATGTAATCCATACTTTTCACAAATAATTCATTAGGACTAGAAAGAATTTTTTTTTCTCAAATAACAGAAACAATTCTGATTACTTGACATCTCATCTCTTATGTGAAATTTATGGAATGAATACTCTTTAAACAAATTTATGTTTAGCCGCTCTCTCTCTCTCTCTCTCTCTCTCTCTCTCTCTCTCATTAAAAATAATTATGAATAGGTTTTGTTTATTTTTAAAAATAAAAGAGTCACGGTCGGTCCTAGAATTTAGAAGACCGGGGTGCAAGAATTAATGTTAGGGGCAACTGATCCCCCAAAATCGAAATAACCACTCTCCCTTTATTTGAATTTCGGTCTTTTCAATCGGGGACCCAGGGGCGTTGCACCCTTCCCTCACAAAGACTGGCCCTGACAGAAGTGAGTTAGAGTGTCATCAAATTTCATGTTTTGAATTTTTATTTTATTTCAGGCCAGAGCTTTGAACATCAATCCAATTTACTTCATGATGCCGGTAACGATTTCCTGTTCCTTTGCTTTCATGTTACCTGTCGCAACACCCCCAAATGCACTGATATATGAAAGCGGAAAGATGACAACGTTGGATATGGTGAGTAAATTATTCTATTTTGGAATTTAATACCAGTATTTTAAGTCTCCCCATCTCTCTAGACAAAATAATTGGGGAAGCTTCGAGTTTGGAGAATTACTGATGTTAAAAAAGAAAAATGACGAGTGGTATTAGTATTAGTCATACAGTGCAAGGAAGCCAAAGGCTTTCGCTGCACAGGCCAAAAAAAAAAAAAAAAAAAATTCTGTAGCAGGTACATAATATGTCCTGCCGCTAGCATATTTAACGTATTTTACATTTAAGATTCATCGGCTTTAAAAACGTTTTCAGGCGTTAAAAACGTTCTAATTTTCAGATAAACATGGATAATAATATAACAATGTTTATATTTTATTAATAATAACTAGGGGGCTTTGCCCTCTTCTCGCTTCTTTTGATAAAGTAAAATAAAATACTTAGAGAAGCTTTCGCACTGTGTGTCTCTCTTCCTCTGCTATGAATACATAAACGTTACTTAAGGAAATAAAGTATTGCACAGCGTGGTCATGTTAGATAAACATAGCGCGTGACCACGTTTAAACAGAAGCTTGTTTTACTACAGTAAAACAAGCTTCTGTTTAAGGGTTACGTAATATCACGTAACCCGCAACTCTGTTCTCCCATTGGCTGAATAAATATCACTAGGAGGAAAATTATTTTAATGTATAGAAAGATTACATATCGGTTACTGAAAGTATTGGTCTGTGTTGACTAAGGTAGGATATATTTTTACATTGAAGAGATTTAGTTCACGACTAAATACACCATCTATAGTTGTTCCATTACGTGTAGTATTTATCGAAAGATCAGATGACATGTCAAAGATGAAGAATGTTTTCATAAATGTGCACAATTCTTTTCCAGCCTCAGAGTTTAATTGTAAAGAAAAAAATTACATTCAATCTGAAAACACCAGATGACTTGAAACCAGATGCGTTTTCGAATTAACGCATTTCCCAGTTTCCGAAAGTTTATTATTATTATTATTATTTTTTTTTTTTTGTATCTTAAAACCTTAATATTTGTTTCTAAATTCCTTAGCTTTCAAACGATATGCTATACGTCCACATTATCCCGTTTATTACATGAGAAAATTTCCTTGCTCACAAGTTCATATTTTCCACTATCCTGGAAAAACTACTGCAATTTTCAGAGGTTTGAAAGTTTTTCCTCTAGTATAGAGCTAAGATGAAGCTCCGTGCAAAATTTCATTAAATTTGTTCAGTAGAAGATAAATTATTGTTGCCATCTTACAAGTATATTGCAACAATACAAGTTACAATAATTCGCTTCTGGCGGAAACTGAAGATGACGCACTTCCGTAACGCTTTTCGCATGACGGTTTTTCGTTACAAATTTTTTGGAATAACGCCAGTAAAAACGTTTTAACGTCAAAAAATAAGAAAATACAAATTATACGCTTATCTCCTCACGTAACTATCCAGTTAACCTCAATCTCTTAAAACTGTCAGCCTCAGCTCCATGCGGAGGCAATTCCAGTAGTCAACAATTCGCTGGCTAAAAGAACTCTTCCTACAATCTAGTCTAAACCTCTTCCCTTGTAATTTAAATTTATGGCTCCTAGTTCTATAATTATTTATAAGAGTGAAAATTTCACCTTCATTCATTTTACTAACCTCTCTCAGAGCCCCTTCTAGGGTTCCTGGTTGCCAAGCTCTGTAGCCCCGCACAACAGAAATCTTTCCTCGTACGGTCGCCGTTTTGCCGATCGCACAACGCGAGTTGCCCGTCTTTGGACCCTTTGAGGTCTCCACACTTGGACACAGTATTCTAAATGAGGTGTTACAATTGCCTTATACAATAGGACTATGATCCCCCTACCTCTACAGAAGATTGTTCGATAAATCATCGATAGTACGTCATGGGCTTTACTGGCCGCCTGTTTACACTGCTCAGAAAACTACACATCTGTTGGTATTGTAACTCCAAGATCCTTTCTTATTCTACTGTTTTTAATTCAACTCCACAAAGTGTATAGCTTATTTTGGGGTTGCTATTCTCCAAGTGTAAGTCCTTGCATTTTGCTGCATTAAAACATAGCTGCCAATTTTCAGACCATTCCTGAAGCCTGTTCAAGTCATCCCGAATTCAGGATGCTTAGCCTGATCATTATCGACTCTCCCAATCTTTACGTGGTCTGCAAATTTAGACATTACGCCCTTTATCCTTTCGTCGATGTCATTTATGAAAATCAGAAACGACAGTGATCAAAGAACGGATACAGATCCTTGGGGGACCCCACTTCTGCCTTTTCACCAATCTGAAGAATATCAATTAATCACCACCCTCTGCCTTCTGCTCTGAAAACACCCTGCAATCCATTTTAGAATCTTTCCAAGTAATCTCAACATGTTCCATCTCATGAGGGACCAAGTTAAATGCCTTACTGAAATCGAAATAAATGTCGAAATTGATGGAGTTTACTTATGCATGGATAATGCACACACATTATTTCTACAACCAAGGTAATTTTAATGCATCATTTTAATTATATCTCACATTGTGAATGCCTTCACAACGAATTGCCATGGTATATCACATGCTAAATACCTTCACAACGAGTTGCATGGTATTGCATTTAACAAGAAATATCTTTTAGATTAAATCACGCACACCATCAGGCATCATTTTAATTATATCTTATAATGCATCATTTTAATTAAAGCTCACATTGTGAATACCTTCACAAAGAGTTGCCACGGTATTGCACTACCTCGAATAAGTAACGTTTCACCTAAAGAAGACTAAATGTTACTTATTCTCGGCGGATACCACCACCCAGAACTCGTTTCGAAGCTTAATGGCTTCTCATCGGTGGGTGGGCAGACCTGTTGTCGCAATAGTGACAACCCAGTTATGAAGTATAACTCCATAATATGAGCGATGCCTGATGGTGTGCGTGGTTTAATCTAAAAGATATTTCTTGGTTAAATGCCTAAGAGTATGAAGGAGTTTACTTATGCATATATAATGCACACACATCATTTCTACTACCAAGGCGACTCGTTGTGAAGGCATTCACAATATGAGATGTAATTAAATGATGCATTCATACTACCTGGGTAGTAGAAATAATGTATGTGCATTACCCATGCATAAATAAACTCCTTCAAACTCTTAGGCATTTAGCCAAGAAATATCTTTTAGAATGTCGAAATTGTTTCCTACACTTAACTCATAAGTAACTGTGTCAAAATAGCTTACCAGGTTAGTGAAACATGATTTTCCCTTAACGAAAGCATGTTGCGTGTCCTTCTAAATGAAAGTCCCTGGATTGCACTCTTAATCATTGTCTCTAAACATATTTGTATCAGTCATTATGACACCACAAATCAATTCTGGCCTATCAGCTTACCATTCATTATTTTCTCCCACGCCATCTATTTCCTGTTAGATCTGTAGCCATAACCAGAATATTACTTTTTTCTTCTGTTTGCCTTGATACCACGATGCGCTTGGTAAGTCTATAAGACTATTACTATTATTAGCTCTATCTCTCGAAGATCTCCCTTCCTACCTAATGATTTTAATTATTTCGTCATTTTTGATATAGTCTTGTCATTGCTGCCATCTGTTAGTTAATCTATTTTTATTTGAACTTCCATTTCTGAAATTTCTAAACATATCTTGATTTTTCACCCAGTTTTCAGCTCAATAGATTAAAATATGCTTAAACATTGTAATATAAACAAGTAATTTTGTTTTTAAAATAATTTTTTTTACGAAAACTCCAAACACGAAAGGTATTAGAACCTATAGTACTTAGTATCCTGCATGAGTTGAAGAGGGAGAAGATGAAAGAATATAATTGCTGACATTAGGAGTTGAAATTCTGTAGACTTCAATTTTCGGGAAATACATATGAAGGGAGATTTGTTCCAGAAAACCAAAGTTGAAAGGATAAATGAGTAAGAAGAAAAAGTTCGGTTATGTGAGTTTGAAGTTGGACAGAAAATAGATGTTGGCTGGTTGCGGTACGTGTTCGGACTGGATTGGAAGAGAGAGAGGAGGAATTACAAAAATCAATTCAGAAGAACAGCGCCAATGGAAGTATCTATACAAGAGGCATGCAGCAGAAACAGAACATCTATGAGACAAAAAGTGGAGATACTTTTGTAAGAGATAGGTTATTAATTAACCCAACTGCCCTATTTTGAATAGAGTCTAGAAGCGTGAGAGAGGTTATGAGGGTTACCGCTCCAAATTTGGGAACAATATTCCAGGGTAGGGAGGATTTGAGATTTGTAACGCCGAGAATGAAAAAGAGAAACTCCAGTTTTTTAGATGCAGAGTTTGTGATGTGCTTGTGCAGAGAGATTAGAAGTCAGATCACATATCTCTGATATCCTAACAGAGATATGTGATCTTCTAGAAATCTGAGTGTCATGGAAGACAAGCAGGAGCAGAACAAATCATTTTTGCGAGGTTTAAGACAAGAGCGAGTTTTAGAAGAACTGAAATTAACTAAATTCTTTGCCCCACTGGAGAATTACCTGGAGATTAGCATTTAAGGAATTGGTAGTGGATATTCAAGAAGTTGAAGCTGTTTGATCAGGGCAAGGCTTCTCAAACTGGAAGGTAGAAACAAAGCTATGGATAGGATTTCCGGTCAATGGGAGAAGGTCATTAATATACAAGTGGAAAAGAGTAGGATAAAGAACTGAACCCTGGGGAACACCAGCATTAATGAAGAAATTAAAAGACAGAGAGCCATCTACTATCACCCGCACTGAGAGAGAAAACTAGATACCCAATTACAAAAAAACAGTCGACAATCCATAATATGGAGGCTATTTAGAAGACCATTATGCTAGTCATGATTAAAAGACTTTGAAATGCAAGAGCAATTGTTTTGGTTTCGCCCAACTTTCCCATTGAATTTGTCCAGAGGTGGTAAACATAAGCCAATATATCACCAGGGGATCGACACTGAGGAAACCATATTATCGATCACTGATCAGATGGACCATTAAGATACGAGGAGCATCCAATAAATTATCTACCCAAGGTACTTCCCATAGTTATATTTCAATGATTCATGATTTATCGTGTTCCTACATATCTTGACTTGAATCATACTAACTTTGATCTCACTATGTTTTTAGGTTGTGCTGCTGTAACAGAAAGGATGACATCTGTATCAAATTATGGATTTACTGAAATTGGAGCATAGTCGAGTCATCAAGTTTCTCACCAAAGACCATTCATGAAAGGATGGTGGCTGTGTATGGCAACGCACCTTCAGAGTACCAGGTGACATTCTGGTCAAAGAATTTCAAGTGGGGTTAAGATTCCATAGAAGATGATTCAGGTCCAAGAGAGCCTGTGATAGCGACCACTCCAGAAATGTGCCAAGCTGTGGAAACCCCTGTGCTGAATGACAGATGTTTAAAGGTGTCCCAAATCTCTAGCGAATGTGACATATCTGAGGGAACAGTTATAACCATCCTCCATGAACATTACGGATGATGAAACATGGGTTCATCACTGTGATCCTGAGAACAAGCAAGAATCAATGCAATGCAATGGAAGCACAAGGGTTCTCCCCCGCCCAAAAAAAATTCGGATACAACCTTCAGGGAATGAATAAGGTCGGTGTAAGGTGGGTCTCCAGATTTATGACCACCCGTGCAGAAGCAATTCAGAGTACGGTGTCGTGAGAAGAATTTAGAGGTTTATGGAAGCGATCCTGAAACTTTCATCTCCAGAATTGTTACGGATGATCAAACATGGGTTCATCACCGAGATCCGGAAAACAAACAAGCAAGAATCAATGCAATGGAAGCACAAGGGTTCTCCCTCACCCAAAACATTTCGGGCACAACCTTCAGCTGGAAAGATTATGACCACCATTTTTTGGGATTCTGAGGGAATTTAGGACATTCACTACCTGCAACACAAGCAGACAGTCACTAGGGAGTCATATGCATCCCAACTGTACAACCTAAGAGATGTCAAAAAGGAAAAACGCCGTGGAAAACTTTCCAGGGGTGTGCTGCTTCTTCAGGATAACGCACCAGTGCACAGGTCACATGCTCACATGCTGCTGCTGCTTTCAGAGACTGCGACTTTGCAGAACTTACCCATCCACCTACAGTCCGGATCTGGGCCCCAGTGACTATTTCCTGTTTTGACACCTCAAGAATAACTTACGAGGACGCTGTTTTGTTTGCTGATGATAACGTACTGAAGTCTGCTGTTTCTGCGTTCTTTAATGGAGAGGACAAAGAATTTTATTTGGCTGGTATTTCCTCATTGCCAACAAAATGGAACAAGTGTATTGAATTTCAGAGGAGTTACATTAAAAAACAAAGCAATATTTTTCCTCTATCTTATTTTCTTCATGGGTAGGTGATAATTTATTGAACGCCCCTCGTACTTGACGAGTTGGCGGTTAATAGACTTCTGTATTACATTAGAAACAGTGGAGGTAAGTGCAATGGGCCGATAATTGGGTGAGGGAGGGGATTTGTCACTTTTTTTAAGAAACTAGCCGGATATGGACAATTTCCAAGCAGAACGTAAAACGTTAGTCGGAATAAGAAAGAGTAAAAAAGGCAACACAGAACAGGAGTAAACTCAGGAGCACCGGTTTTCAGAACAAGTGAACAAATGTCATCAAGATTGTTCAAAATTCTTCTGACATCCTTTTGGCAGAAGATCACAGGAGGCATTGAATGGAGTGCACTGCGATTAGTAGGAGGTGGTTTAAAAAGACTGTCAATACAAGATTTAGAAGAAAAGTAGGATGCTAGTAAGTCGGCCTTAACTTTTTAGCTTGGGTGGCAATAGGACAATCGGGTTTTAACCGATGGTGGCAGTACAGATAGATAAAAGTTGCGAGAGCAGAATGCTCGACTACTATTTGGACAAGAGCAAATTTCGTACTCTCTGTCTGTTCAAAATTGTTTGGACTGATTAATAACTGCTTTACAAATGGTGCGGCGCCTCCGTTGCCAGGTGGGCAGGAGCAGCAGTGCGTAGCACAAGCTTCTTGATTAGACCGGGGTTCGAGCCCGTGATCCACCAAATATGGAGGATGCGGAAAGGTCAGGGAATGACCACTGCATATCCCCGAAGCAATATGGCCTTAGTTGCTAATGCTCCTAAAAACCAAATAACAACAACAAATGTTACAAGCTTTGGTGCAGGCAGAAACTGAACCTCGAGATTTAGATGCAAGTCAACTGCGATATGCAACATTCTTAATCTTGAAAAGCCCTAGTACGTTTATTGGAAAAACCAAGGTTTAGATCAACGACGAGATTTTAAAGTGAATGTTGAATAAAGGATTTCATCCCTACAAGAATAATTTCATTGACACGATCTGAGCAAACACTGACATCAGAAGATATGAAACAGTCATCCAACCAAGGAATAGAAATCTCGCAGATCAGCCCATTTTTCACTGGTGTAATGCTAAACAACACGAGGCTGAGGATGGTCACGATAGAAAGGCTCCACCACTGAAGAAGAAACTATCACCAAGTTGTGATCTGACATGCCTGGAAGACCACTCACCTCGACCGTATAATTGACAGGGTTGTTCTCGAGAAAACCCATCAAGAGTATTGGCTTTGTGGTTAGGATTGTCGTGTATTCTGGTTGATAAATGAACAATCTATGCGATGTCATTAGTAACTGCAAAAGGCCTCAGCAACACGACCATCTGGGTTTCTGTTAGGAAATATGGACTGAAGTCGAGTTTCAAAGGAAAGGAATCAAAAAGTTCCAAGTAATTAGTGGAATTTGAAGATCGATTGAGGTAACAGATGAATTCGACAGAATGGAGTAGAGAGATTTTAAGCCGAGGAGATTAAAAACAGGTGTTCCAAATTAGAAATTCTCTGACAAGGGACATCAGAGTGGACATATACAAAAATGCTACCTTTTAAGCGAAAGGATCGTAGTGCAAATAATTAGGACAACTGAGATGAGCAGTGGTTGAATCAACCGATAATTTGGATTCCGTCAGAAAAAGTATTGGTAGACTAAGTGAAATGGACATTACAGAGATTAGAACTGGGACCAAATATTTGTGAAATGAACGAGGAAGTGATTTCGAGGTTTAGATCTATTCGCAGGTAAGTTTGTTCTATCAGTCTGTCTGTTCATAATGTATTCGGTGGTAAAGAATAGCAGGGATATGGAGTAATGAAATTTTTGGATATGAATATTTGTACATACAGCAAGAAATACAGCTCCTTGATATAACGTGGCCAAGACAATGCCCCCCTCTCCACATACACATTAGGACTCCAGTCACTATCTGGCAGAGTAGAGGTAGCGAGATTAAACACTAGGTAATAAGGATGGAAGAGAACAGCTTCTCCTAGAGAGTTATCAATAGGTTCAATCCGGCGGACTACCTAGTGGCTGGCCTGCGAACACTGTTTTAAAGCTTACCCTCGAAATGTAAGGAAATTAATTGGCTTCCTACACTTTCTCCTTTATTTATTTTATCGTATATTGCTATCTAATCATTCAAACTTTATTTAAAGAGACTACTCTTAGATGCACAAAATTATTAATTGTTCCAATTTTTGGTAACTTTTGTTTTCGTAACTAAAATTGTTTACAACCTACATCTAATTTATTCAAGAGATTCGTAGAGTTTCAGTTTTTTTTTTTAAATTACTGAAATTCGCCTATAGATGCGCCAGCAGGAGAAGCTGGTGAAAGGGACTGTTCCATTAGGATAGCGAAAATATAATAGCAGGGACGCCATTTATTCTGTTATACAAAATGCAAAAAGATATTACTGAAACGGTAATTTCATTTTAAATTAAAAAAATCATTTTCAAAGATGATTATGATTTTCGAGGAGATAAACGAGTTATTCCCATACTAAGTGCACTACATGTGAATGTGTGGAAGAGGGGGGGGGGGGAATCACTGACATCTACATCACTGCATATAGATTAACACAGAGAACAAACTAACGGAATTGACTTAACAGTTAAAGCGGCTGAGACAAACTTAACTTTCCTTCCCTCTCAAACAAATGTAGCTAGAAGAGTAATATTCTCTCATATTTCAAGAACAAACATGCTGCGCAAACAAATACTTATAAAAACGAATCTTAAATTTAAGGTAACCTACCCTTCGTTAATAAATGAACACTGATGGTTTTTGAAAAAGCAAACATTTAAGTAACCAGAACTTCTTTTTCCAAACAAATAATTATAACAATTTATATTACAAAACATCAGATACTTAAAATCATCCTCAAACAAAAATACAAAAACCAAAAAACCTTTTGGACAATCGATGAAAAATACCTTCACCACACTAAAAATAATAAAACATTCATATCACAACGAACAATACAAACTATAACTAGCAAAGAAAACTAACCAAAAATGCAAATTAGGAAAGAACAAACTACCCGATAAATCATAAAAACGATGGTACACAATTCCAGTCCAGCAGATACTACTGTGAAGCAAATGCGTTTTTATCCAAGTCAAGAAACTATTTCGTAAATAACGTGTAATTAACAACGACCGTCACACTGCACGCGATTTCGGGCGAAGTCCTGTGACATGGCTACAAGCTCAGAAAAGCATCCAAAATAAAATAACACATTGGTGCGAGCCTGACACTCATTGCAGCACCCATCATTTTACAAGAATATAGCTATACAATAAAGATTTCTAAAGCTATTTAATATTATAAAATACACTTCATGGACAAAACATTAGAAACCTTGCCTGGCAAAAAATTCAGGTATTAAGACAGTGCTGCATGAATTTCACCAGTGTCTGGAAAGCGTCAGGGCAGAAGGTACATTTTTGTCACAGCTGTTCGATGTGATCGAAGACAAATGATTTCAAAACCAAATAAAACGGCTCAGAATATTTCATAAATCCTCTGGATACTACTGGGATCCTGTACCCGGTGAAGATATTGCTGTAGAGTTACTCTGGACTTTTGCCAACACATCGTCTACGGTTCTGGAAGAGTGCATATGGTATGGGAGCACACGATCATATCCGATGTGAGAGCTTCTATTATGAAGAATAAACCTCTTGTGCGCTAAACTTATGTTACGGGGGTGAAGATGGATGAAAGATGTTCTCTATTGCATCGTTTCTTAATCTCGGATACATCCTGCACTTTAGGACTTGCAATCTATAAATGACATGAAACTTACTATTATTATTTGGACCATGTCCATATATTTAAATCTATGGATGTGATTATTATAATTACTATAAAGCTACCTTGCAATCTATGCTTAACGCGGTTACTGTGTGCTCCTGGATTTTATGTTAAAATGTGATATTAAGAAGAGTTATTTGATTTTTATTAGTGATCACCTTGCTAACGAGTTGCATTTGCACCATATCAGGTAGTATTCAACTACTTATAGATATGCGTTTATTTGACAGTTGGAACGTTCTTAGTTCTAACGGTCAGCTGATTGTTTGCCTAGGTTACAGCATAGCGTAAATACTTAACATTTTATCTGGTTATAATTTAAAATGTATTCATTGGGACCTGTACAAACCACCATGAAAATATGTTTAAGAAAATTGAAAAATCATTAATATATTGGTCATCATTAGCTAGAGATTGAGAGAGGAACAGGGACAATGCGCCACCTCACTGAAGATTAAAAAAATAATAATAATGGGGGGGGGGGGCATTCAGTGGGACTCTGCTGTAGTCACCTTTCCTCTTCAAGAGCATCTCGTGGGATGCATGATGACTCTTCCTATGATTAAAGCCGTCCCCTTTAAAATGCGGCCATGTGGTAGGCAATGACATGCCACCACATTATCTGATGCCACAGAGACCATAACAAAACCAACTCCAAAAACTGCTGTTAAAGAAAGACCTACAGCTAGGTGAAAGGGTGGGATCAGTGAACTTTTGGACGTGACATTTTGCGATGCCGCTCGTATAGTATATGATCGATGCAGTTGGAGGATTTTGTTGGTTTGTTGTTTGTTTGTTATTTAGTTTTTAGGAGCATTAGCAACTTAAGGCCATATTGCTCCGGGATATGCGGTGGTCATTCCCTGACCTTTCCGCATCCTCCGTATTTGGTGGTGACGGGCTCGAACCCCGGTCTAATCAAGAAGCATGTGCTACGCACTGCTGCTCCTTCCCACCTGGCTACGGAGGCGCCGATTTTGTTGGTGGCCACAACAGCTCCTCAGGGAACTATGTGACTGGAAGAAGAAGACATTGCAAGTATAGTATGCTGCTCAATAGCATTACCTGCATAAAAGAAGGAACAAAATTAAAGGGCCAAAAGCGGCAAATATTTTATTCTGAGCACTAGAGCACTATACGAGGGGGGAGTTGAAAAGATTTTAGCCCAATACAGATCGCAAAGGTTTCCGTGAAAGACAATATTACCAATCTTGCTGTGACGCTTCTTGTGTGTTCGCAGAAAATTTCAGGTTTCTAACTCTAACTATATTCTTCTCCTTTAAGAGGGCGTTGAAATGTAGAAGGTGAATGAAGATGGCGACTATTGAGAGTCAAGCACTGTGCAGTCATTGAGTATCTTTATTTAAAGAGAATTCGCCGAAAAAAATTCGTGAAGACATGCAGCAAACATTAGCGGAACCTTGTCCTTCATATGCCATGGTCAAAAACTGGGTTGCGGCAGTTAAGCGTGGGCGATACAGTGTTGAAGTTGCATTCCTCATTGAGAGACCTGTTACCGTGTCGACACCTACAAATGTGGATGCTAGTCACGACCAGATCATTCAAGACCACAGAATAACATTTAGCCACATTGAGACAACATTCAACGTCTCCCATGAGAGAGCTCACGATGTTGTGGTGAATGTTTTAAGGTTTTTTCGAGGTGGGTCTCTAAAGCACTGAATGCAGATCAGAAGCAGGAAAGAGTGAGGTGTTTTCATGAGATTGTGCTGCATTTAGAATCTAATGAAGTTCAGTTTTGGGGGCGGTATGTCACTATGGACGAAACACGAGTGCACCACTTGGACCCTGAAACAAAAGAACAAGTGCAAGAGTGGAAGCACCCCTCTTCTCCTCCTAAACAGTTTCGAGTGCAGAAGTCGGCTGGGAAAGTTATGGCATCAGTCTTCTGGGATGTAGGGATCATCATGGTTGATTTCTTGGAACGTGGTGCCACTATCAATGCCAAGTATTATTCTAAAACTACTGAGACATTTCCAAGGGGGATTTAAGCTTAAGACGTGCAGAAAATTGACCAAAGGAGTCAGTCATCTTGCGTCGCGATTGTGCACCGTCGTACACAGCGTTTGTGACTCAGACAACACTACATAACTGTGGGTTCGAGCTATTACAGCATCCGCCCTACTCATCAGATTTGGCTCTGTCGGTCTATTTTCTGTTTCCAAATCTCAAAAAGGACTTGAAATGACAGAAATTCGACAGTGACAATGCTGTGACGGATGCAGTCAACAACTGGTTTGAGTAAAAATCTGAATTTAATTTGAGGGGTAGTGGATCGTGCCAGAAACTGTGTTGACTTGGGGGGGGGGGAATACTATGTTGAAAAATAAATGGGTTTTCACAATTTTCCTCCAGCTTTCCTTCTATGAGAGGCTAGAAACTTTTAAACCTCCCCTCATAATAACGTTTTGACTAGGCTATAAGGTTTTAATCAGAGTTCTCAAATTTTATCGTTTAATATCTTCATAAATTATGTAAATTTCAATGTTTTAACAAAGAATTTTAAAAAAATTTAAAACATGCAGCATAAATGATAAAAAGATAAAATAAGAAATATATAAAATGATAAAAGATGCATAAAGATAATTAAGGTTAAAAAAAAACAGACGTATGAACTTTTAATGGGGAGAGACGCAAAAATAACCACATTTCGTAGGTATTCGCGGCTGTAAAAAAGGTTAAGAAGCACTACTTTATATGGCATTCCTTGAGAATTATACTCCCCACCACACACACATATATACGTTGAAGTGACGTAAGCGTCTTCATCTCGTGAGACTGGTGTTAGTAGTCATCTATGGCATGTAGAAAAGTGTAAAGAAAGGTTCATCAGACGCATTATTTTTCAGTGAGTGCGTATCCGCTGTGAGGGAATCTTTGTCCCACTGTTCACTGTCTATAGTTCTCTTCGCATGGTTGGTAGAGGTTGGCTGTGGGCATGTCTCTACCAATTTCTGAATGTGGCCATCAATTAAAACACGCCGGAAAGTCTGTTATCGTCACATGCATTTGCTGTCTGCATAGTTCCAGAGTCGCTCTTTACCAGCGTTCTTCAGCATGGATGTTTTTGTTCTCTTGTTTAACCTTTAAAATAACTTACCACGGTCTGTGAAATCGTTGCAGCAACCAGCCACGAATTGTATCTTCCTTCCTAAATTAAGTATTTTTTTTAATGTCTGGTGGGGTGGAAGCAACAGCTATACGCATAGTTGTTCTTCTCTTTTTGTGTAATTATTGTGATTTTTGTGTTAAAATTATGCCAAATTAAGTTGCTTTTTCCCCTGTTTTTAGGCAAAACCAGGATTTGTGATGAACATAATTTGCTGTGCAGTGGAAGTGTTAATGATAAATACACTAGGAATGCCGCTGTTTGGACTCAATGCCTTCCCACAGTGGGCTAATACCACAGAGACTGGAGAGGCAACATAGCATCGGGAAAGTAAAAGTAAATAATTTTACACAGGAAAGTAAAATTATCCTAGCCAAGAGTTAGACAGAATTGAACTCAAGAAAGACTTTTGCAACGGACTGAAAGACTGGCAGCTGCTCAATTAAACGAAACTTCCCCTCTAGGACTGCATTCCGAGAAAATGGTGGTGTTCTTCTAAAAGAGTCAAGGGGAACTGATTATTTCGAAACATTTCTTGTAAATAAATTCATATTTTTTCATATTTTTATGCAAAAAAATCGGCAAAAAATTTATTTCATTCGCTTGAATAGCATTATGAAATTCCTCTGACGTTTCTGCTATTTGCACGAACAGAGAGGATTATGGCACGTGCAATGCGATGGACCTCTCCCAATAAAATATTTATATTTCTAGTTAATTTTCAGTGAAACTTTGTTGTGTTTAAGACAACATGAAGTAGTTAGCAAATCTCAGAACACCCCATTCATCAACTGATAAAATCTTGGTGGGGAAAAAAAAAGTTGCATGATCTTGCGTCGGCTCTGTGTGTATACATGGGTGTCTTTTACAGCGTCGAAAAGACAAAGGACTATTTAACTAGTCTAAATTTTAGCCAAGACAACTAAAACGTGAACACATTAATGAAAAGACAATAACATATACCAAAGTTTAAATATAAAAAATTGATGTATTGATTTACAGTATTTTTACTAGCTTTGTGAAAACTTTAAAATTTCTATATTCATTAAAAGCGTTCTATATTTAATTTTATCCAACTAAAACTTAACAATTAATTTGTTAGTTTGAGGCTGACGTTCTTCCTTAGAATCAGATGCAAAAGGCACTATATTTTCGTATTTTAAAACATAGGAATGAAAATATCCGTTTTTATTTTTTTTCGACCACCTGTGGCAAGGGAGTGAAAATATATTCGATATAATCTTTTTGATAATTTAACTGTCATCTGCTCCGCAATTGCACTGATAGCTGTAATTATTACCTCGCTCGCCATAGAGAAATACAAGTTCTACATCAAAAAAATATGATTTCCAGTAAACAACCCTTCCCTAGTTCATACATCATGCGGCCTCCAATGATAGCTTTCAAGAGATTGTCATATTAGGACCACCGGAGAACCAACTTATCTGCCTATGTGTGATATGTCCACAAACTGCGTGCATTTTATGGTCTATTTGCCGTTTTGCATGATGTGGTGATTCTGACAGACAGTGGAAAAGTTGAGGGAGCAGCATGCTGAATATGCTAAACTAATTCATCCTAAGGCGAAAGCTCATTCTAATATAACAGTTGTTTAGGTAGTTTCACAAAAACTTCTAATGGATTTAAGTGGGAAGATCTACTTAAAACGTATGCCGCGTCCCACAGCAATTGCACGCTCTGTGAAAAAATTGTTAGCTGATATGCTGCAAGCATCCAGGCTGTACTTAAACATTTTGAACCCGTATAATTTTTTAAGACTAAAGTGATAAAGAAATGTAATAAAATTGCTTGAATGTTTCTTATTTTACCAGCGAAGTCTCACGAAGCTTCAATTCAGCAAGAAGTCTTACTCGGATTCATGCTTATAGAACTTTTTTTTAACATTTGTTCCAACATTAAAATCTCTAATTTTGAATACCATTATATATGCTTTTGTTATAACTACTATAAAAGAAACAGAAAACCGGTTACGTTCATAGAATTTATTTGATATAATGGTAAACATAATTATTTATTATTCAAAATTGCCACTCCCAAACTTGCTACTGCCCTGCAATATTTTAGGCCATTCATCAATCGCAGTTCGCGATTGATAAGTTCGATGAAATATTGGTTGCTGCCCTAATCAATGATCACTTAAGATTTTCAATATTCGGACTGTACTTTTCGGCATGCCAAGAGTTTCAAGTTTGGGCATAATCTGTAGTCTAGCTATTCAGGTTGGAATCCGGGACATAAAGCTATGATTGTGACTATATTAAGTGGTAACTTTATTTGGCATACCTACGTAATAGCAAGTGGGTACTCCCCCCCCCTTTACCGTCTGAACAGGCACGCATTCAACGAGGCGTGCATTCAACGAGGCGTTGAAAGTGTGCCACATGGATGTTAGTCCATGCTGACTCAACTAATTCAGACAGCGGTGGCAAATGCGGATGGCGGCGAATTTCTACATCGAAGAGTTCGTTCCACCTTATCCTACAGGTGCCCAAATGCATTGAGATCTGGTGAATAGCCTTCCAGGCAGTGGCTTTCCCATTCACGTGTGAATGGGAAAGCCACTGCAGTAAACAGAACTCACTCTATTTCTAGCCAGTTCTGTAAAATACTTGCCTTGTGACATGGGCATTATCGGGTTGGAAGAACCCACTCGCAGATGGATTCTGCCAGTGGGCCATGATGGGAGTAGTTGGCAAGAAATAATTTTCCAGATAGCTTATGGTATTCAACTGCCTCAGATTATCTACAAATCTTTGTTATCTGCCAAATATTTGTACAAACAATTACACCAAACTGCACAGTTGGCTGCGGGTAGATGGGTCCACGGACTGCTGCTGTTTTAGCCATATTTTGGCTGAAACAGCATCACTACATATTCCTTCTATCAGCTTTGAACAAGCTGAGAGAGAGAGATCTGGTCCTCTATCAACTTGAAACACTGATACTCTGGCCCTTTATCAATTCGAAACAAGCTGATAGACTATAGAGGACCACAGTATGGCGAATTTGGCTAGATGTTATTTTGTTATCGGACCAATCTCAATACACACGAGACACAGTCGTACGTGAAAACCCCAGCAGGGTTTCAGTTTCCGAGATGCTCATACCGGTGCGTTTTACACCGATGACGAAGCCACGTGGACAGACACATATCTGTCCACTTGCTTTATGCTGCATGATGACGCTGTTGCTGAAAGAGTGCTCATTTCATGAGAAGGATATGTTTCCCTAATTGAATGATTCCATGGCTCCATGCACATAGTGTTGTTAAAAAATTTTACAACCCCTTTAAATGTCTGCTGAAGTTTTAACTCATTTTTTCATAGAAATTAGGGTTGTTTCTTCCGCACCCCACTAAATCGTGACACGGAATGACCTCTCAACATATATTTCTAGCGTCCTTCCTAGAAGGGTGCTGGAATTATATACGTTGGGTATGACCTATTATCATTCTGATAATTTTCAACTCCGAAAGGGAATCGTTATCTGTTTTTTTGTATACCGCTGCAAGAAGTTTTGATTGCAACTCCCTGATTTCATTTGTAGCATTTCTACCGTGTCATCATAAGTATCCCTAAATTAACTCTGGCATAGTCCTAAGTGATATCCCCGTTTTTCCAGCCACCACTTTTTGTTTACTAAGGAGGATTTGGAAGAATTCGGTTGCTAATAGCCTTGATTACTTTGTATCTTTTAAACTGCGTTATAAAATGGTTCAAACTCTGAAAACAATAAATTTAAGTATTAAACTTCTTTTAATAATCATAACTGTTTATTATAAAAGTATGTACAGTATACAAAATATAAAAGGCTTCCAAAAAAACCAATGGAGCCTTTACAAAGGACACAAATATTGTACATTACAATTACAATAACTGAATTCATTCTTAAATTACAAATTGGCAGTTAAAAGCATAAATCAGGACAAAAATCGGTCTAAACTCCCACCGATGGTCAACATCAATTTTAGAAATGTTGTACGTAACTCTAGAGCGAGCTGTATTAGGCATCTGCCAGGAGAACTAATTTTTGGTGTTTAATGCTTTAGAATTGTGTAAAGTAAAAAAATTCTGATGGCATCCTTACTCTTTCTCAGACACATAACGGAGAATAAATTTAAATTGGAAAGGATTCAGTTGCAGGACAGATTGGCGAAAATTTGCTTTTAGCTAGAGAGTAATTGATTGTTGGAAGAAATTTCCATCTAGTGTTATGGAAGTGGGTATTTTCAACAGATTTAAAGAAAGTAGGGTAAATTAACAGAACGGATGCTTAATTAAACGAAGTGGGTATTCTTTTCTATTTTACCAATATAAAAAAAAAATTACGTAGGGAACAGTACTCAAAATTTAATAAAAATTAAGACACTTCACTCCACGTTATTTATGCAGTTTCGAATGGTTTATTCTGTCCTCGAAATATAAATTAGTCAAAAGACTTAAACCTATTTCCTAGCAAAAGACAATCCTAATATACTAAATGATAAGTGGATTGTATTCTTATTGATTTAAGATCCAACTTTGGGTATCCGTTACCAAGACAAAGTTGGGCAGGTAACAGGTTTTCTCCAAGTTTGCTTCTATTTCTATTTGCTTCTATTTAAGGTCAACTAGCTTGTCTTTCCTGTTTGGTTAAGTTGTCACGTTTGGGGAGAATTCTCTTATAATCAAAGTTCCGGTGGATATACATAACCTCCATGTTGATGCATTCTTTCTCCTATTTTCCCTGCATATTATGCAGGCTTTCGAGAAATGCAAGGAAATTCAGCGAGAGAAGTTGACTAAGTAAAAGTGTGAAATTTAAGCCTCTTATCTTGGTATTCTGTGTCAATACTGCTAAGATTGACAATACGTTAGCTATCCGGAGAGTTATTAACTGTACAATGCGGTTGGTAGATACCCGCTGTATCCTTGCATTATGTGCGGGGTCATCATGCAACACCATTCGATTTTCAGTTGCTTGTGGAGGGGCATTCTGTGGGAAATCAAACCTAAAGGAGTTAGACCCAAAGTTGAATCCAAAACGTACAAAAATTCAATATTATTTAGTATATTGGAATTGACTTTTGGGAAACAGGTTTGTCTTATGACTTAATTTTTACTTCGGGCTGTCAAGTGAATAATTTTTAATAGATCTGAGTTAGTTGTTTGTTTTTTTTTTTTTTGCTAATGCTGTATAAGCTTGCTTTCTTGTATTATTTTCCCATTATGAATAATAATACTAATACACGCTGTCAATGATGCTAATGCAGATTTTATAGTTTTAAGAAAGAAAATGATGTAAATAATGTGCTAGTAATTCATTATTCTGCCGTGATCCTCGGCTACTCCTAAAAATTCAATGTTTTCCACTCATTTTAAAGCCAAATTTTTGATATACTACGTATGTATACGCAGTTTGTATACTATGTATGTAGTATACAAAAGTTTGTATACTACGTACGTAGTATCTGGTAGTATACAAACTACGTATGTAGTTTGTATACTATAAATCTGGAAAATGTATAGCCTTTATGACGACGAGAATCCGCAATTTAATTCTTGGAAGACTAATGAATTAAATTTATTTGTATAAAGTTAAGGTTACATCTATTATGATAATTCCCGCATTGTCGCGATGAATTTATGTTTCCATTAGAATGGCTCATAACAAGATCAATGACTTGGGATGCACTTGTGCATGAGCTCTGATAATATTTTGACCGTTGTTTTCATGTGGTTTACGGATACAAGAATTGTCAAGTACGTACATTGCATTTGCCTCAGGAGACTACTACATCATCGAACTGCGCTCGAGCTCTTTTGTTTTCTTTCTGGTTTTTTTTTCCACACACTGAAAAAGCTGGCTGATTATCAGGAATGAATCAGTAACGAATCTTGAAGCACTTTTAAGAACAGTAACATTTCTATAGGTCCGTGGTGGCCCACTGGGAGATGGCTTATAATAGATGATCAAGTTGGTGCACTTATGATCTTATCGATACTGTCATCGCTATTTTTATTCATGTGAATGAAAATGGGGATTACATGATGATAATGGATAACGAAATTCATTTAAATACATATATATTTCATAATAAAATCAATTTCGACGTCCAGTTTTTCCAGATTTCAAATAAGATTATCGCATGATTCGTACGCAAGTCGCATTTGGTTTAGGTAAGTTCATACATATATCTATAGCTTCATCAGCATTCTAGCTCGAACCTGAGAATCTCTTTCAACTATCCAAGGACCTTTGAGATCTTTGGATGGTAAAAGATTTCACGCCTTCACGATATAATGTTGCATTCGCACTACTTAGTTCATTTCATGGATGCAACTGCGCGGCTTGCAGAGAATTATAATTCCGTCATCTTTTACACAATAACATAAACAGCTCGCAGTCTAACTAGTTTTCACACCGTATCTATGAACAGAATGACGAAGTTTTCAGGCCTGTCTCTACAACTCATTTGTCGACATCGCATTCCATTTAGTTTTCTTCTGTGAAGCTTTTTTCATACTCCATACCTCCTCTTCAATATCCGCATCATAATCTGGCATGACAATTTGATGTTTTCTTCAGCTTCTAACGATGAAACTCAGTGATATTCAAAATTGTCAGATTAGAGAAGTCAGAGGTTGCTGAAGAAATGTTTATCGCAGTAGAGTTGGCCCATTCTGGGAAGGTATTCAAGTCGAACATGGCTATGCCTAGCGTGTTGATGAGAAAGAACTGGATACAACAACATATGATATTCATGATGAGACCTGGCTTCATCTGCAAATAATAATGGAAAAAAAAATTAAAACATGCTGCTGTCAGAAATCGACTTATGCTTTTAAGAAATAAAATAACGTAAGATTACTATATTACGTTGGCTTTAAAAAAATGAGAAATTCAAAAAATTACCGATAAGGATTCAACTATGCAGTTGAGTTAATCTTTTTTAGTCAGAATGATCTACGTACGTTGTAAATAATTTTTTCTGCAGAATTATTTCCGACAGAAAAGATGACCAAATCTCAAAGCTTAAAAAACAGTTTTGCGATTCAATCCGCGAAATAATCTATGAATTCGGTGAATCTTACTACACCAAGTCTTAAAATATTTTTTCACTAGGTTTGTTAATTTCCCAAACCGTACTTAAAAATTATACGAATTTAACTGCTACGAAATTTTCTGTAACCCTGTAAAAAGACGATACTTCAACGATTAACACGAATTTAAAAAATGTAATAAAAAGAGCATTTTTACCATGTCTGTAACTTTCATTCCTCCACTCTCAAATACGATGGCGTTGGGTGCAGTCGCTACTGGTAACATAAAAGCATACGAGGCGCACACAGTCACTGGAAGCAAGAAAAACAGAGGATGTACCCCGATGGCCACTGCCTGCACAAATAGAAAGAAAATTAACTGTGTTAAATATATGTCACGCGGTCTAAAAGTATTAAGGGATAAAACTATCGTGCGTACTGATGAAATCAGTAGTCACGAACAGTGAGGGCATACGAAATACAGACTACCACATCTAAAGAGGATTGACGCTGGTTGGGCAGTTTTGTATTCATTGAACTGTAACTGAATCACTGTCTCTATCTATCTGTGTACTAATACGGAACTGCATGCGAAGTAACCTACAATGCGCCTGCAATGTGAAATTAATCAAAATATGAGCTGATCACCAAACCTCGTCCTTGGCCTCGTTCTTTGAAACTGTATTATTGATGAATTTCTGGACTTTGATTTTCCCAACACTGATATTTTCGTCTATGTTGAAGAACTTAAGAAACTTGCAAGAGGGAACAAGAAAAGAGTCTGAGTGCAGGGCAGAGATTATGTCTCAACTCAATCAATGGTCTAATGTAAATAAGTTAACAATATCTCATGAAATCAGAGATGAAGTATCTTGGGGTTATCTTCAATGAAAAGCTTTTTTTTTTTCGTATTAAATATGGGGAAGATAAAGTGAAGAAAACTTTCTCAAAGTTGAAAAGAATAATTACAGTTGAGTAGGGGTCATAAGGGGCGAGCCTTTGGACTTATGTAGAAATGTGTCTTTCTGCTTGTAATTCCGTATGCTGTTGCTACTGTTTGGGCAGAATTGGCAATAGTGCTGTAAGCAGGCAACTAGTCTCAACACAAATATTTGTCCTTTTGAATATTATCAGATCAGTAAGAACTACATCTAATCATACTCTTTTGGTTATATCGGGAGGAATGCCAGTTTAACCAGTTATTATCAAGAAAAATAGCGGGTGGACATATATGGAATAAAGTCGCGTCTTTATGATACAACAGAGTACAGGCTTCATTTGCTCAAGTCCAAATTTGGTTTACTTTTACTTTACATTTTATGCTTCTTCGTTTCACATGACCAGGTTTTGGCACATTATAGCCTTAGTTGCTAATGCGCCAATAAAACCCAAACAACCAACCAATCTTTGTTTCATTTCTAACTTTTCTGTTTTACTGGCTAACTTGATTACTGTTGAGAAATAAAACACTGAGACTTAATCCAGGAATCTAGTTGCATGATGTGATCGAGACAGACTCAGGCTACTTGGAAGGGGGGGGTATATGTGATTTTTCATTATTATGTTAATGATTTGATACTTTACTATGATATCACTTATAGATTAAGTAATTTATTAATGAAATGATACAATTTTAAAGGATTCAACCACCTCAATGCCAAACACTTAAACAATTTATGGCTACGTTTTGGGACGTCACTGTTTCCCGTCTTCAGGCCTGTTATCGTGATACTGGAGTGGAGTTTCCTGATCCAGTTGGGAAGGACTGGCTATTAAACAATTTTGTTTAATAACAGGCAGTTCCTGTTAATCCTTTAACAAGACTTTAATAATCCCATAACAATCGTTTAAAATGTGGATAAAAGATGAATCGGTTCATAAACCTAAATGATACAAAAGGTTACTATTGCCACTTACCATTTGACTGACAACTGGGAGTAAGATGCTAGCAGTAGTAGTATTGCTGACAACTTCAGTTATGGAAGCAGTCATCAAGCATAGGACAATGGCAATAACAGACGGTGATAAAACGGCCAAGCCAGTCATTTGATTACTCAACCAGAAAGCTAGTCCAGATTCCTAGAAATAAATTATGTATGTTACTGCTGTGTTGTCACGAATAAGCATTGAAAATCAAAAATATCAAACTAATTAATGTTCTAACCTTGGAGGATAACCTTCACTTACCTTGGAGGCATCAGCAATAGCGTATCCACCTCCTACCAGCAACAACACTCCCCAAGGTATTTTGTTCTGAGCTGTCTTCCAGTCCAGTAATGGAGGACTCTGACCAACCTGCAATGGCTGGGCTGGTAAGAAAAATAACAAAAAGGCAATGGCCACACCTGCAGCAGAATCTCCAATGTATCTGAAAAAAATAGAAGAAATATACGTGAAAAAAAAAACACAATATGAATAAATGAAAAGCAGGACTGCTACAAATAAGTGTCTGTACACTAATTTTAACTTTGGAAACTAGTTGAGTAAATTCTGTGTACAAAGCGTTATTTTTTTAAACATTCAGATTCTAATTTACATAAGATAACATCTCTATTAAAACTCCGTATACACTCCTGGAACGTAAATACACTGGCCTCCAACATTCGATTAAGAAAAACCACTACTTTTAATATATTCTCTACCTACACTGTAAACATACAATGAATGGATCATTGCATACTCAAAATACGGCAAGTATTTCACATACCGCATGAAAATTAGCGTAGTCTGATTCTTGATGACATAGTCCATCCAGCAACCATACTTTATAAGAGGGAAGCAAACTTATTCCTCGCATAGCACCATCAGTGTGCGGAGATGGGGGAAACACCTGGTGCCGTCAGACAACTAACACACTTTACAGTGTACCACCAGTATTATCGATATATATATACCTGAAAGGGCCATCTTCTTGAACGTTTTGGTTGAAACACCAATAGAAGCCTTGAGGCGGATCAGTTTCAAGCAAATACGGCCAGATAGATCAATGTTGATTGTTCGGAGGCACAAAGAAGTTCTAAAACTCAATATGGTTCTTGAGTTTTGGAATCATATCTAATAGATAGTACTAGAAAACTTTATAGAAGGATTTGATGGTACTGGAAGACCCGGCCGAGGTAGACCTGATACAACAACCACGAATAAAACGCAGAGAGAAATAACTTCGACTGGTGCAGTCGAGATTACCCATTAAGCATAACAGGCAAGTGCCTAGTGGTCCCCCTTCCTGGAGGTTGACTATATAGGCAGTACTATTAAAAAAATAAAATAATATAAAATAAACAAATAAAAATATCCGTTTTAGACGTGTTAGCAAATATGCGTAAAGCGCCTATTGTCTTCACCTTATCCCTCTGTTCGCATGCAACAACTCAACTAATATCAGCAGTCTGCCACTGAATTGCTGCTACCTCATAGAGCTTGGCCATTCTACCTTGACTGCGTTTAGACCTCATGTTTACCACAGAAACGCCTTCATCTTATGAAGTGTGTGTCTGCCTTCATCTTATGAAAGAAGCTGCAAGAGGACGTTGCAGAAAACATATTACATGGGTGAATGATGTGTATCGCTCAGTGATGGGTCTAAATTTCTTTATAGAACTATTCCACATATAAGACTCCACTGGGTGGGAGAAGAAAAGACCAAGACTGGCAAACAGTTTTGGCCATATCTGATCAATGTTTGCCAGTCCGGCCCTGTTGAGAATCAGTTGGTATCATTACAACTTCAGTTTCTTGAGAGCTTCATAAACATCATGCAGCATCGCTGAGTCCCATATTACAGTCAGTAGACGAAAAATACTTCATATTAAGCAACAACTGAAATCCATCCACGACTTCACTGTTCTCTAGCATATCGTCCTCCATGATTTGTGTATCTGTATTCATTATCATTAATGAAATTAACTGTCACAATTTTGTGCTTATTAGTCTACAGCATTCATTAAATTTCATCAATTTGCAGTCGGATATTGTCTCAGGGTCTCGCGATATGGCGTTTTGTGACTTGCCTAAGTTCAGGAAACTAGTGCATTTACTTGAAACTGATACAAAACCACTACGAATATCCCTCTCACTTTTTATTAAAAGTAATTCTGGTTATTTCAATAATTTTACGGAGGGTTGATTCAGCCTTTTGATAACGATTTTGAGATTTTGATATTAATCCTGCTTGTGACGTATGGCAGCAATGTAAATTTTTTTTTCCGCAGGCGCAATCCCAAACCTTATGAACAGGTGTATCAGTTATAGAAGTTGTTTTAATGTCGACATGCCTCGGAAATTGGACCCATGGTGGATGGTTACATAACTGCACTTTCCGAAGAAGAGTGCAGTTATGCGAAAATTATTGATAGGTGCAAGTCGAAAAATTTTAATGTGTCGAAGTTCGGTATCCATAAGATTTTGAATGGAAAAGGAAAATTCCGCGAAGCTGCTGTAAGTGGGTGGAAAACACCAAAGAAACTGCAACCTGCTCCAAGTCGAACGAGGGAGGTAGTACAAAAGGTGCAGTCGCTCGTTGTCGGTGAAAATCCAAAAACCCAAAGAACTATAGTGTCACGTGTGGGAACATCCCAGTCAACCGTTTGTCGCATAATCAATGAAAATTTGCAACTGGAGAAGAAGCACAAGGCCCTCGTACACCACCTAGGAGCAAGGCACATTGCAGAGCGGCGGATCAATGCTCGAAAACTCTATGAAAATTATCTGGCAGCTGAAAGGTGGAAATTCGTAGCAACATTGGACGAAGCATGGGTGTACCTCTCCTATTGCAAAAAAAATTCGGGCAATTTATTGCCGTCCGCAGGGTGACAAGGCTTTCCAATATGGGCGCATCACTGCGAGGAAAGTTTTGGCCGAGGTTTTATGGTTGTAGCCAGTTTTTGTTATAACGGCAAATTTGAGTTGCGTAGAGTCGCTAAAAACGTGAAAGTGAACTCAGTGTATTACCAGACTGAAGTTCTATAGCCGTTGTTTGAACGTGAAATACCCACATTGTACGGTTCTGACGCTGAAAAGGTCTGGGTGCACCAGAATAAGCCATCCAGCCACAGTCACATTCCACCCGTGCTTTTTTTGGGGAGAATGGAAGCGGTGACAGGTATTCGTTCAATCCCGTTTGAAGATATACCTGTTAAATCACCTGACGCTGCACCCATGGAATTTTGCGCATTCGGACTTTTGAAAAGAGCTCTCGGAAACCGCCGCCCCAGAACTGTTGAAAGTTTGTGGAAAGTCTGCCAGCAGGAATGGGACAAGATTGACTTGGCAGTTTTGCAGCGGGCTTTACTTCAATAGAAATTGCGATGCCGTGCGATAGTCCATGAGCAGGGAAAACCAATACACAAATAGAACACAACCGGTGGTGGCGGCACGGAATTTCGTAAAGGACTGTCAAAATCGTTATCAAAAGGCTGAACAACCCTCCGTAAAACAAAAATTATTAATGCTTACGTGTCTATGGGCAGCTGAGAGGCCCATCCACTGATGAACTTGGGGTCTCTGAAGATCCACAGAAGTACCAGAATTAAAAACAAAACTAGAACTGCCACTTCGTGAAACCTGAAATGTAGAATTTTTAAATTTCGATGATTACTCTGATTAGGCTCCTTTCATTTTAAATTTAAAAAACACAGTTCATTAAAAGCGACTCCACAGACAAATAAGATGTATTGCTACTCACCTTAATGATTTTAGATCCTGATATTTGTTCTCGATAAGCAGCTTGATTTTCTGTTGCGTCTCGACATCAAAACTTCGGCTGAAATAGATTATTCCTTGTATTAAATTTATCTGTACCTCGACATACGAAACGAATTTCAGGAAATTATAATGAAAGTTACTAAAATCAGCTTTCGAATGTGCTCCTGAAATAAACGTCCACGAAGAATGCCAATTATGTATGCATTATGTATTTCGCTTTCCACAGAAAATAATTTATTTTCATATTAAAAAAAACAAAACTCCACTGTATATCGTTAATACTACTTCGAGTTACTAAAGCACAATCAATAAGTATAATGCATTTGGAGAATACATTATAAAGATGAAAATGTGAAGATGCCTTACCATCGCAAATAAAAGATCAGCAAGTAACACCAACACGCTACAACGCAGAGGACCATTCCTGGAACGTTGTACATCATCCAGGTGGCGTACGTGATATCTTCAGACTCTGGATACAACCTACAAATGAGCGAAAAAAGAGAAGTAAACAAGGGAACCTGTTTACTTAAAATAATTACAAATTATTTTAAGTAAACCTTTTTGCATTTTTTTGCAATTAATAATAAATTTCCACCTCAGCTTGATTTTATTATATGATAGATTTTCAAATCTCTGAAGTGATTTATAAATGATGTATACTTACAACTGAATTAAAATTAAATTTAATTTAATTAAATTAAATACAATCTTTGGAATTATACAATTTCAATAAACACACACACTGCACAAAATGGTGGATAAAATAAACTTACTCGTCTAAAAGTCCTTTCATAACCAAGTTTGGACCAGTTCCCATCAACGTTCCTGTCCCTCCACAGTTTGCAGAATAAGCAATGCTTAGAAAAAGCGCCATCTTTAGTGAGGTATAGTCAATGGGTTCATCGCTATTGTGATGTTGGATAAGGAGAGAAAAAAAAGAGTATTAGAAATTAATCTAAAAGTCTAACTAGACATACAGCTATTTCACTATAACTGATATTTATTGCAGGTATTTCTCTTTACACATCTCTATATTCTACAGATTGTATAGTCTGACATGAAATTCTCTAAGCTCTGCGGACAGGCAGCTAGGGCAGCTCACGGCGTTCTGTCAATAATATACAGAAATTTTTCCAGCAGAGATAAAAAGGTGATCATCCTCTTGTATAATGCAATGGTTAGGCCCCATCTCGAATACACATACCAGTTCGGAAACCTCATTTAGAAAGAATATGGATCTGCTGGAATGGGTGCAGAGAAGAGGATTAATCACGAAAGACTTGAGTTCTGTAATGTTTCTCACCAGGAAAAACTTGAGTGCTGCTAGCTGAAGCGTCTAGAAACTAGGCATATGAGAACCCAAGGAGACCTGATTAAAGTGCTTAAGGCTTTCAATGATTGAGTAAAATAAATGCTGATGGCAACTTTACTCTTTCTCGGACGGCACACACACAGGGGACAAATTTAAATTGGTAAAAAAAAAAAGTTGCAATTGATTTTTGGAATAAAATTCCATCTGTTGTTGTGGAAGTGGATAGTTTGAATAAATTTAAAGGAGAATTAGACAAATTATTAGAAGGGATAGGAAAATGAAGTGGACAGTTTTTTTGTAATATATTCAAGAACACCGCATAGTGGTACTTCAATATTATAATATACTAGAGTATATGACGTATTAGCGCGTATCTTGTTGGAGAAGATGAGACATGGAAATATGTCTTACACTCCTGTCCCAATTATGTTCTCTCCAGGAATATACTGATCTCCAGAATAGGACCATTATATAGAGGAGATTAATACTACTTGCTCAATGAAAAGGACAAATGCAACCGCTTATCTGCTTCCATTCAAGAAGTACTCATAAAAAACAACAGATTAAGATAAAATGTGCAAACGCAGCCATTTCCAGCCACCAAGCAATCAGCAAGACAACAACAGAACTGATGAATACCAACTCCTCAACTAAAGGATGCCAATTTTCTGCAGAGGGGAACTTATAATAGCCAGGGAACCCCTGCACTCGCCAATATTTTTTTTATTTTGATTATTTATTTATTTTTTTTAAATATATTTTTATTTTTTATTTCATTTTTTTGTGGGCC
This sequence comes from Mastigoproctus giganteus, assembly GCF_048544385.1. Classification (NCBI taxonomy): domain Eukaryota; kingdom Metazoa; phylum Arthropoda; class Arachnida; order Uropygi; family Thelyphonidae; genus Mastigoproctus; species Mastigoproctus giganteus. The sequence continues at coordinate 185,418,145 of NC_143579.1, forward strand.
CTACCTGGGAAGCTCAAGAGACCCCAGGGGCGGCCTAGCCAGAGTAATGATTCCAGACTCCCTGGCCCGGCTCACTGTGCCTTGGACGATAACTAGGGGTCTGTGGCGTTCCACAAGCCGTTAGGCTAAGAGGCCAGAAGGACAACAGAACCTAACATTACATCACATTAACAACATATAACTCACGCTCTCTGGCATTTACGAGGAACTGCATCTCAACACAAGGGAGCTATCAGTTCCCTTGTGTTGAGATTGCAAAAAAACAAGCAAGATTGTTTTCATATCTTACCAAACCTTCTGTGCTTTTTTTTTTGGACGGGGCGAGTTTAGTCGTTTTGAATGGGTCGAATGAAATTTCTTTTTGAGATCATAGCCATCCCCATAACAACGGCTAGAAAAGGCCATGGTTCAAATCCCGTCGATGACGTGAGGAATTTTTATGGGCTTTTTTTTTTTTTTTTTTTTCACAATGTAGCTGAATTAGTTGGTATCGGGCAAGGGTTGCGTGTTTTTGGTTTTTTTTTTTTTTTTTTCTCCTGGAAACTCGAGTTTTTCGTTCAACAAAGAAGCAAATGAACGAAAAAACAAACGCAATTTATGTACACAATATATACAGTGCAATATGGCCCAAGTTGCTGATGTACCTAAAATCCAACAACGACCACGATGAAATTGATGAAATAAAGGTACCTTTCTGCCCTTTTTTTCAGCTAGTCGCACAGTTCTTGACCGTGAACCTTTCCGTCATCATTCAACAATCTTGGAACATTTTGCTGACAATCGATGCATAACAATGTTTTCGGTAAAAATCGCATGGCATGATCCAGACGAGATTCCCAGCTCTTCAACAATTTCTCGGGTAGTTAATAGACAATCAAGAGGAATTTTTCACCCACTTTGTCGACCACCAGATTGCTGCTTGAAGTTGAAGGTCGACCTAAACGTTGGTCATCGTCCACAGATTTTCGGCTGTTTCGGAAAAGTTTTATCCACTGATAAACTACAGCGTTCATTAGACAAGACTCACCAAATGCTGTTCTTAACATTTGGAAGATTTCTGTTCCGTTTTTCGGTTCTTTATAAAATAACTTGAAGCACAGACATTGTTCCACTTTCGTATCCATTACGATTGCGACATAGGCCTAAGACAAGTGTGATCTTCAACAGGCGCTGCTCATTACTGGTTGTGTGGAGGAGGGGGGGGGAAGCGGCTTGAACCAGTAACAGTCATCCTTCCTTCCCGTTTTCTTACTCTTCATCTTTGTCCTCTATCTTCACCGCTTCTTTTGTAACAAATAAAGGCTGAAAATTTGATCAGACTTTGTATAATGTTTTTTGTGGAAGGAACTTTGTCTTAGGGGACTACTGTTTGGAAATGGGGTGATAACCTGGTTGGGGTTTGGAGAATCTGTTACAGACGAAATAATTCAGAGTTCGTGATTTGATTTTAGGTTTCCATGGCTGACGATACTCAAGAAGAATCAGAATTTTATATTGTTCCATTTAAATATTCAATATTCTAAGGCAATGAATGAATTTCCTTGGAATAATAAATATGCTGGCCTATAAATTCATGGTTGGGCCACCTATCTGTTGAAATTGAAGTTACTTGTCAGGGCATTGTGAAGGAAGGCTTTGGGAATGAGTTTCATTTATATCGTTCTTCTCAGATTATCCTTGAGAACTGTAAGAGAAAAGGCGACTTGGGTTGACTTTTTGACATTCGTGGTGAGATTTTGGTTTCGCTGAAGGCTTATTACATTTGAAATTAGCTGATTTGTTGTGTAGCAGAAATGAGCCAACACATCAGCGAAATTGTGCAGTTAAACATAAAATTATTTACATTAAATATGGATATCTACATTCATCTCGCAACACAAAACTTGTAACAAGATTGATCTCATTTTAGTTCAGAGGTGCGGAAACATTTTCACCTACCTGTGACTGTCATTTTCAGTTACAGAGCTTTCAGTGTCGTTACAGCAATCTTTGTTTGTTTCTTTCTCTGTTTGTTTTTCTTGGAGTACTGGAAGGACGACTAGATAAAATATTGCAATCATTGCATTAATATCAATGCTTTTATCCTAGAGTGTTCATGAAAAGTAGAAGTGACAGCTAATAATATACATTTTCTCCGCCTGTATGTGAAGTTATTAAATTATGCGAAAATTATTAACAAATCGTGAGAGAATTATTATTATTATTCAAAAATATTAACAAAATTAAATACTAATCCAAACTTTGTCCTGTGACGGCTAGACATCACTTAAACAGTACTAAATTACTTCAGTAGTTCAAAGCAAGATAGAACAATGTCTCCCTCCCCAACCAAAGAAGAAATATGGAGTAAGAATTCTGTTACTTGTATGGGCCATAGGCAAGAAGTTCGGTTTGGATTCGACGGCCGTCACTCGCTCTATGTACTGGCAGTTAATGCACCTAAGAGAAGTTGTTTTGTGAAAAATAACTTGTTAAAGAACAGATTGAATCTCACAGTGAATTTCATAAGACCAACTTTTTTGTGTGAGTAAATAGTTCACCAAAGCTGTCCTTATACTGCCACTCAATATTTGTCAGCACGGATAAAATAGTTCCAGGGCAATAAAGTTAATGAGGTTCTCTGAGCAACGCAGACAGGCTGCCAGGACAGCTCATGGTGTCTTGTCAATGATAACAGGAATTTTGCTAGCATGGATAAGGAGGCGATTATCCTTTTGTATAAGGCAATGGTCAGGCCACACCTTGAGTACTGCATACAGATCTGGAGACCCCATTTTAGGAAGGATGTAGAGCTGTTGGAAAGTTTACACAGAAGGGCAATGAGATTGGTGAGGGGAACAGAGGGGTACTCTTACTAATAAAGGCTTCAGTTCTGCAAATTGCAGTGTCTGGAGTTTAGGCACCTCCGAGGTGATCTGATTGAGGTGTTTAAGGCTTTGAGTGGGTTGAGCAAGCTCAATGCTAATGGGATTCTTCATGTTGCACAGACTACACACACGAGGGAGCGCAAACTCAAATTGAGGAAGGGTGGTTGCAGAACAGATATGTGGAAGTTTGCCTTTAGCCAGCGGGTGGTTGATTGCTGGAACAAACTTCCATCTGTTGTTGTGGAAGTTGATAGCTTAAATAAATTGAAGGAAGAACTGGACAAACTTTTGGAGGGAATGAATAGGTGAAATGTGAAGTGTTTTTTTTTTTTTTTTTGCTGATGCTGTACAAGCTTTCCTTCTTGCATGATTTGTCACTGCTAATGCGATTGCTATGAGATCATCAATGAATTATGTTTTTAAATTGCATGTATGCTATAATCGGTTTGCCTTTTTTGTCGGATGAAAAAAACCCAAGTATCCGGATGAAAACCATGCAACCGTCGTCTGAGAACGATTAATCAGGTTACAGTGTGTGTGTGGGGGGGGGAGTAAAATCATCCAGCCTCTATGGGATTTGAGCCCAGGATCCTTTATCACAGGCTGTAGATGAACGGCGATCGTAACCAGGGGCGTATTCAGGGGTGGGAAAAGGGAGCATACTCCCCCTTAACCAAAAATTTGAAATTAAAGAAAAAGAGAACGCAGGAGCCGTTCTAAAAAACAACTCAAAAACTTGGTTGCCTTGCCCCCCCCGCCCCTTACGATGATACCTGGATACGCTACTGATCGTAACCACAGTGCAACACGCAAGGGCCTATAGTGAAATTGATGACTACGGAATGTAACAAGTAAAATGGGATCCTGTAGATTGGGTGGCGACGCTAGTTGGGTGTTCTGTGATAGTCGGGTATGAATGGAAATAAAAGGGCGTGTGTGCCAAAACACTAAGGCTATGAGGTATTAGTATATTTCCAGAGGAAGGAATTGAGCAACATTTACCCGAGACCCACTTACTCAGCCACATTGTGAAAAATAGCCGATAACAGTCCTCCCGTCATTGATGGGATATGAACTCCGTCCTTTCCATTCGGTGTGCGGAGGACGGTGATAATATCAACTGTGCTACCGAGAGGGCAAATTAAAGTTAAGTATTATCAATCGGTAATAAGGCAACTCTGCCATTTGGCGCAGAATGAACAAAGAAGATACACATATAAAGGTTGCGTGTTGCTTAGATACGGATTTTCAGGATTTTCAGGTTTCAGCCACCCTAAAGCAACATTACTAGTGTGTGGAGACTTTAATATTAGCTCAGGCCAACACAGTCTTCGCAAATTGTTATCTTCTAATCTGGCATCAGTAGGTCTGACCCTCCAGAATTTTTCCCCTACCAGAGGCTCTAACCTGTTAGACCTAATATTTGCAACAGACACCCTCACCGTTGACAGCCAACCGGAAACAGCCTTCATGTCAGACCATCTACCAGTAGGCCTCATTCTTCCAATCACTCCCAGGACATCCTGGCAACATCAGGCACCAGTTAAGAAGATAGTGATTAGCCCTTCTCTCCTCAATCCAGAGAAATGCTGCTTCGCAGCATCTATTTTTCCTTGGGAAGCCCTAAACCAATGTGATCCACAGCTCGGGCTGCACTTTCTTACCTGCTGGCTGCAGACTATTGCTCGAACTGCAGCGTCAAAAACAGTTTCAATCTCCTGTCGAAGCAAAGCATGGTGGACCCAAGATCTCAGCCTTAAATTTCGGAATAAACAACGACTACATGCAAAATGGAAAGCAAAATTAGACCCACTAGACAGAATTGCATACTCAAGAGCCCGCGCCCAGTTCAATAGAAGCAAATCTGAAACCATTAAAGCCTATATCGACAAAACAATCAAGATCGGGAAAGCACCGTTTAAGGCAAGGCATGATGAATTCCCTCAACAACTTAATCCAATTGAATGGCTAGACTACATCACAAGATTTAAGCCAAAGTCAGCATCAGACTTTAAAATTCACAACAGTTGTCAGCGAGATGTCCTCGCTTCCATCATCATCATCACAAAAAGAGAGCTTATCCAGGCCATCAATGATATCCCACCAACGTCTTGCACTGGATATGATGGGGTCCCACAATTCATTCTTAAGAGCGTTAGTGTATTCATCATTGATGCACTCCTAGGTATCTTCAATGGAATCCTCACAACGCAAAGTTTCCCAACAGCCTGGAATCAATATATTGTCCGACCAATCCCCAAAACACAAGGAGCGACATCAATTTCACAATTCAGGCCAATAATGAAAGCCTCATGTCTCCTCAAAGTCATGGAGAAGTGCCTTCTTCCTGTCCTAACCAACCAGGTTCTGCCATGTGAATCACCATACATTCACTATGCCTTGAAACGCAGGTCCACCATTACAAACCTATTGCAAACCACCAACACCATTCTGGGGGCTCTACAAGATAGGGCGGAGATGGCAATTGTTTATCTGGATATCCAGTCTGCATTCGACAGTATAGACATCCAGCCCCTCCTGCAACTTTGTGAGGATGGATACCAGATAAAAGGCAATATACTGGAATTCTTGAAGTCGCTACTTACGACCAGGGTCCTTCACTTGACTGTGAATAAAAAATCTTTCACAAGGAAAGTTTGTGTAGGTGTACCCCAGGGCGGAGTTCTCTCAGGGCTCCTCTTTACGGCTGCCATCCACCCATTCCTGTGTCAGCAAACAGAATTTATCAGTTATGCAGACGACTTGAAGCTCCTCTATCGGATCAACGGGACCGCCCGACCTGATTCTGTTTCTGGAAACATTATCAACAGCCTCAAGAATCTGATTACATACTTGGCACAGTTCTCTCTTAAGATAAATCCAAAAAAATCTGCACAAATGGTATTTTCCCTCAAATCAAACCCAACGCAACTAAACCTGGAAATCCACGGAACCCCCATCACCCCAGTCATCAAGTACAAAGATCTCGGCGTTATATTCGACCCTAAACTCAGTTTCAAACACCATGTTGCAGACATTCACAACAAGGTCTGCAGAGCAAGATGGCTTGCCAAACAACACCTCCTTCATGTCACAGAGCCTGAGTACACACTCCAATACGTATACCGGTTTCTGCAGCCAGTCATCACCTACGGGTCAGAAATCTGGGCGTCGGCAACGAAAACCACGCTAAAAACCATTGCATCTGATGAGTACTGGCTTATTCGGTGGGTCCTCTTCAAGCATAAACTGCCACCACTCATACATACTTCAGATATCACCCAACTTCTAAATTACAGAAAAGTCTCCAAACGGATATTTGCCCTCCGCTTGCTTGTGACAATTAAAATGATAGCGGGTGAAGTCAATACGCCAAATTTTTGGCAGATGTGCAATTGGAGGATCCCACCAAAACCCTTAAGAGCCCTCCCCTCTCTGCAGTCTGTGGCGTGGAGGCTCAGAATAGGGGATAGATTCCTGCCCATGGAGATGCTCCACAATGTCCAGGAGATGGATGTGGACTACAAAAAGTTCATAGAGGACAAATCGTACAGAAGACGCATCATCAGGGACCAGCTTTCGTCTTCAACCGAGTGACTGCCATCCTCTTTTCATCGCTTTTCATGTTTCTTCATTTCACATGTTAATATTAATTTGATATGTAAAATATGTAATTATACGTTTTATGTGCTAATATATGTTTTAAGTAATCTTTCCTGTATAAGTTATTTAATGTTAAACCCCTAGCATTGTCGCTGTTGTGGGTATTATTGCATCAGGCAATCATGTAACCAATCACTGCCTGCAATAAAGATATATTAAGGGACGGTGTAAAAACAAAGCAGAAATCACGGAATGAACATGTTAGTTTTATATTTGTGATAGCTACAGTGGTCGAAGTGTAATATTTAACAAAATGGAACGCTCGTTAATAAAATACCTTATTTTTAAAAATCAAATATGTACATGACATTGCTGATGTGTGTGTTGAACCAGAACAGCATTCGGGTGCGCTCTAGTCCATTCCCAACCATAAATGTTTACGTTGTGGAGGAATTCAGGAGTGGGTGCAGGGTAAAATGGCTTGCATATTATAAGGCGGTCAAGAGGAAAGGGAGAAAGAGTGTAAAAAGAATTATGGCAATGCAGGAAGGATAGTAGAGCAAGAGAGCGATCGATGAGAGTGTAGCGTGAGGTAGTTAGAAATGTATGGCAGATTATGGTGTTACAGAGGAATGGGAGCCGAGAGGATGAACCCAAGGCAGCAAAGAAAACCGGCTTTAAGATAATGAGCAGACGAAAAGTTCTTCGTATACCTTATGCACCGTTAATTTAGATAATTCTGACCTGCGGCAGTTTCTACTACGTTTTTTATTTAATGTTTCTACTGGCTTCTTGACGTGGCATGCCATAGGTGAACCTCCTGCTAAGAGATTCACTCATGACTAGGGTTGCCAGACGTCCTTTATTTTAAAGGACAATCCTTTATTTTAGCCAAACTGTCCTTGTCCTTTTTTGAAACGAGAAAGGACGCAATTTGTTCTTTATTTTCATTTTTAATGAATGTGCCTCGTAATGTCAGTGGCGGATTTCCGCACAGGCGTAGGAGGCGTACGCTAAGGATCCCACATGCGCAGGGTCCCCCAAACTGAAAAAAATTACAATTTCATTTCAAAGCTTTAACAGGGGATATGTTAAAAAACCATTCAAATGCAAAATCTGCCACTGAGAAATGAATCATAAAGAGATAATCTTAACCTATTCTAGCCTCTCCGGCTCATATACGTAGTTTCACGAACACTATGTATTTAACTTCATACTTCTAGATGAAATTATATTTTTTTGAGAAAGCATAACAACTTGCACCTGTGTGGCCATGATCTAATTTTCACGAAAATCGTGCGACTGGTAGATAATTAATAAAATCATAGGTATCGGAAAATCACTTTTTATAATATGGAGTTCAATGGCTTTGTTTAAACTGTTTTTCCTATAACTTTACAAAGAAACATTTATCTATTTCATTTATACGGTTATAGGCACCTACATATTTCATGTTATATACAAACATATTTTGAAAACATATTTTAATTTTTAGCCATCAAAAATGGAATTTCCCCCAAAAAAGAAGAGGCTTTGTTGTTATAACAAAAATTGGGAGCAAGAATACGAATGGCTAGCTTCAACAAATGATCCCCATGAGGCGAGATCTCTCCTATGCAGAAATGTATTACAGTTGGTTATATGGGCATCTTAGCAGTTACTCAGCATAAAGACTTACAAGCTGATAAATCGACAAATTCTTCAAATATTCTTGATAGATTTCTTGTGAAAAAGAATACGAAAGAAGAGGATTTAGTTATTGCAGCTGAAATAACGCATATTTATCATTCAATTAAGCATCACCATTCTTATAACTCATTAGATTGTAGCATGAAATTGAACTCTTAAACTTTATAATGATTCAAAAATTGCACCAAAAATATCGTGGAAGAACAAAATCTGCTGCCATTGTTTGTAATGATTTAGGTAAAAAAGCATTGCAAATTGTTTTGAATCATTTAAAACATCACGATCCATCATTATTTTTTTGTTTACAGACTGATGCTTCTAATAGAAAGAATATGAAAATGTTTCCTTTGTCAATTCAGTACTTCAACAAAGAATATGGTCCTACAAACTTAATTGAATTTTTTGAAAATGCTGATCAAAGTGCAGATGGAATGTTTGAGAGCCTAAAAAATTCAATGAGTAATTTAGGATTGGATTGGCAAAGGGTATCTAGTTTCAGTGCAGACAATGCAAATTGTAATTTTGGGAGTAATAAATCCTTATTCCAAAATATTAAGAAATTAAATGAAGACGTAATTAAAGCAAACTGCCATGCTCACATTATTCATAATTTATCTAAATATGCTTTCGGTAATTTAAATATTGATATAGAAAATACTGCTTTGAAAATATATGGTCATTTTTCTGTTTCAGCTAAACGAAGGGATAACGTTAAAGAATTTCATGAGTTTGCCGAAACAGAGTTTAAGGAAATTTTAAGACACGTACCAACTAGATGGCTTTCTTTACAACCATGTATAGAACGAATTTTGCTCTCATAGAAGGCTTTGAGCCTGTATTTCGTAAGCACACCAAAAGACTGCTCCAAACAGCTTTTTAAAATCCTTCAAATTAATGAAAATTCAACAGAGATCCCTATAATTATAGAATTATATTTTATTTTCTCAATGTATGCGATCGAAATATTTTTCAAAGCAATAAAAGAGCTTGAAAAAGAATGAAACGTGTGCCACTGATATTTTTTATATAATGATTCTTAGCTCTTTCTTCCCTCTCTCTCTCTCTCTCTCTCTCTCTCTCTGCTTAGAGAGAGAGAGAGAGAGGGAAGAAACCTTGTTTTAGTTTGTAAGCGGTGCTGATTTATCTTATCTTCTTCCATTGCTAATATTGACAAACCAGAGAGATTACAAATGTCTAGTTGCACAATTTTACGTAAAAAATATTGTACTTCATTGAACATGAGTGAAACGTACCAGAGTTCTCTTGAAAGGCTATCCCCTTGTTACCTTTTTTTATCTCAGTTAAGACTGCCTCCACAATAGGGACCATCATAGCAGTTGTGGCGGTGTTGCTGATCCACATGGACAAGAACATAGTTGTCAGCATAAAACCAAGCATTAACCTGCAGAGGCAAAGTGTTTGAGCACATTATCGATATTAGATAACGTACTTTTATTATTTTTTAATACATAATATAAGATAAAGAGTTGCAACTTGACTCTCGTTCGAATTCCCGATATTCGGCAGATGTGTTTCACATCTGCCGAATATCAGGAATTCGAATGTAGGAATATAAGCCAAGTATAAAACATATACTGGGTGACCACTTACCATGAGAACCTCTGAAAATGCGAATAACTTCGTGTAAAAGAGTGCCTGAGATATGAAATTTACAAGTAACATTCTTTGTTCTGTGCATATCAGAATTTGGCGACCACCTCTAAATCTATGCATGCGCATCAGTAGTGTAAGCAGGAAGTGAATATGGCATCCAGCAGGATGCACATGTTTATGACGTAACATTATCTCAGAATTAGGGTTCGAAATGAAAACTTTTTCGTGAATAATTTAGAAGAAAATGTTATTTAAGATTAACCTTTCCTGCTTTCTGTACTCAAGTTTGTTGAGAAATATTCATTATTCATGTGACACGTATACATGAGTAACGATGTCAATGACGACCTTGATTAGCTTTCCAGTATCCATTGAGATCCCTGCTCAAAACTAAGTTGTTTAAGACGTTATTTTTGTAGGAAATTTCAATGGCGTAAGGTATCACCAAAATCTGCGATATGAAAACTTGTGAAAATGTTCAGGGAGACGGGAATGTGAATATCGTGATTCGTCACACATCGACATTTGTGACTAAGAAATGTTTTCGAACATGCTCCGTTGTTCTCAGTTGTGTTTTGATCACGATAGTGATTATTTTTAACTTTTTTGTGCAAAAATTAAGAAACGTTACAGAATAAAGAATGTACAGTCAGTTCTGCTGTAACGGGCATTTTCGCAACGCGACTGATATATTAGGGAACAATGTCAGTATAACGCGATTTTCGCGTTTGCTCATACGCGATTTCGTCTGCGAGTAACACTAAGTGAACGCAAAACCCGGCAACAACTCAATGTAGCGACCTGCGCAGCAATACATATAAGTTTATGAAGCTTAAAAAAAGTCAAACGTCAAATGTGTGAGGGCTATATTTCCGATTTACTGTAGGTGTATTGGTGGGGGAGACACTGTTGTCACTCGCTGTAATCACAAAGATAACACGTAATATCGTAGGCCGACTCATGTTTTCAGAAGTTCAAATTTTTCTGTTCGAAGAGAAATTTCGTGAGACGTGATAGCGTGAGCAGAGAAGCACATTTTTGGAGGTCACTACCATAAAAAATAGAAACAATTTGCAGTTCCTGGTTTATTGGATTTTTCACTTAGTGCAGTCTAATTATAAACGGTTAGTAAACTTGGTCGTACTGCATTTGCAATAATACCAATAGCTGGAATTCTGTGGGTTTTTACGTTATTATCGTGAAATGTGTTTCCCTTTCCATGAAATCTTCAATCATAAAAAACATAAACACATTTTCAGAATCTTCTCTTCATTCCTATTTTTTAAGCTTCGTAAACTTGTAACCCGTATCACACTTGTGCAATTTGTGCGTGCCGTGTTCGTCGTTATTGATTGCTTATCTTTTTTACTGTTTTAAATTTTACAATCCAAAAAAAAAAAAAAAAATGTCAGTGAACAGAAATATCAATCAAACAAACTTCATATCTTGTCAAAAAAAAGTGCTATATTTACTATAATATTTATTAGAAATTCAAGATGTTTAAACTTGTGTTGGCAATTTTATTGGGGTTCTAACTTTTTTTTAATGTTTTACGAAATACCATAACGCGCAGATTTTTAGGAATACGTGTACAGCATTATAGCAGAACTCACTGTAACTTGTAAATGTATCTTCGCACTCTTTTACTGGAAGTTATTTGCATTTTCGTGGGTTCTCATTTAAAATGATTACCCTGTAAAATCTGCAAGCAATTAACCATATTTTTTAAACTCCCGTTATATTTCTCTGTGCATCTTTTCTCCAGGGGTTATTGTATTAATAGTGTTGTTTTTTGCACGTTTTTTTCTTGCTGCTGTTATTTCTTGCAATGCAAGAAATAACAGCAGCAAAAAAAGTTATTATTTCTTGCATTGTAAGGAATAACGGCAGCAATGCATTGCTCTGCAATACAATGGAAATGACGCTGAGGGTGTAATCACTGTTTTTTTGCAGAGTCTACAGAAATTGTTGAACCTAAACTATCTTGAATTTCTAATTCAAAAATGTTTATGTCATGGCTAATCAAAACAGAAGTAGCGAGCACAAAATACAGCTTTCATCAATATATCTTTTATGTGAACAATTTTAAACGGGATTTTGTTAAATGCAAATGGCCTGCGATACTGCATTCCATGACTTTTAACAATCAAAGAAGAAATAATACAGTATATATATCCAGTATTTAGAATTTTAATGACAAAGAATGAAGCTTTCAGGGGAAATGGATTTTGTTATTCGTTATGCAAATTTCGAAGAGAAGCATCACAGTTTTCTTTTGTTTTATTAGCATAAAACAATGAAAAGTAGGTGGGTTAAGAGTTGTACAAGAAACTCATATAATCCAGAAAAAAAGAAAGTAGTTCCTCTCTCAAACTGTGCAGCTTCTTTTATCTCTAGGTAATAATCAACATCATGAGCAGGCCACTTTTCCTTATCTTTCGAGCCACATGACAGTAGACCAGTGGTCGGCGTAAAAGTACAGTTATTCACGGATTCGTGTGTTACACCGATTCGCCTTGTTCGAATCCATATAACACCAAAACCAACATTTTTGTTGCTGTAGCGAAGTTGATACTCTGTTAATCAGTTCTACACACGTAATCTATCCACTTTTTCTGTGCCCATATAATTTTATCAGAGAATTAACTCGTTTCCTTGCTGTCATTCCCGGTCTATAAGATGTTCTCCAGTCCGTAGTTCTTCATTACAATCTACGATATAATCTCAGTTCTTTACAACCTTATTTCAGTACTCAACTTTTAATTTCTTTGTTTCTTTATTGTTCATGTTTCACTTCCACTGTCGTATTGATATTACGAAATTGTTATTTAAGCTTAACGCTGCCTTTTGTCCGAAAAATTATCATTATTCACGTCACGTTTACGGAAGTTTACGTCATCTGGGTGAAATATTATAGTTTTGTGATATTTAAATCAGTTTAGTTCTTCACTCTTTAGCCTTCCTTCATCTGAAGGAGCACGTTGATATGTCAAAACTGTTTTTTCCTTGGAAATTTGATTTAGGACATCGAATATCCAAAATCTTCAAAAATTTGATTAAGGAAATGCATCTTTGTAATATCTGGTTTTCGTTATTGATGCTTTTTTGAAACTTTAGTAGTCACAAAAATCCGCGGAATTCCAACCTATGGTTGGAATTCCACGGATTCTCTTCTCAATTTCTCTTCTCTTCTCAATTTCTAAGGGCGATAATTTCATCCAATCAGATCACTTCCCTATTGTCGTAGATTTCCTTTCTTTTATTTCTGAACCTTCCTTTGACAGATTTTTTTTTAGCTTTAGGCACACAGATTGGACTTCGTTAAATCGATTTCTGGGCAATCTTGACTGTATTCCAGTCCATAACTTTGAATCGATCGATCATTATGTTGAGTATTTGTACTTAGTCCTCCATTCTGCAATTTCTGAGTTAGTTTCCATCAAATTCTCTTCCGCTAATCGTAGTAACTTCCGTCACTGGATGTCCAACAAGCTTGTGTATTTCATTCGTCGCAAAAATTATCTCCATAAAAGGTATTTAAAACTCAAAGCTCACTTTAGCTATTTTTCCTTTTCTTCCCTTAGATGTCATGTTAAGAGAATTACTAAATATCAATATTCTCATTATCTTCACTCAGCTGAAGCCGAACTCACTCGGAATTTCAATCCAAGACCATTGTGGTCCTATCTCAAACGGCTATCGAGATCTAGAATTCCTATGCTAATTAATGATTCAAATATCTCTGTCAACTGTCCTCTTGGCATTGCTAATATGTTTGCTATGCACTTTTCGAAACTTTGTTCTTCCGAACAGCAACGTTCTATTCCTTGTTATCCGTTTGAATATAATACTAATGACAGTTTTGATAGATTAGTTCTCACTACTGATGACGTCCAGTCAGCCATTTCTCGGCTTAAAGATTTCACTTCTCCTGGCCCCGATACCCTCCCTACCCTTTAATTAGAGAAAAGTAGTTCGCATTTAGCTCCAGTTCTTATGAATCTCTTCAATTACCGTCTTCTTCATGGCTGTTACCCTTCATCATTCAAAGAGGCTTATATAATCCCAATTTATAAAAAAACAGGGTGATAACGTTAAGCCTAATAACTACCGACCTGTTACTATACTAAATACAATTGCGAAAATTTTTGAACTCCTACTTTATAAATGTCTTAGTTCCATCTTCACCCTTTCATCAATAATTATTAGTATGCTTTACTTCCAAGGAAATCAACTGTTTCAAATCTTGCCTTGTTTTCTCATTTCCTACAAACTAACTTGGACAAAGGAAATCAAACTGATTCGCTTTTCCTTGATATTTTACATGCATTTGCTTCTGTCCACATCGATCCCCTTTACTATATTTGCTTGATTCACTGCTTAGAAATCGTAAACTATCCGTAATAATTGATGGTACTTCATCAACTCCGTTTACTCTTTCGCAAGGTGTTCCTGAAGGCTCACCATTGGTCCGCTCTTCTTTATTGTTTATGCTAATGATTTGTCAAACTTATTCCAGTCTGTTAATGTTGAGTGGCATCTCTATGCAGATGATATTAAACTTTACAAAGTTATTCGTTCTTCGACTGACAGAGATGAACTCCAGTCCTGTCTTTATTCCCTCTCACTCTAGCTTAATAAAAATAACTTGTTTCTAAACCCGTTAAAATGTAAATTATGTCGCTTTCGCTCGAATCGTGTAGTTACACCCTCCGTCCTTACTTATTATTATATTGGAAACTCTTTAATTGCAAGTACTGATACGTTCAACGATTTAGGTGTCCTATTTCGATCTGACCTTCATCCCTCTTCCCACGTTGATCATGTAATATCCCACACTTCTAAACTTCTTGGATTAATCAAGCGTTCTTCTTCTGTTTTCAAGAGTGACAAAATTATAATTCTTCTCTACAAGCAGCTTATACTTTCCATTTTTGATTATTGTGATAATATATCTGGTCCCCACAACAGGAATAACTTTCTCACAGACTTGAGAGAATTCAAATTAAATTCATTAAATTCTTATGCTATCAAAATCACATTGCCTTTCACCGTCGAAATTACGGAGCTCTTTGTGGTCGCTTCAGAATTATTCCTTTTCACTCTAGACGACAACTCTATGGGTCTCTTTTTTGTCTACAATATCATAAACTCTGTTATCGATTTTCTATCTCTTCTTGAACAAGTACCTTTCGCTATACCCCGTTTGAATTCTCGTTATAAAATTAATTTCTCACTGCCTATTCCTCGTACTCATCACTTACTTAGTAGTCCTCTGTTTCGTTTCCTTCAGGTAATGAATTATTACAATATTGATTTTACTCGTAATCCATCTATCTATAAGAATTTGCTGCTTTCTCTGTTTTCTTAATGTAAATTTTGTATATATTTTAATTCTAGTTTTATATTGATTACTACCGTTTTGTATTTTATGTAATTCCTAGCGTTCTCACCTTTATTTAGGGTTTGTGTGCCCTGTGTGTGAGAAACGTGTATATAAATAAATAAACGCAAGAGTTTACATTTCATTAAAATCGAAAGACGCCCACTAGAAGGCCAGTGTAGTTAGTTGTATGATTTTTGTTCTCTGTGTTTTATTGTCTAAAATAGTGGCTTATTGGAACCTGCCAATCTATTGGTACATCACGGCAGCTGTCCAAGGTCTGGAGAAGCTATCGAGATGACAATGGAATCAAGACTTCTGAGTTAAGTACATTTTATTTTAAATTTTTAGTATAACTTTCATACGCACAGCGATACTCATCGAATCACTTCTCTCACTGCGCACTATCAGACAAAGACACAAACACAATGCTGACCGTTGAGCACCTAAAGGGGTAGAATAAATGCATTACCCACATCTTACTCTAATTCTTAGTGTGCAGGAAGCTATAGCAACCAAGCTATCATGCAAACCCCACTCTGGGGTAGGATTATGCTGGTACCCTCTTGTGAGTGCGGGATCTATGCTGCTGGCACTATGCTGAGTGCGGGATATCCCTTCACAGCGCAAGGCAAATCGCGCTCATACCGGGGCACCTGCCCCTGTGCCTTTAATTTCCTATACCCTCTCCCCACTTCGCCTGAAATCACCGGATGGGCCCTTCACCGTGGTCCATCTCTGTTTCTTACCCTACATTCTGACCCACTCTACTCTTACTCTAATTCCTAGTGTGCTCTCTTAAACAAAAAGTTTTTTTTTTTTTTTTTACTTGGTCTCTGTCAGGAACCTCAGGCGACCCTGGCAGAGACCACCCAGAGTATAACGGGCAGCCTGGTACACCTCTCAGTGGTGGTGGCGGGCAACGTAGGATCCCACTAGGGGCCCTGCGGCCAAGCAGCCAGAGACACAACAACAGAACAAAACACAGTACTTCTAAACCAGACATTACACTTTTTTCTAGCCTTTATTCTGCATTCCATCACAGAGTACATACGACGCAGATGTGGGAAATCACCGGTGGCGCCTGACCCAAAATACAATGCCACTATTTCATTAAAATCAAAACTAATGAATAGAATGACAGAGTACGAATGAACGAACCACATTAGTTGACTAACAAAAATTGGTTTTTATTATTTTTTTATTACTACTTTTATTATCTTAATGCATTTACATTCAATATTTTTTTTTGTGTGTGTGTTCTTAAGTTTTTTATTTACTCTGTAAACACCTGGCGGACTGGCCGTGATGGGAAATATTATTTTGTTGCATTCCATCTAACAATAAATATAATATATATATGTTGCAGCTAGATGGAGCCACGATGCACAGTAAGGAATCTTTCTCCTTCACAGTTGGTATTATACCACGTGGTGAGAAGAAACAAAAGTAGTAGTAGTAGTAGTGGCATGTGATGCAAGAAAGCAAGTGTATGAGCTTATGCAGCATCAGCCAAAAAAAAAAAAAAAAAAATCACACCATTCCCTCCAAATGCCTGTCCAGTTCCTCCTTAAATTTATTCAACCTATCAACTTCCACAACGACAGATGGAAGTTTGTTCCAGCAATTAACCACCCGCTGGCTAAAGGCAAATTTCCGCACATCTATGCATAGTGGGCACATCAAGGTGCCCACTATGCACGTTGCCTTTGCCTACTATTCCGCTGTGACGTCACCCAGAATCATATAGCTGAAATCAGTTCTTAATAATCAGAAATAGATCTGCATTTTTAAGATGATTTGCAGTGTATTCATTATATGCTTGTTTTAATGAATAGTTACTCCAATACTAAACAGTACATGGAGTTGTTGTTATTTGATTTTTAGGAGCATTAGCAACTAAGGCTATATTGCTCCGGGGATATGCGGTGGTCATTCCCTGACCTTTCCGCATCCTCCGTATTTGGTGGTCACGGGCTCGAACCCCGGTCTAATCAAGAAGCGTGTGCCACGCACTGCTGCTGTTCCTGCCCACCTGGCTACGGAGGTGCCAGTACATGGAGTAATTGTAATATTAATTAATTAAAGCAAGCATATAATAAATTCGTGGTGTAGTTACTCCAATACTAACAGTATTGGAGTAACCACACCATGAGTTTATTATATGCATGCTTTAATGTTTTATTACATGCTTGCAATACTAACAGTATTGGAGTAACCTTTCATTCTAAAAATGACATGAAGCAGAAATGGTTCAGTACACGGAAAATAAAATATTTTTTTTAAAAATACAACAATATGCTGTCAGACTAGCGTAGCTACCCTTTTTCGGGCCCGGGGTCAAAGAACATGTTCTGGCCCCTACTTAATCAATGAAAATTGCAAAAAGAGGAGACATAAAGGGCCCGGAAGAAATTTCTTTCCTGTCTACATGGTAGCTATAGTGAGAAATGCTGAAGTTTTGAAACATGTGGGTGACAGGAGACTGACTAATAATCAGAAGGCGGAAGAGACACTGGATTGGATATGTGTTGCTCATTGGGGGATTGATGAAGGGCGAGATGAAGGAAAAGTTGATCGGAAGAAGACCTGAGGGAGACTGAAGAAAGCTACGATAGATTAAATCAGAGGAATGATATACATGGGGAAATGAATGGGAGGGTTGAGAATAGAGAGATGGGAAGAAGTGGTTGTTGAACTGTATGCTTAGACCTACGTTAGCAGAATAATGACGTCCTTCATTTTACAGATGATTGTTTCATAACTTCAGTACACCATACTATATTTAATAAAAGTAAATAAAATGCAAACCAAAAGCAGTCCCTAATTCGAAACTTCCAAAATTAATGCCAGAAAAAAATAATAATAAATAAATCAAATAATAATAAACGCTCTATGGAGGAAACGGTTCAAGAAAGAAAGAAAAAGGAAATTTTTAGTGCAATTCTTCTCCAGAGTGAACAAAACGGTTGCTGCTTCTGAAGTAAAATTTTTCCATAATATACTGTAAGAAAACTCGTTTAATAACAATAATGCTACGCAAAAATAACTTTTTTTTTTTTAGATTAACTGAAGTAAATATCAGGAGGCTGGAAGAAGAAAATGTCAGAATTCAAAGCAGAATAGCAGGAATGCTAGTGGAGCAGATAAAAAAAAATTCAAACATGCAACCGTTGTCCAAGGCAGACTAAGCAAAAGACATATCACAACAAACATTAAAACACATTGAAAATATTCAAATAATAAAAAACTAGGGGGCTTCGCCCCCTATTCGCCCACTTTTCTACGTAAAATGTATAGGTATACGGAGTAAGTCAAATCTTTTCTACGTAAAAGACACCTGTCGAAACGCACTGGTCAATATCTAATCAGGAAATGACCTATGAAATTAATTACCTGTGCATTTGTAGTGCGCGGCATTCTCAAGATCAAAAAAATATCACGGTAAAATTCCAGAACGGTGTACACCCTCCAACATGGCGGCAAGCAAAACAGTGGGAAAGCAGTGATGACAAGTTGTGACTCCCATATTACGACAAACGGACAGGAACAAAGCAGTGACTGGCAGATGCCACTGCTTTCCCCGCCAATCCTAGGTTGATATGCCTAGGGTATTTTTCCCCACATTTCCCGCTGTTTTTAAATCGGGAAGTCATTTTCCCATTTTGAAACAGTTGGATAGAGGGATAAACACCCTACCTAAGCTAAGCCCCCCCTCCTCGACGACACAAAATAATCAGAAAAGGGAGGTGCCTTCACCTGTCAATTATCGCCGTCTTCCACGCTTTCATCGAACTACCTGCCGATGTATACTATACTGGGCTTCAGCCGATATCACTATGTAATTATTTATCTGTGTTTACATAGGTCACTTAGGAAAAGGCTTCCAAAATAAAAAAGGGTTCTATAATACATGAGGAATATTGTTGTATCCAAAAGAGCAGGACTAAAATATTTAACTGAAATATTCACAAACTATACAATTATTTAAAATATTTACAAACTACACAATTATTTGAAATATTTACAAACTATGAAATTATTTAAAATATTTATAAAATAATAAACTATTTACAAATACTGTATACAATATTCATTAATATACAATAAACGTTACGATGGAACATCAAATGTTAGACAGAGATCACATGCACGAGGTTGGTGAACGTTATGGAGGCAGTTGTCAATAATTAATTGCATTTGTAGTGACGTAATTGCCTCGTTCTCTTCTCCCATTGGCTCGAATAAATATCACTAGGAGGAAACCTTTTTTAACGTACAGTATACAGAGAGAGAGAGAGATAGATAATCAATGAAAATTAGCAATGTATACGAAAGAAAACAGGAAGTGTTACAGTTCCATAATAAGAACAACAATCCGCTACCTTCTAAAAAGTGATTAACTGGGAGGAAACACAGCATTCACATAAAAATTCTGTATTAAACAGCGGCGAAATTTTAAATTCTACCCGTTCCGAGCCAGATTGCCGAAAGGCCCTCACGTGATCCTTAACAATCATACCATATCAGCTGTCGGGTGGTTCCCTGGCTCCTCGTTCCCCTTTCGGGGTGGTGGGCTTGGTGGTATGGTAGGTTCGCCGCTGTTATTAGGGGAAAAACTTGATTACTCCTTCCCCTTTCCAGCTGGAAGTTTACAAAACAGCTCATGGATATGATACAGCTTCTTCTTATTATTATTTTAAATATTGTAAAAAATTCACCTGTGCATTTTGTATTTTTTTTTTTTTTTATGTAAACTCCAAACACGAGAGGTATTAGAACCTCTAGTACTTATTACCGTGCTTGGGTTGGAGGTTGAGAAGACGAAAGAAGATATTTGTTGACATTGGACTTGAAATTCTGTAGACTGTAATTTTCAGGAAATACTTATGAAAGAAGGTTGTTCCAGAAAACGGCAGTTGAATGAATAAACGAGGAAGATGAAAAGTTGGTTCTGTGTGTTTGAAGTTGGACAGTAAATGGATGTTGGCTGGTGGCGGCACGTGTTCGGACTGTTTTGAAAGAGAGAGCGGGAATTATAGAAGCCAATTCAGAAGAACAGTGCCCATGGAAGTATCTGTAGAAAAGGAATGCAGCAGAAACAGTACGTCTATGAGAAAGCAAGTGGAGAGACTCTGTTAGAGATGAATCATTAATTAACCTAACTTCCCCTCTTCAGAATGGAATCAAGAAGCCTGAGAGAGGTTTTGGGGGCACTACCCCAGATGTGGGAACAATATTCCATGGCAGGGCGGATTTGCTATTTATACAGAGTGACCAGCTGTTTGGAAGAAAAGTAACGCCGAGAGCGAAAGAGAAAACCAAGTTTTTTAGATGCAGAGGAAGCAATATTTGTAATGTGCTTGTGCCAAGAGAGATTAGAAGTCAGGGTAATCCCCAAAATAGATATATCATTTTGCTTAGAAATCGGAGTGTCACTAAAGATAAGCACAGGAGCAGAAGAATCCTTTTTGTGAGACTGAGTTTTAGAAGGATTGAAATCAACTAAGTTGTCTTTGCCCCACTGGAGAATTACTTGAAGATCGGCATTTAACGAATTGGTAGCGGATATTCGAGAACTTGAAGCTGATTGAGCAGGACAAGATTTCTCAAAATGGAAAGTGGATTGCAGTGCGCTATCATCGGCAAAACTATGGATAGGATTTTCAGTAAATGGAAGAAGGTCATTAATATACAAGAGGAAAAAGAGTGGGGGTAAGAACTGGACCTTGGGGGACACCGGCATTAGTGGAGAAGTTAGATGACAGAGAGCCGTCTACCAACACCCTCAGTGAGCGATCAGGGAGAAAACTGGATAACCAATTACAAAAAACAGTTGGAAAACCATAAGATGGAAGCTTGTTTAGAAGACCTTTATGCCAAACACGATCGAAAGCCTTTGAGATGTCAAGAGCAACTACTTGTGTTTCACTGAACCTTTCTATTGAATTAGTCCATAAATGGGTAACATAAGCCAGAATATCACCAGTGGATCGACACTGGCGGAATCCATACTGGCGATCGTTGATCAGACGGAAGGTTTCTAGGTAGTTTAAGAGTTGGCGGTTAATTGATTTCGCCATTACTTTAGAAAGAGTAGAAGTAATTGCAATGGGACGATAATTGGATGGGAGCGATTTGTCACCCTTTTTAGGAACTGGCTGGATATGAGCAAATTTCCAAGAAGAAGGAAAAACACCTTTGGAATAAGAAAGTGAAAAAAGGCGGCAAAGAATAGGAGTAAGTTCAGGAGCACAGGTTTTGAAACAAGTGGAGAAATACCATCGGGACCTGAAGCTTTCTTAGCATCAAGATTCGTCAAAATCCTTCTGACATCCTTTTGATGGAAGACCACAGGAGGCATTGAATGGAGCGTGTTGGGAATGGTGAGAGGTGTTTTACCAAGATCATTAATACATGAGCTTGAATAAAAATGGGATGCCAACAGGTTAGCTTTATCCTTGGCTGAAGTGACAACAGAACCATCTGGTTTGAACAGAGGTGGGAGCAGAGATGGGCAAAATTTGCGGCCAATAGCTTTGGCACGAGACCAGAATGCTCGGCTACCATTAGGGCAAGAAGCAAGTTTTCTACTCTTAGCCTGTTCAAAATCTAGTTTGGACTGATTAATAAGTGCTTTACAATTGTTGCGAGCTTTGGTGTAGGCAGAAAATGAAACTGAAGAATTAGAAACAAGCCAATTACGATATGCAACATTCTTCTGATGAACAGCCTTAGCGAATTTATTGGAAAACCACGGTTTAGATAAAGAACGATATTTTAAAGGGGAGTGTGGGATAAAGGATTCCATTCCTGCAAGAATAATTTCACTGACACGAGCAAACGTTGACATCAGCAGTTTTGAAACAGTAATCCGACCAAGGAAAAGAAGAAAAGAAATCTCGCAGGTCATCCCATTTTGCATTCTTGTAATGCCAAACAACACAAGGTTGGGAATAGCCATGAGATAAAGGCTCCATTGGAGAAGAGACAATCACCAAGTTGTGAACTGAAGTGCCTAAAGGACCTCTCACTTCGACCGTGTACTTAGAAGGGTTGTTTGTGAGAAAAAGATCAAGCGTATTGGCTGTATGATTAGGATAGTCCGGTATTCTTGTAGGTAAATGAACACTCTGTGCAAGGTCATTAGTGATTGCAAAAGCCTCAGCATTTCGACCAGCTGGGTCGGTGTGACTAGAAAAGAGAAAAGCCAGCTGGAGTTGTAAACATTAAAATCACCAAGAAAAATTACCTCACTGTTAGCAAAGTTGGACTTGAGAAATCCAAGTTGCAAAGAGAGGAAGTCAAAGAGCTCCAAGTGATTAGTGGAGTTGGGAGAACGGTAGAGACAACAGATGAATTTGACACAATGAGGTAGAGAGATTTTAAGCCAGAGAAGATCAAAGAGAGGAGATTCCAAATTGCCAAGTCTCTGACAGGGAATATCAGAACGGACATATGCACAAGTACCACCTTTGATGTGAAAGGAATCATACAGCGAATAATTTGGACATTTGAGATGAGCAGCAGTTGAATCAAGCGATAACTGAGATTCTATCAGAAAAAGTACATGGGGTTTGGAAGACTGCAAGTGGAAATGGACATCGTTGAGATTAAAATTGAGACCACGTATATTTGTGAAATGAATTAAGAAGTGTTTGGGAGGTTTAGATCTTTTCGCAGATAAGCTTGCTCTATCAGTTTGACAATTCATGGTGTATTCAATAGTAAGAAAAGTGGGTGGGACATGCTGTATGAAGTAACGAAAATTTTTGGATATGGCGGACACATGGTAAGAATATACCCAGATCCTTGACATAACGTGGCCTCGACAATGCTCCCCGCATACACACTACTCGGACTCCGTCCAGTCACTATCTGGTAGAGTAGAGGTAGCAAGATTATACACTAGCTGATCCGGAAGCCTCCTAGAGAGTTAACCATTTGTTCAGTCCGGTGTACTAACTAGCGGCCGGCCGGCGAACACCGTTTTAGAGCTGTACCCTCAAAATGTAAGGAATATTGGATCTCGCCACGATGTTCATCATAACCACAAAAGTCATCAATCATAGTGCATGATGGAAGAGATAGGGAAGGGTTGACCGGAACTTAGGTCTAGAGACTAAACATGGGTTCCACCACTTCAAGCCTCCAATAAGCAAAGTGGTGGTATTGCACCGGTTGATGAGAGTCATCTACCACCTAGTACTGCCTGGTAATTTAGAGGGGCGGTATTCCTCCCTGTGGTGTGGGCGCCACACCCCGACCCCTGCTTACGTTGGTTCACACCTGGGTGGTCACCCACCATGTACTTGTGCATGGAGGTTATACCCAGGATTACTAACAGTCCCACCATCGTGAAGGTGCAAGCAGAGGATTTGGCTGTCACAGACCGTCCGGACTTCGCCGAAATTGGGTCCACTTGACTTGAGTGTCACCCGAATATCAGTTCCATCAGCGTTTTAGACTCCCAGGTAGCAAGTACAGCTTGTCTGGCATATCTGAGAGAATGTCTGTCACAACCCCAAGGACCAACGTATATTTTAGGTATGTACTTTAAACATTAAAACTGGAATTTTTGCTAAACCTATATGTGCAATTTAAAAAAATAATAAAAAGTGTATTTAATGCCGTTTGAAATTAGGCTCTTTTGTGGAAGAAGAGGTACTTGGAGTTTCTGTGAGGGTTCGTAAAGTAGATCTCGAAGAGTGAGCCAATAATATAAAACAAATGCTTCTCGTATTTTGTGATGGTCACTTAAGTCGGGTAGGGTTGTTTTCAAATTAAGCGCCTGTACAACGAAACCCATGAAGCCTCGGTATACTACGGATGGTTTGTCTGTTTTTCCAGATGAAAACTTCGAGTTTTCGGGAGAGGAAAAAACCATATGGCCGTCATGCAAGACCGACTAGTTTGGCTATGGTGCGAGAGAAAATCCATAAAAGGTCCTCCCATCAAGATTCGAACCCAGGCTTTTCCATAAGAAGTGGAAGAAAAGCTTTAATATATCTACTGTGCTGATCGCGAAAACTACTATTTACGTGGTTAGTTGAAAATTACGAAACTGTTTTCTAGAATATCAGAGAGAAATGCTTCCCGTTTGTTTTCGTGTATTTCTCAATCTTTCTGGTGCAGGAGAGTGATGCGCTATTTTTTTGAGTAAGCGCTTGTGAAAGTCGTTCGTTTATGTTCTCAGAATCCAAAGGATTTAAAAATGTAAATAATATCTATCAGTAACAACTATTCGGCCTTGCATCATACACACACAAAAAAAAAGTAGTAATTTAGTTGAAATACCAAAATTTACCTATAACTTAAACATTTCATAATACCTAAATTTTACCTACAATTTAGGTGAAATGCCTAATTATTATTTGAAAGGGACTTTAAATGAATATGAAAGCTTTAGTTAATGGCTGAAGCAATTTCTAATTTTCCCATTTGTAAACAGTCTCAGGGGTATAACTTACCATTTCATATCACTACCGATAACAAGCAACACCTTCAAGGCGATCCTCTGGTGTAAATTGCAATGTTCCACAGCCACCGCCACTGTTAAACCGCTCAAGAACATCATTGTGGACTCCTGAAAGGGAAACTTCATTATTGTTAAATATCGAGAAATAGCTTCCGATGAAAACTTACAAGTTATAAGGTGCCTTTTACGGTACTGTCAAATAAGGTCCTGAAGATTTAGCGTTGGCTGATTCTTTTGCACCTGAATCGCCCTTGATAATTCTTAAAGAACGAAATGGTGAAGTTTTATGCCCCAAAGGCTCAAATTCAAATTACTACTGTATTTTAATGGCACCAGAGACTGTTGCTCATATTTTCTCTGTAGAAGTGTGTTCGGGTACCGATTTATATGTTGTGCGGGATGAAAACCCCCCCAGAATAACTCAAGGAGGTAGCCCTAGTCTCTCTGTCTCAGTTCGGCTCACTCAGCCGCGATTGAAGAGGACTTTAGAAATACCTCCAGTTACTGATGGGAATCGAACTGGAACTTCGCCCAACGAGTAGAGGTCGGCGATGAAAAGGCTCAGATATTGCTCTTCTTAACTTGGAATCCTGAGGACGACCGTAACCGACTGGCCAGAGAACAAGTATAGTGTTATGTTAATGGCTCTACGTGTTCGAATCCACGTGAGGCCAGAAATTACAGAAATATTCTTGTCCTCTCTAGAGAGTCTTGTATAATTTTCTCTTTCTGAATGTGGCTGTCTCGGAGTATAAAAGGAAAATTTAATTATTATGCAAATTTATTTTTTCGAAGGAAGGATGGGAACCATAGCCTGAGAGGTGGGTAATTCCCCAACCTTAAAGAATTGATTATATTTGTTATATAATCTAGAAATGTAATCAAATGTTAAAATTTTTGAGCTGTTGTGAGAAAGTTTGTTCTTCAGTGAACAAACAAATTACTCTTTGTAGACTAAATTCATTGGTAACGCAACATACCCACGGATAAAAGAGCAGACCGTGTATTGACGCGTGCGAATCTGCTACGTGCAGAATCCCTTTGCAGCATGATTTTAAGGCGATGGCTAGGACAGATCGAGGGTGCAGCAAGAAAATTGTTAACATTAGAATCTGAATATCTGACGGCTGCAATTTTCACGATGTACTTAGGGTAGATGGCTGTTTCAAAAATTAAATTGTACGAAATGAATGAAGAGGAAGAAAAATTGGTTCGGTAAAATAGGAGTTAACGAAGTACGGGGGCCAAGGGAGATAACGGATACCAATTCGGAAATCAGTGCCAATATCGCTCTTTCGGAAAAAAGTAAAAGGAACTGAATATCTCCGAGTTGGTTGCAGAGTAAGTTCAAGATAGCTCTTTCATTAACTTGGTTACCTGGCCACCTTATTGTGAAAAAATTTAGGATTAAAAAAAAAAAAAAAGTGAGGCAACATTCGATATGTGGAAATGGTACTAAATCGCAGAGTGATTTTAAAAGTTGAAAATAAACTATAAATAAATTAAATATGTACTATGAAAGACTAAAAGTATCAAAATGGAGGGTTATTATTATTGGGTTTTAGGAGCATCGGCGACTAAGGCTATGTTGCTTCGTATGTATTGTCTGTAAATGGCGCGTGTTCTGAGATCGATTTTCTGTTTACAGGACGAAAAACCACGCTACCCTCGCCTGAGACCGACTAACTCAGCCACGTTGTGAAAAAGACACACAAAAATTCCTCCTCCCGTCATTCGAACTCAGGTCTTTTCTACTTTTTTTTTGGATCTTTTTATGTAAAAACAGTTTTAACTGCATTCCAAATTGCAAAGTTACGTAGCAACAAATCTAACTCACTCATATCAGATAAGGAATTTCTTTGATTCTCTTCAATGAGTGTTTCGCCAATTTTATGTGCAATCGGGTATATAATTATATGCAACCAACGAATTTGCGCAAGGTGTATAGGAGGAGGGGTCAAAAAAGTTCGGAGAACGGAGTACAAAATCCTATATTTTTAAAAATATTTCATTTCAGTGTATTCATCTCGAAGTTCTGCAAAAGAGTTTATAAAAAAATTTCTTCAGATTGGACCTCGAACGAGGCTTACACAGCTGCTTTTAGCCCTTTATCATCTTTAAAATGAGTTCCACAAAGATGGAACTTGAAGTTTCTGAACAAATAATGGTCACTTTGGACCAGATCTCAGCTGTACAGGTGGAGTTTAATTGTTCATATCCACGTTTATGAATTTTAGCCTGTGAAATCCGGATTTAATGCGCGGTGCGTTGTCATAAAGAAGATAGACTCGATGACCCAACTTTCCTCGTATTTTTTCCTGAATTGAAGCTTTTAACTTGGCATAAGGTTGGCATAATATCATAAAATTCCCGTTATTGAGGGTTTAGGTGCAAGGTAACTAGTTAACAACAATCCTTTTTGGGTCCCAGAAAACTGAGGCCAACACTTTTCCAGCTGACGATTGGGTTCGAAACTTTCACGGGGCTCGAGATCTCTTGCTTCCCCTACATAAGTCCTAATTTGGATTTAAGAATATTAAAAATGTAGCCAAGTTTCATCATCAGCACCAAACGGCATAAAAATCTCTCTGGATTAGCAAAAATTTATTTTAAATTCTCTTTTGATGACTCTACCCACTGATGTTTGACAAGACTAGAAAGGTTTCTGGGAACTCATCTTGCACAAACTTTGGCCATTCCCGAATGCTCATGTATTTTTGTTAAAATGTTTCCATGGGAAATATTAAGTACTTTTTCAAGTTCAGACACTTTAATTCCTCTGTTTTCTATTTTTTTTTTTTTTTTCAACGACGGCAATTCAGAATTGATCGTTTAAAATGGCCGACCAGACCTTGGATTATCCTCAAATGACTCCCGTCCTATTTCAAACTCTGACAACCACCTTACAACTTACTTTCTCAAACACTAGTTATTCGTTCATGGATTTCTTTAGCATATCTGTCCTCTTCGGTCAAAAATGAACAATGGTCGATTTTCTTAATATTCATTCTTCTTCTTCTTCCACGAACGAACATAAAAGAAAAATGAAATTTTAGAAACTGCATAAGACACTGACATACAAATCTTTTTGACGTTATGCATTTCATATAGCAGTCTAAAATAAAGCAGTATTCGTATTATTAGTAAGTGGAATCTGTAAGTAATTTGGTTTCTTTATAAGGCTCCAGCTGTGTTCAATAAAGAACTAAGTTGCTACTCATTTATTAATAAATGAGCTGGCTATTAGCATGTACAGAACTCCCCGACTTACGGAAATTCGACTTTAAGTAAGTTTTTATAATGGAAATTCACTACACTTTCATCGTTATCATATGTTCCTGTTATAAGAATCAATTTTGAACGCCTTTGTGGTATTTTTCTAAAGCACGTTTCTGGAGATCACGACCAAAAAATAATTTGCACTTTCCAGTTTATTGGGCTTTTCTGTGAGTGCATCTAATTATAAACGGGCAGTAAACTCGATCATTTGTGATAATACCGATAACTGCAATTGTGTGGGTTTTTACACTGTATGGTGAAATGTGTTCCCCTTCACTGAAATCTTCAATGATATAAAAAACAAATTCTCAGAAACTTCTCTTCATTCCTATTTACGTATTGCAATGATGAAGGGAAAGCGACCAACGAAAACTGCAAGCGGTGCTGTGCCAGGAAACGAAACAAAATTGATTTAGAAATTAAGATGAAAATGATTAAGAAGTACGAAGCAGGGCAAAGTTTGTCATCTAGTGTAATTGAATTAGGTCTCGCTGCTTCAACAGTAAATACTATTTTAAAGGACAATGCGCGTATAAAAGAACATGTCAAAGGATCAACGCACTTAAGTCAACAGTGATCACAAAACAGCGTTCAGGTGCTATATCGAAGATGGAACAGCTTTTAATAATATGGATGGAAAATCAGATTCAGAAGCAAGTGCCACAGAGTCTAATGACCATTCAAGCAAAAGCAACAAGTATTTATAAAGATATTAAGGATAAGTACAGCGAACCCCAATCCAAGTTCGTGGCAAGCAACGGGTGGTTTAATAGTTTCAAGCATCGCGTTGGTTTCCACAACGTTAAAGTATGCAGTGGGTTGCCAGTGCCGATTCTGCAGCTGCAGAGAAATTTTGTGATGTGTTGGAAAAAATTATTGATGAAGGCGGCTATTCAACGCAGTAAATTTTTAATGTTGACGAGAGTGCTCTGCATGGGAAAAAAATGCCGGATCGAACATACATTGCCAAAGAGGGAAAGACAATGCCAGATTTCAATGCTTCAAAAGATAGGGCCACGCTTTTGCTTGGGGTTAATGCAGCGGGAGATTACAGATTAAAACCACTTCTTGTGTACCATTCTGGAAATCCTTGTGCATTTAAGGGCATCAATAAAGCCACCCTACCCGAGCATTTCCGATCGAACCAGAGAGCATTGATAATAATATCTCTCTTTGAGGATTGGCTTAAATGCTGCTTCTTTCCCAAGGTTGAAAAATATTGTAAAGACAACGACGTTCCTTTCAAGATTTTGCTTCTATTAGATAATGCTCCTGGACATCCTTCGCATCTAGATGATTTCAATTAGAACGGGAAAGTCATATTTATACCGCCAAACACGACTTCACTCATCCAACCAACCTATGGATCAGGGTGTTATTTCGAATTTAAAAGCACACTATTTACGCACAACATTTGCTCAGGGATTGTCTGCAGTAAACGGTGAGAAAAATTTTACGTTGAGAGACTTTTGGAAATCTTATAATATTTACCACGCCATCTTACACATTAATTGGGCGGAAATTACTAAAAGTTGTTTAAATGGCGCATGGAAAAAATATGCCCACGGCACGTAAAAGGCTTGGAAGGATTTGAAAAAGACGAATCATATGAAGAGGTTACAGATAAGATTGTAAAGGTTGCAGAGCTACTTCAATTGGAAGTTGATGCCAAAGACGTGGAGGAGTTAATAGAGAAAGATTAGAAGGAATTATCTAACGAAGAACTTATTGACTTGCAGGCAGCGATAGTGAAAGAAGAAAATGCTGACGAAGCTCAAGATGAACGAAATGAGGAACCGAGATGCTTCATCGCCAGGGAGATGGCAATGGCATTTCGTGAAATTGCATCGGCAATGGCGAGGTTTGAGAAGATGGATCCTTACAGCGAACGATTCTTAAAAGTTAACAGAGAGGCGAACGATATGCTTGCTTGCTACAAAGAAATCTACGATGAAAAGAAAAAAGCCACCGTCCAGTCATCCATTAATATGTTCTTTCATAAGGTTCAGCAGCTGACCCCTTCTAAATCTCCACAGTCCTCAACCTCCGCAGCGGCGTACTTATCTGCTGAAGACATTGATTCTGGCAACGATGCTCGAGAGGTAAAACTTACTAACTTTATGCCTATCTTTTTTGTTCCTTTATTCCTCTCTTTTTTTGCAATTTTATGATTTTGAAATTTTTTTAAATTGCACTTTTTCCTGTGCATGAGATAAAAAATTGAATAAATACAATAAATAATTCTATTTACATGTTCGTCGAACATTTCTTTTTTGATTCAATCAATTCAGCGAGCACAGTTGCGAATGCTGCACAAGCATGGGGGAAATTCCGACTTACGTAAAATCCGACTTATGTAGCGTTCCGCGGAACGCAACCCTTAGGTAAGTTGGTGTTCCTGTGTTAACTTATATACAAGGTGTCCGGGGGAGAAAAAAAAAACAACTTTATTATTAGAAAAGTCTAATATGAGCTGATATGGAATAAAAGATGTAATTTTCATCATTACAATGAATAACTCGATGTTTGTTTTCTATATGCTTCACGGATCACTGTTTCGAAGGCGACACCACAGCAAGCCATAAAACAAAATGGATACTGTTTAAGTGTGTTTTGTAGGTTGATCTACAAATTCACCGATTCAGGTTCAACGTAATTATCGTTGGATGTTTAGAAAGGACACACCAAGCGTTTTTCCAACCATTTATGCGTGCATGGGAAAGTTCAAGGAAACTGGAAGTTTACTGCTTGATAAAGGTAGCAGACGGCTTCCAAAGTCCAGCAGTTCAGGAGAACGATCATAATCACATTCCATCGGAGCCCAAGAAATTCAACGCAACGCGCTTCACGAGAACTCCAAATTCCGAAATCAAAAGTATACGATGTCGTTCATAAAAGGCTTCGATTATTTTGCCTATAAGAATTCAAGTGGTGCAGCAGTTATTACGAACAGACAGGGCAGCACGTGAACTGTTTGCAGCAATGCTGTAATTAACTGAAGAAGACAAGAGTTTCCTACAGAGTGTACTTTTCTGAGGAAACAACTTTTCATGTTTGATATGTAAATCGGTATAATGTTCGCATATGGGGGATTTGAAAAAAGGCGTGATGGTCCGAAGGTCAGTATGTGATGCAGGTTTCGTCATAATCAGATTAATGGTCAATTTTTTGTCTCTAACGAGTTAATTAATGGAACAGCTATTATTGGTCATGCAGTGCAAGGAAGTCGCAGGCCTTGTTGTAATGGCAAAAATTATATAAAAATTAATAATAAAAACTAATAAAAATAAACAATAAAGTAAAAAATAAATGTATAAAAAAGAAAATAAATAACTTATGTGTTTCCTCCTGACGTAGGTAAACTATACAACCTCTGAATTTCTTTCCCCACGCTCTCAGCCTCAACTATGGCGGTTACCCATGGCGGTAACTTATTCCAGAATTAACAACTCGCTAACTAAAATAGGGAGTTTCGTCCCCAATTAGGCAAACCCTCGCAATTGGCAACCTAACCCTCCATTTCTCCTAATTAAAGTAATGGAAATGGGGGGTCCATTACTTTGAGTAATGGAAAAGGGAAGCGATTACGTTACAGAAGAGAGAAAATACAAAAACGCAGTTATAAAACAAAAGAAATACGACAGAAATAGGTCGAGGCTTGACGAGCAGGGACGATGAATGTAACTTGTTGATGGAAGAGCTAGATGTAGGGTTGGTAGACCCAACAGATGTTGAAGCAGTGGAGGTAAAAAGTGGCTTCACGAACTGCGTGAATGAAAGTTGCATATCTTTATTTCAATTTCCTTCAGAGTTCTTTATAAGGTATTTATGAGGTCATGCCGCAGCATGGGGTTTCTCAGCTCGCTCAACAGATAAATCTTCCCTTGAACATACACAGACATGCATGATAAACCACATGAAACTGCTCACTGTGACGAAAAAGGTTTTACGTCAAAAATCCCCAAAACAAGAACAACCAAAACAAATTCATATATTTTTATCAGACTTTTTCGTAAATTTAAAAATAATATAAGATACGAAGCTTAAAATTTGTACGATTTATACTTTCAATAGGGTTGTTGAGACCCACATGCAAAGAGGATGGGAAGCAGCAAGCAATGAATCTACAGGGCGTATTTTCTTTCTCTCTGAATCCCTACATAATTTACAACCTTAAGTCTCTTCTGAGATAAACTCAAGATGGACGGACAAATACCATACTTACCCTCATGTAGTTTTGACAAGTTGCGGTTGAACTCATGATGCCGAAGAGTGGAAGGAAGACCACTGGAAGGAGTGCAGTCACGGCCATTGGGACGGCCCCAATCACCCAATATACGCCCATCAAAATGATGAGAAAAGCACATTTTCCTTCCTGAAAATAACAATATCATGAATATCAAGATAGTCCGCGTAATTTACAAGTCTATTAAAAAAGTATTCGGACTGCTACGATATAGTAACAACAAGAATAATTAAGGGAATTGGTGGCTATATCCCCTTCGAAATTGTGACTTTCTGAAGCAATGCGCTTAGGCAACGATTTTCTTGGAGGCATTTCTGGAAAACCAATTTCGAAATTGCTAAAAATCTGATCTGACAGTTGCATTACTCTTTATTGTTTGTACTTCATCAAATCGACGTCCTCTGATTTTTGTTAATCCATGAAATAAAAAAAAAAAAAAGTCATAAGGAGTTACATATAATACAACAGGAGTTACCAGATTTGAGCGATTCGGTGTTTGACCAAACAACTCTGTATAAATAGCTACAAATTAGACGGCGCATTATAGTGATGAAGCGACCAGTCTTTGGGATTCCGCTTTTCCGGTATTTCTTTTCTTTTTTTTTTATTTAATTATATATATATTTATTTATTTATTTATTTAACTGCATCACGAATTCGTCTCAGAACTTGAATGTACAACCCTTTATTATTAATGTTTGTCCTTCTGGATTGTATGCTTGTTGTAAATACCTTGTTGTTGTAAATAATGTTAGCAACGTGGTCTTCGGATTGCGATACATTTTCTGCGCTTTTTTGAGTAGGAAGAAGAACGAGCCTTCTCCTCGAAACTTCTGTACGACCCGCACTCTCTTTTAAGAAAATCAATATTTTACTTACGGTTTTTCCGATTTTAAAGAAAAGTTTAACGCACATTCAATGCACTCGGACATTGTGAAATACTATGGATGTAAAAACATGTCTGCATTATTGGCTGACAATAGCGGACTGTCAATACAATAAACCCTAGATTTAACGGACCCCGATATAACGGATTTCGGATTTAACTGACCGGACAAATAATAATATAGTAATGTACATATTAATCTCGACCATATTATTATTTTTAGATTATACAAAACTTCAGTGTTATTATCAATTAAAAATTAATAATAATTACCTATTTCTATTATTGTTTTGATAATTACCTACTTTTATTTTTATAATCAAATTCAGGAAATTGTAGTGAGGAAATTTTTATTTATTTATTAAATCTGTTTATTGCTCTGCTCAAGCGCCATCCCCTGGACAGCAGTACGCTAGAGGGGGGGGATGA
Source organism: Mastigoproctus giganteus (assembly GCF_048544385.1). Classification (NCBI taxonomy): domain Eukaryota; kingdom Metazoa; phylum Arthropoda; class Arachnida; order Uropygi; family Thelyphonidae; genus Mastigoproctus; species Mastigoproctus giganteus. Next base: position 185,451,619 of record NC_143579.1, read on the forward strand.
TATTTATACACAGAGGTTAAGACAGGGACATGTGTCCGCCGGTTACGTGGAGCATATGTATGCTTAACCAGAATGGTACAGACCTTACAGTGTTTATTATTTTACATACTTGAAAGTTGTGCAATACCGAAGTGTTCCGAATTAAATGATATTATTTTATCAAAAGTGCTATAAATTACAAAACTATGAGAAATATGTACAAAATATAAAGGATTGAGGCAGTCCTTCACCGGTTGTTGCCCGTGGTATCTCTTCAATTTTGACTGTCTTAGTGCTCACAGCCAGGCGTCTTTGGAGTAATAGATTCTAAGAGAGAGGACCAGTGACGGCTTCACTTTATTTTATTTTTCATTCATCTTGTCATGGGATGCATTGTCGTGACAATTTTCCTTCTGGTGGCATCTCATAGGTGTAAGTTTGTATATGTGTCCGTTAGCTTCTGACGTCTGTATGTATGCTGCTCGCAGAATTTATCCAGGTCGATGGCTAGATTGTTGATCAAATCTACCGTGTTTCCTGGGAACATGCGTCTCAAGCCTTTCAGGTTGTTCAAACTGATTGTGAGTGGGAGCCTAGGGTCCATTTGATTCCTTCCGGCAATGCGAGGAGTTTTTATTAGATCAGTAATGTCAGGGGCGTCGAGTCGTCTTGTGATTAGTCTGGCAAGTGTAAGAAGGTTTGCTGCCACAATATGTTGTTTCCATGGGGTGACTTCCAGATTTATGTAGAGTTGGGCCTGGAAATGGTGTACTGGTTGCCAGTCCGCCAGTTGAGCCATTTCAGGAGCCAGTATTCCAAGCTGAGGAACTTGTTGAAGTGTGTTGTGGGAGCAGAGGACCAAATGGTTGCTGCATAGAGAGGTATGGGATATAGACATCGGCCAACATATTTCTTTACCAGTTCGGCGTCATGAATTCCCGTTAGTTCCTGGTGGATCGCCCACATAGCGGAGTACATTTTGGTTTTTGTGTTCAGGAGGTGAACCTGGAATGTCAGCCCCTCATCCCATACTTTCTGGATTCTGGTAAGGGTGTCCAGATTTCTGGATTCTGATAAGAGTGTCCAGCTTTCTGGATTCTGGTAAGAGTGTCCAGCTTTCTGGATTCTGGTAAGGGCGTTTCAGAAAGAATAAAAAACAATTTTATTCTTTCTGAAAACGTGTTCCAATAGCTGTTTTCCCAGGTTACAGATAAGAGCAGGCGGTGACTTCCGGGCTGAACGTGACTCGGGACGCTAAACTGCAGGTCTACCGACTCGCTGTGTTTCGGTTTCAGTCTGCCTCAAGCTATCGTGCGGTAAGGTTGTATACAGAGTGTTTCTGTGATTTCTGAATTGTGACTTTATTTATTAAATAATTTTGCAATCCTTACAATTTAAAATGGCATCAAGTGATAGAGGAGTTAAAAGAAAGCGTGTGAACTTAAATGTGGCACAGAAATTAGACCTAATTGAGAAATTAGAACAAGGCGTATTAGTAGCACGTGTTTGTGAAATTTACGGTGTAAAAAAACAAACTGTTTCTGATATCCGTAAATCAAAGGCCAAATTGCAACATTTTATATTTACAACAGAATATTACATATTCTATATTATAATTTAATAATTTTATATTGTACAGTAACTGTATATTGTATTAAAGCTTTTTTTTTTTACATTAAGAACAATAAAAAAATCCCCTAACCCGCTGAGGTTACATTCGATTTAACGGACTTTCGGCATTAACGGACACCCCTTCTCCCCTATTAGTAGTCCGTTAAATCGAGGGTTTACTGTACTGTAATGCAGACATAAGCGAGTGAGCAGCTTACTGCGTGAAGTAAAGGATGAGCCATGTCCAAACCCGTTATGCTTTAGTGCAGTGCGCTCTGTTGTTTCAACTTGAACAATGCGCATAATCCAGCTACCTTTTGAACAGATCTCGAATTTTGTAACACAACCTATACAAAACTGATTAATACTACGATAGAGGTTGGCTTTTCTCCGTATCATTGACAAACCGGCGAGATTGTAGTTTCGCTACTGGTGCAAACCGTAATCAGCCCATCTCATGTATTTCCTCGTTGAGAGCAATGGGATTTTCCTCTACGTTGACAATGATGACACGCTGCATCATTAAAAAGTGGGTGTTTTATAGTACTCTTAAGGAAGTCATGTTTCTAGCTGAACAACGTTAGTTGGCATCAAAGACAATGACGAAGTCGTATTTAAATATATACGAGTGTAAATCCGAGATGTATCGATGAAGTGATGTATTGGATAAGGATGCAAATGCAATAAAGTTGTTTAACTTATGTAATAATGGGAAAAACAGAATGGGATGAAGATGAATTGCATTGGAAAAGAAGGTACTGCAACATGCGTCATCATATTTATGCCTGCTTATTAAGTTTCTGATCCAGTGTTTGACATTATTACTACATATGACATCCTGGACCTACAAACTGCCGTAACAATACATTAAGATTAAGATCATTAAATTCACTTATTCGCAATTGAAGCAAATTATTGATTTTTTTTCCCTTCTACTAAGGAAGAAACAAAAACTTGGTGTAAAACCAGACAATCTTACGGGGAAAAATATAAATTCATTAACAATATATATCTATTACTAACAACTTATTTGCACAAATTTCACAATTTTTCTTAATCTAAACCTTAATTTTTTTAAGTATAAATTTAAGTTTGTGTATCACGGTTCACTAGATTATCAAGGTCCATCACTAAATTAAATCGAACTGTTTCTCAGTACTATATTGTAAGTGTAGAACCGCGGAGTCTAAAACCGTGTTGTTCTTTATTTAAAAATAAATTGATAAAAGCTATTAAGTTGCGACACACAATTAAATAGAACAATTTGGACAATGAGTCAAAAATTATTCAGGAGAATACCCAGATAGTTTCAAAACAGGCTCTCGTGAGCCTGTTTTGAAACTTTCTGGATATTCTCCCGCTTTTATCGACGAGTTAAACAGGAAAACAAAAAGGCTCACGAGATGTTGGTCCTTCTTCTATAGTATCGGAAGAATTCCATATGAACCCGTTACATTTTTTTTTTTTGTATGAGAGATTGCCACCAATACGTCTGGTTGTGAAACGATGACGGAGAAAATATCATATTCCCTTATCAACCATCGGTTTCAAAAATGAGGAAGAGGATCTTTTCACAAAATTCACATCCATTCCACAAGACTTCCAGCTAGAGGCCTGGGCAGATTATGTTACCATATTTGGTCTTATCTCATCAATCCATGTAATGCCCAGGTCCATGTTCAAGGACTCTCCACGTTGTGATATGCGGTCTAAAATCTTAATTTCATTTTTCGACTTAAAATGACTAATCAACTCTCTTACAAACTTTTGTGCAGTAGGACCAGATCGTATCCCCAACTGCTGTCTCAAAATCGGTAGCTTTTTCTTCCTAGATATCTTGGCAAATCTTTACAACCAAACTCTCACTGAAGCTTATGTACCTTCAGACTGGAAATGCTACAGAGTTACACCTGTCGTAAAGCGTGCAAAACCACAGGAACCAAAAGACCTCACCTATCTCCATTTGTTCCCCTTTACTACAGCTTTCGGACGAAATTCTCTTGAAACCACTTCCTACGCAATTTTTTTCTTATAGTCCAGCATTAATTTACTATGACGTCTCAGCACGTTCAACCGAAAAGTGCTGAGACGTCATTTCCGCGATTTACGCAACATGGCAGAAAAAGGAAAATCTGCAATACTTCTTCATTGATTCACTGCTGCCTCCGACTCAATTGACGTTGTTCTTATGATATATCTGATTCAGAACTATTAATGCATCTCAGACTACCCCGTCCTCGTGGCTAGCACAGTTGGCAGGATCACCGTCCTCCCCACACCGAGTGGAAAAGACATTAGTTCGAATGGGTCTTTTTCACAACGTGGCTGAATTAGTCGGTCTCAGGCGATGATACATGGTTTTTTCTCCCGGAAACTCGGGTTTTTCGTCCAGTAAACAGAAAAAAAATCGCCCATAGACCACAAGCAATTTACAGACAATATACACGGATTACATGGTCTTAGTTGCTGATGCTCCTAAAACTCAATAACAGCGACAACAACATCAGACTCCCCTGCTGAAAGTGGTCCAATGGTTACTTTACGATCACACTCATACCTTCTCTAGAAAATCCGCGACCGAATTCGGAATATTAACTTAGGCTAACATATTAGCTTAGGCCATACTCTTTTCTTTTCTTTCAAGTCACCGAACTTCAGCTCTTATGTTCACGATATTTTTCCTAACTTTTCCAGCTCCTTCCGGCAATGTAAGCCTTTTCAATTTTTAGTGTAGGGCTCAACAACTGATTGACCATTTCTTGGATTATACTGAATTTTTGGGTAGCAGGTCAACGAAGGGCGGGTATGGGTATCTACCATTTACTCCCTCGACAATCTCTTCTTTCCTACAAGTTAGAATCCGATCTAAATTAATTCCATCTATAAACCAGATTGAAATTTTGATTTTAAACTTCTCTTTTCAGTCCACTCCACAAAGCTTCTGTCATCTTCTAACAGAATTTTGGTTTATGAAGTGCGACTTCGCTCTCATTCATAATCCGAATTCCTCTATTTATCACTAATCTGGTCTTTCATCTCGAAATCTGCCCTTCAGAAGCCAATCACGTCGGCCGAATATTTTCTCATCAGATGGTTAAATGCCAAGCTTGGACATTCTATTGCAACATCTCGTCATCAACTGTACCAAGAAATTGAAATAGTGTCTGTTACTGTTTGCTAGCAATACAAAGAGATTCAGTGTTTTGTAACTCTGATCACTGACTAAAGTGACTTTCTTCAGGGCGAATTCCACAAAAGACTACCAGAGTCACTCCGTCCCTTCAGTCTAAACTCTCCAGAATAAACAGATTTGATTCTTCATTCATCAATAACTTCATCAAACTAGCCACCCGCTTCGATCTTGATCCGGATGTCTGGATTCACGAAAAACTGTACAGAAAAAGTATTTTAGATTCATGCATATCAAACATTTAACTTTTGCAGACTTGTTATCTACCGTTTCACGAGCTTGTTACATTTTTAGGCCAGGTGACATCATCGACATGAGTTATCTGTCACTCCCAGTTCCTTGGAGATGTATTTTCTAGTTTCTGTTTTCCATTACCTGGCCTTGGATGGCGAGCATAAGTCTTTCAGTCTCGAGGAAGAGCGTCTCGCTCGTGAGCCATGCTTTGGAAGCTATTTTGTGGTCTTGATGGAGGTCTTGATTATAGTGTGTGCCATGGAGAGTTTTCTTTGACGATCTTTCCAGCTTCGTTTGTTCCGTCTTGGATGGAGGGATCTTTTCGTTTAGGTTGAGTGGGGTATGACTCTTGTCTATCACTCCTTGCAACGTTGGGCCTCAGTAGGAGTCCAGCGGCTAAATGACCAGATGAACAACGGTACACGACAGTACACATGTACAATATCCATACACTTTTAAATCTCTGGCCTCAACAGTGTTCTGTTTCACATGACAATGTATACTACGCGGAGATGGGAGAAACCTCTGGTGCTCTTTGACACGAATACACTTTACACTTTACTTATGGCCTAGCGATCTCAGGAGTAGATAGCAAGGTTTTTTTCCCCCAGAAACTCTTATGGGCTTTTTTTCACTCCGTGGCTGAGTTAGTCGATCTCACGCGTAGACAGCAAAGTTTTTCCCGAGAAACTGGGGTTTTTTTAGTCCAGCAAAACAGGCCAATCGACCAGAGAACACACGCAATTTATAGTCATAATACATATATGGGTATATGTAAGAGATTACGGGTGGCCCTAATATAATAATTTGAATTTGGATTTATGGCCTAGCGAGTCTGCGCGGGTATCACAGTGGTATTCGGCAGTCCGAAGTTCAGAGAGTTACTGAAAGACGAAGATTTAAAAGAGTGTTAAATTCTTTGGAATTGAAGCTTGGAAATCCTTCAAGAAAAAGGATTTCCAAGCTAACCAAAATATCTTGATTGAAAATTTATTACAAGCCAACCAAATTCTCGTTTTCAATATGTCTTTAAAAATACACTTTCTACGGTTCCATTTTGACATTTTCCAAGATAACCTTGGACATGTTAATGATGAATACGTGAACGTTTTCATCATGATATTGCTACCAAGAAGAAATGTTATCAAGGAAAAGTGGAAACCCAATATGCTGGCAGACTGGGCATTGCTGGATTGATCACAGAAGCTCCTGATCATTACAAAAAAAAAAAAAAAAAAAAAAAGCTAACAAAAAAAAAATAAATTACATTTATTGCAATACTTATTAAAATGTAATTAAAAATTCTAATGAGCGTATCCTGCATTCCTCTTCAAATCCTGGGTGCTAGGCAATAACTGATTTAAATTTGGATTCTGTCAGATACAGTCCTATTTCGTGATCAGAAATGCTTAAAATTGTTAAAATTTCAATCAATTATTTGACAAGATAGTTGACAGAGGTAGAAGAGAGTTTGGGTAAATTAAAAGAGAAATTAGATAATCACTTTTTGAACAACACATATTTGTGTTCGATTGAACGGTTACGGAGCTATCGCGCTATGAATTTAAAAAAGAAATGGCTGTGGAGTTTTTCGGCAGCAAAAATAATAAGCATACCGAGTAAAATTTTTACATGTAGCTAGTCTTGCTAGGTACATATTTATAAAATGCTTAAGAATAATCATTTTATAAATAAAGAGATTTCCAGAGGAAGCAAAAGGCATGAGTTATGGAGGAAGATTATTAAATTTTTCACTGATTGCAATAAAGAGATATAAAGATACATGAAGTACAAAAAAGGGGAAGCCAATTTTCATGAGAAGAAAAGGAAAGCACATAATGACATAATTTCAGAAAAACTGAGATCCTAAAAAAATTACAGAAAGCAGAATTGTAGTTTCGAAATGGACGAAAACTTTTCCATTTGCGGGTAATAACAACATTTGATCATACAAGACAATCACAGGAAGGACAGGCAAGGATTCACAAGAGTTAATCAGTTCCATAGAAATTCGATGTGGAACATTGCCATCACACGTGAGAATTTAAAAGATAACAAACCCAAAAAAAGCAACGGCGCTGACCCTAACGAAACACCTCCATTCTTAATAAAACTTGCGGGAACTTCATTACAGACCCGCCACTACTGTATATCTATTTTCAATTAAATTATCGGAAACCAGTGATATCAGAGGATTGAAATAAATACCTTTTACTGTACTCAAAATAGGGAAGCCAAAAGAACTTTAAGGATTTCAAATCGATTACAATCGAGGTAATTGAACTAACACTTTCACAGCAATGCTTCAATAACAATCATCTGCGCCTCCACACGGTTATTAGAAAAGTGTCAACAACTACAAATCTCCTTGACACTTGTGCGTATTTCGAATGTAATCAAACAGAGTTCAATAATAATTTCTTAGATATACAGGATGTTTCAGTTAAACGTTTCAGAACTTCTAAGAGGGGTAGGGTACATCCTGACAACTCGAAATCATATAGCAATGTGGGGTCGGAAATGCTTTCCTGAAGCGGTGTTGTACACAGAAGAACCATAAAGAAAAGAGACCGTAAGTGAGAAATCGTTTTAATAATACATGAAAAGAAGCAAAAGGTACATGGATTAAAGTAAGTGTTCGAAGTTTCTTCCACGGGCTACAATGCACGCCTCACATCTCCGACGCAAGGACATCCGAACATTCTGGAATACTCCAGGCGAATTTCGAATTTCTTCGGCAGCTACTGCGATTTTTGCAACCAGCTCCTCAGCATTGTCAACAGGGGTGTCATAAACTAGCGATTTCATATGACCCCAGAAATAAAAATCAAGACATGATAGGTCGGGTGACCGAGCAGGCCAACGCACGGGACCACCACGTCCGATCCACTGTTGACCAAATGTGACATCCAGGTAGTTACGAACATCTCCGCTATAATGGGCAGGGGCTCCATCGTGTTGGAACCACATTGTCTGTTGCGTCGATGCAGAAATCTGTTCATCTCTCAAAAGTTGTGGCAATACTTGCTGCAGAAAGATCAAGTAGATAGGTCCGGTTAGACGACACAGTAACAGGTAAGGTCCGATGAGGTGATTTCCCATAATACCGGCCCATACATTGACCGAAAATCGAATCTGTGCTGCACGACGTCGTATTGCATGCGGGTTCTCGACCGCCCAGATATGGTCGTTATGCGTGTTGAAAATTCCTTCCCTTGTGAAGGATGCCTCATCGGAAAACAACACTTCAGCAGGAAAAAGGGGATTTGTAGCACATTTTCCAAGGTACCACTGTGCGAAAGCAATACGAGGTTGAAGAAACTTCGAACACTTACTTTAATCCATGTACCTTTTGCTTCTTTTCATGTATTATTAAAACGATTTCTCACTTACGGTCTCTTTTCTTTTTATGGTGCTTCTGTGTACAACACCGCTTCAGGAAAGCATTTCCGACCCCACATTGCTATATGATTTCGAGTTGTCAGGATGTACCCTACCCCTCTTAGAAGTTCTGAAACGTTTAACTGAAACACCCTGTATAGACAGCATGTGCCTGCCTGACAATCCCTGGCCTAATCCATACCTTCAAGGAGCACTTTAACATCAATGGGAACATTCTGAAAATAATTGAATACATCATTGGTTACAGACGTCTTTATCAGTTATAGGAATGTGGAAGCAAAAAGCGTAATACTATATACGTAATATATTGTGGGGGTGATTTTTTTTTATATTTATTTACTTCTTATTCTTTTATCAATTTCATTTTTTTATTCCTTTTCTATAACAATTTTAATTTTTTTTTATAATTTCAACTTCCAACCCCCTTATTCTATAAGTCTTATTTAATTAATTTTTTTTCTTTACCTTTCTAGCCCTCCCCCTTTTGTCCCCTACCACTTTACATCTGATTTGTTAATCTCTCAGAAAATTCTAGACTCTAGGGGCTCTCAATATTATAAGTATTCCTCCTCTGGACTGGCTGATGTTCAAAATGACTGACAAACTCATATGTGTTAAATATAACAATATTTATTGACACTATTTACATGGTAATCAAACAACAACAAATAACTGAGTACTTTATTCAGTGGGACCTTGTTAGACTGCTAGCAATTAACTGTGTACATATTTTGTAATCAAACTACCAATTATAATATATACCATTATGTTTCTTCATGTACCTCAACATTGGTTCCAACAGGTCCAGGTATTTATTACATCTCATAATCCACAAATCAGTATCCCTACTGCTTAACTATCCAAGTAGGTCAATAGGTAACAATCAGCATACGAATAGACAAATATAAGTCATTATGTCTCCTCTTTCCGAAATTATTAAGTAATACACATACTTCAGTCAGAAATCTCTCTTTCAACCATAGATCAATCAGTCAACAATAATCAACTAAAATTAATTAATAATCTTCCCGTTTAACTAATCCACAGTTCATTAATTAATTCTTGACACTCAATTAATGGTCTACCTGTTTAAACAATTACAATCACAATAAATTATACTCTCTCAATAAATCCACATTCACTATAATTCCAAAATTCAACCTTACTTCAACACTAGTTAGTAATCTACTTGCCATTTGTTAAACATTCTACCTTCAATCCTTTGTTACTTAGTTAATCATTTCTCCTTAATCTACTATTATGTCAGAACTCCCCTTCCAACCACAGATTAATTTACACTTTAATGCACAACTTTTATTTCCTCTACTAATTTGGATTATCTATCTGTCTCTCTCTATGTATTACAACTATACGTACATATATATATATATATATATATATTTATTTACGTTTAGCATTCTCCCCTAAATTTATAATGTTCCTCTAGAGTCCTTTCTATTACTAATTTAAGATGTTTCCGTACTTAACTAGCACTTACTCGGTTTGCAAAGCATTTCTCCCTGCTCGGTCCTCTCTCTCTCTGCTCTGAGCTGCCATAACCATCTGCATATGAGGCGTAGTCTGGAGGGCGAATGGTTGTTCATCCGTGGAATACAGCAATCTATCTGAGGTTTACTCTTCCGTGGGTACTGCACTGCTGAATTTAATAAAGGATTCTATCTCGCATCATCGGTCTGCGCTGCGTCTGTGCACTGCTTTTGTATTGAGATACCTTCAGGGTCGGCCGGTCGCTCATCACTGCTCAGTTGAGTAATTTGCCTCTAGAACTCATCTTGGGCGTTTCTCCTTTCTCTCTCCATAAACCGCATTCGCTTCTCTGACTGTTCTGTATTCAATGACTACTGCAATACTTCCATTCTTCTCCAAGGGAACATTCTCTCCAACTCTGGAATTCCACAAGGTTCTCACAAAGAAGTTTTCCCACTACGACTACCGCCTCCCCAAAACTGCAACCACCGCCCAAACTCGACAACGACTCTGCTCAGAATACCCCAAAAAAAACTTCTCTCTCTGCTCTCTTCAAAATTCCCCCCTTTTCTCACTGACCAAACGCTGACCTGCACATCATTTTCCCCTGTATTCCCATTTGTCTCTTTATTCCACCGTGGGCGTGTCCCCCATTCTGTTTTAGAGAGGGCTTCTGGTTTCCAGCAACTTCTGGAACTTTCTTGAAAGGTGAGCGGAAGTTCCGGCAGCCTAGAAGTTTCTAGATCTTCTTTGTGAACTCACATCCACACCCATTTATTCGTCGCACTTCACCTGCCATCAATCGCCCCATGAAATTTTTAAGAGCGAACTCCATTACTCAGTGCCTTCTCTATTGAGTACTGCCCCTTCCTCCAGTGGGATTTGTTTCGGTCTATTGTTTCTTCCGGATGGAGTGCTGCCTATGCTCAGTGTACATCAACTACGAATTGCTCCAGATCGGAGCTCCTATTGTTTCGCGTGTTCGAAACGCCCCCCCCCCCCCCCCATTGCTACATTAATCCTCATCTTAATTAAAGTAATAGGCAAAAAAAAAAAAAAAAAAAAAAAAAAAACACGATTACAGCTGGTAATTGCCTGAACTACCATATTCAAATCTATTATTTAGTTTTCTAAAATCCGGTATATTACTGAAGGCTGACTGTTTAAAATACAAATAATTTTCCAATATTTAACCAAACCACTATTAATAATAATTTGTAAGGATGGGTCCTTACAATATACTGTATAGAAGTTACATAGGGAGAAGTCCTTTCGGTCCTTTTCGCGGCTATTTTAGAACTATTCTTTGCAACATCTAAGGATTTCAGCAAATACGTTAACGACATATTGAACAGACACTTGTGTAATCGAGACCCGCTAATATTCGTAAAATCGGACAAATGCTAACTTATTTTGATTTTCTCTTGTAGAGAATCTGTGTCCTCATTTTGAATTTAAATGAATGTTTTGAATTTAAACTAAATAAAAACAGAATAATAAATAGAATATATAGGATATTAAATTGACTCTTGATTTTTAAGGAGTCCTTATGTGCTGTAATGTAATAACTAGATCATATGTATAGCTTAGCTTAATTTTTCAGCACTCACCTCATAGTAATCCGCTTAGTTGGTGGAAAGTTTCACCACATACATAGTGGTTATAGGATTCTAATAACTTACGAGAATTATGGATTTAAAAACTAAGTTATGGGTTTCTAAAAATTTTGCCAAGAAGAAAAGTGCACCTTCCATTCTATGGTTGCGTAATTAAAATAAATTAAAAGAAGAAAGATAAAAGCTAATAGCCGCGCACGAGCGACTTTCGAAATCGTCTTCAGTTAGCTATAGTGGGGGGAAGAGAGCGCGCGAGTGTGTTATATACGGGTTGGGTTCCCGAAATGCATTTCAGTGCACGTGGAAACTTAATACGTGCTAAATTCCAAATGGGGGAGAAATTGGCGGGAATCTTTTTGTTTTATACGTTAAGTGATGTATGGCGCTTAAACCACTCAATGCTTCGTTTTGAAGGATTTTATAGCTGGAATTTAATTTGACTACTGTGATGGCTGAATCGATGAGTGGGTTATGATTACAAGATTGGACATGTTGTGTTAGTTCTGTACTTGCTAAATTAGATTTGAAGTTATTAAAGTGGTAGTAGGCCTCCGTAGCCGAGTGGGCAGGTGCGGGAGTGCAGTAGCACACGCTCTTTGAGTAGACCGGGGTTCAAGCCCCTGACTACTGAATACGGTCGATCTGCCAACCCGCACTGGACCAGCGTGGCAGATTATGGTCCATTTCCCTCAACATGAATTGTTGAGGAGGCTTCCATCCTGCAGTGGGTTGATAATGGCTGCACTTTACTTATGCACGCGTGTTCGAAATTTTTGATGTCCCGAATTTTGCTGTTGTACTGCCTACGTAACATGCTTGGCAATCTGATTGGCATCTGATCAAATATATAATGTTTTTATGATCTTGTGTCTCGTACTCGTGTGTTGTCTTGTATGAATTGAATTTGGAACTTAATTTGTTAAGTTCCAAATTCAATTTATAAGATGTGAATATTAATTTGATATCTGTATTCTTAAAAATATACACATCTTATAACAAATTAAGTTCCAAATTCAATTCATACAAGACAACACACGAGTACGAGACACAAGATCATAACAACATCATATATTTGATCAGATGCCAATCAGATTGCCAAGCATGTTACATAGGCAGTACAACAGCAAAATTCGGGACATCAAAAATTTCCAACACGCGTGCATACTACCACGTTAATAGCTTCAAATCTAATTTTGCAAGTACAGAACTAACACAGCATGTCCAATCTTGTAATCATAACCCACTCATCGATTCAGCCATCACAGTAGTCAAATTAAATTCCAGCTATAAAATCCTTCAAAACGAAGCCCTCGTCATTGAGTGGTTTAAGCGCCATACATCACTTAACGTATAAAACAAAGATTCCCGCCAATTTCTACCCCATTTGGAATTTAGCACGTATTAAGTTTCCACGTGCACTGAAATGCATTTCGGGAACCCAACCCATATATAACACACTCGCGCGCTCTCTTCCCCCCAATATAGCTAACTGAAGACGATTTCGAAAGTCGCTCGTGCGCGGCTATTAGCTGTTATCTTTCTTCATTTAATTTATTTTAATTAGGCAACCATAGAATGGAAGGTGCACTTTCCTTCTTGGCAAAATTTTTAAAAACCCATAACTTAGTTTTTAAATCCATAATCCCCGTAAGTTATTAGAATCCTATAACCGCTATGTATGGGTAAAACTTTCCACCAACTAAGCGGATTACTATGAGGTGAGTGCTGAAAAATTAAGCTAAGCTATACATACGATCTAGAAATATTAAATTTTAAGCAAGGAAATCTCTTACCTGAAAATGTTTTCAGGAATAATGTTTTCCCATAATGTTTTATACGATGTCAATGTCTCTAAGATGTTTCATAGCCGCTAAAATGTGTCGGACAAATGCATCAGTGAATAATCCATTGTTCTGTTTCAAAAGCGTACACCCCATTACGTGAACATATTTCTGAAAAAAATTCTCAGGTAAGAGATTTCCTGACTTAAAATATAATATTTCTAAAATTTGATATTTATTAATATTCTATTTATTATCCTGTTTTTATTTAGTTAAAATTCAAAACATTCATTTAAATTCAAAATGAGGACACAGATTCTCTACAAGAGAAAATCACAATAAGTTAGAATTTGTCCGATTTTACGGATATTAGCGGGTCTCGATTAAACAAGTTGTCTGTCCTTGATAAATTTGATACTAGACAACATGTCTAGTATCAAGTTTCGACACAACAGGATTCCCATAATGTTTTTTATACGATGTCATAAGTTAATGACTTGAAATATTTCATAACTTCAAAGGAACCTTATCAACTTAGAACTCAACCAGATGAAATTTGCACAACAGCAAGGAAAATAAAAGCAAAAAAAGAACATCGAAATAATAATCAATGGAAACGGATTTAAATATAATCTCATTTGGGCTTGGGTTGTTTAACTTGGAGCAATAGCATGTCATTCAGAGAACATTTTGCGCATGCAAGGCTGTTCGCTGAACGAAAAACACGAGTTTCCGGGAGAGAAACCCATGCCACCCTCGCCTGAGACTGACTAACTCAGTCACCTGAAAAAGGCCCATAAAAATTCCACACGTCATCGACAGGACTCGAATTCGGGTCTTTTCCACCCGGTGTGGGGAGGACAGCAATTCTACCAACTGTGCTACCACAAGGACTAATGCAGAAATAATAACAGAACTCTGGATAAAATAAAAAAGATCTTTTGAAGTGCGATGTCAACTACGAATACCTCTCAGTATCGATCAATCTTTGCCACTCATGTTCCCAACAGAGTAAATGAATAATGATCCCGACAAAGCTTGTGATGACAGCAGCTACAAAAGTCAGAAACTGGAAACCATCTATAAGCTAAATGAGCTCTAGTAAAACGGACTTATCAGAAGAATCATATTTGTAAGGCTGTAAGAGGAACCACACCAGAAGAACAAGATTAACAGAACTTTGGCATGTCAACGAACCACGCATAACTTATCACCAGCATACACGGTATGGCTCCTGCTCTTCAAGCGCTTCTGATAAAGAGAGCTGTGAGGTAACAGAAACCCATACATGCCAGAACGTTGACCTTAACAACTGAAAGGACTTAATTATTATTATTACTAGCCATATAGTGCAAGGAAGCATGAGGCTTATGCTGCACCAGCTAAAAAAAATTTTCCGAGTTACCCTGAGAGAGAGGGAAGCAGAAGGGAATCAACTTCGATTCAACACCCACATGGATATGCTCCTCACACGTGCTTCAAGACTCCGGTGGATAGCAAAACAGCATCTCCTTCATATCACAGACAAAAAGATAACCGTGAGGTACATAAGAACAGTTATCTTTCCACCTTTACTCTATGCTGCTGAAATTTGGGCGTCAGCGGCACCGTCAATAAAGAAACCACTCTTTGCCACAGAATTCTGGCTCCTAAAGTGGGCCAACAGGAAGCACAACCTTCCAGCTCTGATTCGTACCACACAGCTTGCCAACTCTCTCGGAATTCCACGGCTTCCCACCTTAATCGATGACCAACGCCTCCTAGCAACAGTCAAGATGATAACAGGCATAATGGCAACACCTTCATTCTGGGATACCTGTAGCTGGAGGATCCCCCCTGCTGCCCTTAGGGCCAATCCCGAGCTCTACTCGCATTCAGCACGACTCCATCTCTCGGACAGGTTCCTTCCTCAGCAGATGCTCAAGCAAACCCAGGCACTGGACGCCGACCTGAACAAATTCGCTGCTGACCGGACTTACCGGAAAAAATTATGACGAGTAGGACTAATCAGCAATGACTGATGTATACCTTGCACCTGTTCCTGTCTGATTGAGCTGGTGCTCTTATCTCGATGTTAAGCCAGCTCAAGCAGATTTAACTCTCGTAAGGAGTTCTCTCCTTTGTATTATAATATGTTTTCTTTGTAAAATTACCTTTTTGTAAATAATTGTTCAATTTTCCCAAGTTTGGGAAACTGTAAGCCCCTGGATTTATGGCCGTGAAGGGTAATAAAAGATTATCTCTCTCTCTCTCTCTCACAAAGAAAGAGAAGAATGATGATATCGAGCTGAGGACTCTGGGTGTGCCAAGTCCATACTCACCAGATATGAACCCCTACGTTAATCAAGAGATATTACGATGTTAAACTTAATTATGATAAAACGTTCCTCGTATAAATGCTAAAATTACACGAATGTCTCTTAAATGGCGCTAGTCTTACGTGGAACCAACCAGATTTCCTACTAATACCATTAAATTTAATAAGATTAATAATAATTAGTGATTTATTAATTAATGATTAATAAGATTTGGTCCCCAATGATTGCTGTAGGCATTCTCTCAGGTATTATTATTATTATTATATTATTATTATCTGTTTATTAAACTTAGGTTCATCCCCTGAACAGCCAGTGGGCTAGAAGGGTGTACAAATATATATTTTTAAATACAGCGTACAATTTTATACAAATTTTTGATATTTAAAATAATGAAATTGTTTAGAAAATTACATTCACTTAATAGCAGTAACTTTCAAATAAAATTGATATTAAATTAATATTACAATTACAAATACTGGTTGTCCTACATATTTTTTCTGTCATTATAATTTGCATTGCTTTATATTTTTGCATTAAATAATTTACATTTCTCATATAAATAAAGCTCGCGTTTTATAGTAATTCTGGTGATTTGGTCAAGATTTCATTGATAATTTTGCTTCTGTATCTTCTATTTTCTCCAAACTTATTTGGATCTATGGAGAAAGTGTTGAAATGTTGAATCGTGTTACACGGGAACATTCCTTTCAGGGAGTCCAGGATAGTGAGCTTCATCCTAACGGGACGTTGCCCGCTCTGGTGGGTTCTATTACTTGCTTTGGGAAGTGATATAATATCCTCTATCGATGGGGCATCAATCTGACGGGTTAGCAGCTTAGAGAGTGTGGACAGATTTTTTTTTTGAGAACAGTGAGCTTCCAGGGGGTCATGCCTAGATTGACTAGAAGAATAGATTTGGACATAGTGAACGGGTTCCCTCCTAAACGGTTCAGCCACCGCAGAATCCAGTATTCCATCGCCAAGAATCTGTTACGCAGAGAGGCAGGTGCTGAGGACCAGATTTCAGATGCATATAAAGGTATAGGAGTGAGACACCGATCAATGTATTGACAAAGTAGATTGATGTTGTGGCAGCCTACGAGCTCCTGGCGGATAGCCTAGAATGCAGCATAGGTCCTCTTCATTGTCTTCAGGAAGTGATCTTTGAAATTTAAATCTTCATCCCACGTGAACCCTAGGTATGACAAGCTAGGGCTAGCTTGTCATACCAAGGGACATGTGTCTAAAACGCTGATAGAAGTGATATTCAGGTAACACGCGGACGAGTCAAGTGGACGAATTTTTACAAAGTCCGGTCGTTTTGCAAGGGGGATTTGGTTTTAGCAAAGTGTAAAGTGTGTTAGTTGTCTGACAGCACCAGGGGTTCCCCCCATCTCTGCGTTGTATTCTTTGTACGTGTGACACAGAACTCTGTGAAAGCCAGAGATTTAAAGGTGTATGGGGTGTGGAATGTGGTTTTAGCAAAGTGCGACAACCAAATACTCTGCTTGCGCCTTCACGACGGTGGGACTTTAGTAACCCTGGGTTGCTAAAGTCCCGCCTCATAATAACTTATACATTTGGTATGACTGAGGGTTCCGATAAGCGCAGATATGAATTTCTCTGAGTAGTGTAAGCAGGAGGCCAGGAAAGCCCATGGTGTCTTATCGATGATTTTTCGAACAATATCCTGTACAGCTAGAAGGGGGATCATACTCCCACTGTATAAGGCACACTAACCCTAGTTTTAATTAGTATTTAAATTTACACTACACATCATTGCATCCCCTCCTGGTGTGTGAGAAAAAGATGAATGAGTTAAGTGAAAAAAAAAAAAATATATATATATAAAAAATTTGGAAAAAAATTATAAAATAAGAAAAAAGTATTAAAAAATAAATAAATAAATAAAAATATAAATAAATAAAAATAAATAAATAAATAAAAATATAAATAAATAAAAATAAATAAATAAATAAAAATAAAAATAAATAAAAAAATAAATTAAAAAAAGAATAATAATAAAAAAAAAGGAATGCAAGTAGAGTGAGAATGCAGATTATGAAAGAAGTAAATGTGTGTCTCTCCCACCCCCTCGCCTGGTGGGTTCCCTACTGCCAGCTAACATATCCCACCCCGGAGTGGGATGGGCAGCTTGACCTTCATACCGGATTCGACACTGCTTGGACATGACGCCGACGAAGACATTTTGCGGCTTTGCTGCTAACACGCCATTGGCGATCTGAACTGGGTACTTGTCTCCACTGACCTCTTTGGGGATGCCTACTCTATCGTCCCTATTCTTCTTTCTGTTTTCCCCCAATCTTCAGTCTCCCCCTCACTAAATCGACCGAGTACACCCTTAACAATGCCGCCAAATTCTAATCAACGTCTAAATTCTACCGGTTTCGTGTAAATCTCTAAGACAACTAACACTATTAGGTTTTATCTTGCGTATAGCCTCACATGTCTAAATTTAATAACATCAAAATTTTGCCCGACCTATTAGGCCTTTAACACATCTCTTTAGCGTTCAACCCCAACCAGCGATTTCCTAACAGCAATTCCATTAAGCATTAATGTCAAACGCATATTTTTTTTTTTTTTTTTTTTTTTTTTTTAAGGTCCTAGCCACTAAAACCCTAGGAAACTAGGTGGCAGGACCTGCCAGAGCAATTTGTCGTGATACTGGATACACCCGGCTAGCCTCCACGTGGCAAAGTTAAAACAAAGTGATTTCATTTTATTTGTACTTTTTAATTTAAATAATTAAATTTAATTGATTTAATATATATTTTTATATTAATTTATTTAAAAAAATAACTGTGAAGGAAATTTGACTCTAATTTTTTCCTATGAGGAAATTTCTTCGCCACCGCCTTACTGTTTCGCATTAACATATTAATACAAACCCTAGTTAGAGCTATTTGCTGTCCCGTTTCGACGAAATTTGAAAACTGACAAAAGAAAAAAAATATTGAACCATTAAACATCAAAAATAGCCACTTACCTGTCCAGTCATAAATATTAACGGGGACAACACGATAGGGAGTAAAACACAAAAAATTAATCGAAAAATTCGAAAGCAGCCCATGTTTATGATCCGCTGACTTTCAGAAATGTCTAATAACAGTATGCTTCTTGCAACCTAAAGATATCGCCTCTCTTAATCTTTGTACCTCTTACGTTTAGGTTAAGGATCAATAAGAGTGTAGGGAAGGAGAGTTAGACGTCACAAAAACCCCTTCATACGAAACATCTGTCATCGAAATGCACCGGAAGATAAGGCAATTTTTCGGAATTGACTGGAGTTATCAGTTTCCGAACACCACATCACACCGGACTAAAGGTGAGACCAGTGGTTAACGTTTCTGCATTTCATCGTTTCTGATGAAACTCGATGTTTTAGTTCCACTTATCCACAAAATGAAACCAGTCATGTATGTATGTATGTATTTGTCTTGGGCAGCACCTGGAACGTTAGTTCATCTCCACCTCGGTTCACTTTTAAATTAGAGGATTCTGCAGAAATGGCTGTTTGGCTACACGGAGTCAGCAGGTCGGAAACGCGCCACCACCACCACGGGAAGGTAGACCAGGGGCAACCAACCGACGGCAACAGAAGAGAGGGACGCCAAGAGGCCAACAAAGTAAGAACCAAAAATAGTAAAAAAAAAAAAAAAAAAAAAGGAACTTATACAACTATACAAAAATTAAATACTGTACACAAGATAACCTCAACAGATTGAAGGGAACACAGATGATACTTTGAGATTTCAAAGTAAACAATGCAAGTAATCTTTTGCATATTAACATAAATAGAAAAAAAAAAATACAAGGTCAAAGATAATAATTAAGGATAACAGTACCATTCAACACACAAAACTTTACACAAGCATTTTAGCCCAGAAGTAGGCACAAACCTTATAAACAGTTTAGGTTAAATCCAGTAAGTCCTGCAGTCATTAGTAGCAAAGTCACAGACAGTTAACAGCCATCCGAGCAAAGGAGCACAGGAATTTTCATCACCTAATTGAGTTGTAGTTTTAGG
The DNA here is from genome assembly GCF_048544385.1 of Mastigoproctus giganteus. Lineage (NCBI taxonomy): Eukaryota > Metazoa > Arthropoda > Arachnida > Uropygi > Thelyphonidae > Mastigoproctus > Mastigoproctus giganteus. The sequence continues at coordinate 185,471,289 of NC_143579.1, forward strand.
ACACTTGTTGAGTTTCAAAAAAAAAAAAAAAAAACACAACACACAGAGCACATGTCCAGAATTGTAGATCTTGTTGAGAAAATGAACGTCATTGCAGTGAAGGTGAAGAGTCTTGAGCTGAATTTGAAACATTCGCAGGTGCAGTCATTGCAGAAAGGATTGCAAGCTTTTTATTGAAGGTTGCCTTAGCAAAATCCTGAAAGGCGCGGTAACTCATGGCATTTGATACAAAGTTAGTTTCTAATACTGATGAAAAGTTGGGAATTGCATTCTGCAGAATTACTCGAAATTCATTGTATGAGGGACAAGAGTACAACACGTGCTGCCAATCTTCCACACTGCCACAAAGACAGAGTTCCGTAGGAGACAAGCGAAATTTAAACAGTTTCTTATTTAATGATCCATGTCCTGATATCAAATAGGAGGTAAACAAGTCAAGGCTAAACCAGATTGTAGATTTTTTATCCATAAGAGAGTGAACTTCAGGAAAAAACCTACGCGTTACACTGCCCAGTGTTGTGCCATCCCACCTACTCTGCCACAAATTGATCAACTCTTGCCAAATTCTTTGTCGTTCAGCTTTAACATCGACTTGAGAGTTAATAGAAATTCCAAGGATCTGAGTGGGAATCTGACGTTTCAAGCGATAACATAGGCCTCTGAAAATTACGTAGAGATCGAGTGGTAACGTCCCAGCTAAAACCTGAAAAGCAGGTGGTTGAAACTGTTCGACAAATCTTCAAAATACAAAGTAACATTGTACGCTGGATTGACATCAATTTTGATTGAAATTGTACGGTCCACACCCTATGGAGAAACACAGAGTTATAGTAGATTCTTAAACATCTTCTAGAAAGACCCTACTCAGTTCTAGAAACTCTGACAAGAGCGCCGGTGAAATTTCTGATCTTAATTCGCAGATTGGATAAATGAGGGAGAAAATTTAACTTGCTGTCAATAGTTATTCCCAAAAGTTTAATTTCCGTTATTAGAGGTATTTGTCTATCGTTTATTTTAACTCTTGGTGGTCGACGAAAGTCCAATTTAGAGCCAAGGATCATAATTTTTGTCTTGGTAGAACTAATTTTTAACTTATTTTCAACTGTCCATTATTGAAGATCAGATAGAACTTTCTCAGCGGATATTTCAATAGAAGATCTTGAATTGCCACCAACGAGGACTGTCAAATCATCCGCATATGCCATGACCTTCACGTTGTCAAAGATTCGGGTAATCCAACCTTGCAGAACAAAGTTCCAGAAAAGTGGTCCCAAAATGGAGCCTTGAGGACACCCTCGAAAGACCTGACGCAAAATTTGTCTGTACTTAGATCTGGCGGTGATAAATCTGTTAGAGAAATAGCTCTTAATTAGAAGATAAAGTTTCTGGGAGCATTCGTCATGACGTAAACGTTTGAGGGCACTTTCCCACCAAAGGGAATCAAAAGCGCCCTCGAATTCAATAAAGATAGCAAGAGTATACTTGAAACTGGAGTGTTCAACAGAAGAAATGAAGTCTACAAGGGCGTCCTCGCAGGACCTTCCAGGAGTGAGTCCGTATTGATTAGGCGCAATTAGTCCCCGTTCCAATAAGAAGTTGTTTAATCGCAGGGCAATTAAACGTTCTAACAGTTACCAAGGTTGGCCAATAAGGCTATAGGCCGATAAGACCTCGGTTCCTGAGGGGGCTTGTCTGGTTTCCTAAACAACTTGATAAGGGCAGTCTTCCACAAATCCGGGAAAGTCCCAACATCTAAATATTTATTGACAAGTTGTAGAAGAATATTAAGCTTAATCTTGGCAAGCCGTACAATAAAGGTACTCTCCAGCATGTCCATCCCTAGGCATTTCTTAATTTTCACTTGTTTGACCGCTGTGTCCAACTCGATGGCACTAAAAGTGCCATCGAGTTGGACACAGCGGTCAAAATTGAACCTCAGTCTTAATTGAAGAAACATACAGAGAATTGGCAGAACGAATATTAGTGTGAAAATCGGAGTCGGAGCACACGTTGACCTGTAGAAAAAGATTATCTAGAATAATGTTTACAGAATCCGTCCAGTTAGTGGTCTCCAGACCATTGTATACGATCGATCCATACACTTCTTGTGTAAATAATTTATTTCTTACAATTTTATAAAGTAGCCCCCACGGGTCTTCATTACCAGACTTGTACACAAATTCTGTCCAAGTTTCCTTCTTCCTGGGAGCAATTGCCTTCGCATAACGTTTCTTGAGATCAACGTAACAATTATAAAAGATGTGAAAATCAGCATGAGACAAATGACGATTTCGCTGATAGGTGCGTCGAGCGTGGTGGACCTGTTTCCGAAGCGAAGATAATTCTGACGACCACTAGGAACAAGTTCTGGAATTGACACGTTTTTTCCTTGATGATTTATATGATGCATTAATCAAATTTGTTGAATCTGTGTCACAGCTTCAGACACAGACATGGCGTCAAAATGAGAGTTAGTCAGTTTGGAGAAATCAGCATTTATAGAGTATTCAAATATATCCCAATTAATATTATTATTTGAGAAGCGAACATACTCAGGCACACAGATACTCGAATCTGAGGGACGAGAAGGTATGGAGACCGAGAAAGAAATTGCCCGATGGTCACTAGTTGTCCAGTTAGGCGGTACAGTCCAATCGTTGATAGCTAGATTACAGAAGGAATTTGAAAAAGTGATATCAATGTTTGATTCTCCGGAGAAGCTAGAGAACGTAGTGAACTGTTGAGGTCTGTTAAAAATCTTCATATTATTATTAATAATAAATTCTTCCAGTAACTGTCCTCGAGCATCAGAGCGTGCACTAAACCAAAACTTAGACTCGGCGTTTACATCCGCTGAAATAAGGACATTATGAGGACGCAGAAAATTCAATGCGGATTCTAATTTTAGTGCATTGCCTTGCCTTACCTATTAACAGCATTAATTAATTTGCTGTATTTATTTCGTGCTTCAAGTGTTTTTTTATATTTAACTTAAGCCAAGCCTGTTTACACAATTATAATTCTCATTTAATATATACAATTATAATACATTTAGGTGCCATATCCACGTGATAAATAGAATGAAACCTCTGCATTCATGAAGAGGAAAATTTTTAAAAAAATGACCGGTTCTGGTACTTATCGGCTTGTTTTTTTAATTAATGTTATTAAAAGATGCCCACTTATCGCTTTAAAAGTTAAAAGATAAACAATGAGAAATCAAACAAGATGGTTACATGCAGTTCTCCATCGAGGCATTTTCACACGCAAGAAGCTATGCAGCTCAGGAGTAACAATCATGCAGGCCTATGGGAACTTTCTTTTCTTACATAAGAGACTGTCTACATAAAGTTCAAAGTTTTATCGTCCCAAAAAGAAAAAAAAAATTCTTCAGAAATGTTTAAGAAATGCCCACAATCTTCGACAGATACTCTTGAGATAAATATGAATTATAGGTGTATATAATAATAATAATAATAATAATAATAATGTTGTTAATTTCTTCCAATATACTGCAGTGATATAACGTAAAATATTTAATTACTTTCTTATTAATTTCTGATTAAATTAATTTTTTAAACTTTAGGGATGTGCATTCTTTACTAACAGAGGGAAGATAAGTGATGTTCATTTGCAAGAAAACAACCCCTGCTTGATTTAAAATTTCAGCAAACGGACAATGTTCAAGGATGGACGGTATTTATATGCAAACGTAACGCTAAACTTCTATTCTCGGACCTGACTTTCTTAGATATGACCTCGCCACAACCCGTGAAATCTTCGAGGCATTTTCACACGCAGCTCAGACGTAACAATCATGGAAGCCTATGGGAACTTTCTTTTCTTACGTAAGAGACTGTCTACATAAAGTTCAAAGTTGAAAGTTGCATCGTCCGAAAAAGAAAAAAACACTTAAGAAATTCTCTATACTGCTATTATACGTGAAATCTTACCAAGAGATTAAACTAAGATATGCATTGCCTTCTCTAATAATTTTGTAATAAAGCTGATTAAAGGGAGAGAAACACTTAAACATTTTGCACATTTTTTTCGCCAAAATTAAGTCTTCTTAAAATGGAAAACTGTCAAATGGAAGTATTTTTCTGTTTTTCATTTAGTTCCCTTTGACTTCCAATAGTGTTCACAGCGAAGTTAAAAGAAAGATAAATTAGGAATCGCTTACATTGTATTGACATAAAAAAATTTCATCACTGTTATTTAAAGTTATTGAGTTGTCACCTAAATATCACATGGAGCGCATCTTCAAAAACAGTTATTAGCATAGTAGACCTAAAACACACCTTTGGAATTTTATGTGTGTGTGTGTATATATATATATATATATATATATATATATATACACACACACACACACACAAATTGGTTTAAATATAAACACTTAGCAGAAATACATATCAGGATGAGTAAGGTCTTTTTGAACAACTTATATATATATATATATATATATATATATATATATATATATATATATATATATATAAGTTGTTCCAAAAGACCTATATATATATATATATATAGGTAAGTTGTTCCAAAAGACCTATATATATATATATATAAGTTGTTCCAAAAGACCTTACTGCTAAGTGTTTATATTTAAACCAATTTAAAAACCTTGCAAAGTAAAAATTAAAGTTTCCATAAAAGTAAAAAATTATTATACGGGAACAAAAAGAAAACCACTTTTTTCCCGAACTGTCATTCGTTTTCAATTTCTGTTTCTGCATTGAGAGAGATTCAGTTTATATTTCAGTAAGTTGTGAATTGATGACTCTACTATTATATTGGTCAAGGGTAACTTAATTATTTTATCGAGTCACAGACTTCGGACAATTCCACAGGTGGTCTAGCATTTATCCTATGTCTGCATTCTAATTTAAATTTAGTGACTGCTAAAGCTTCTAACACAGTTTGCAGTCGTTAGTTAATTTTATTAAGGTCGCTGTATGATCTAACTTTTGTTAATGAGAAAAGTTTCTTGCTTTCTTTGAAAGGTCGATTTACCTTATCTCATTTTGAAGTTGTAATTATGATAACATGCGCGCGTGTTCGAAATGTCGGAATGGCAATATCTGACTGAAGTCGAACCAATATATTTAGCCGGGCAATCTATTTGATAATTGGATCTAATTAGATTTTCTCATAATAAATATATTTAAGTTGCCTATTTAGTAATCAACCTGACTGAGATTTTTAAAAAAACAGAATCCCTTAAAATAAGAGCAAACCAGCTTTATATTGTTTCGAAACACGGTTTCACATTTTATCTACCAAGGAACTGTAATATGGTTGGGTTACTGTTTTGCTGCAGACTTTTAATAGACCAATTCTGCAAGGTAAGAGCTCTGAATTTCTAGTATTTATACGTTAGGTTAGGGTAGGCATGGGTTAAGCGCCGAAGTAACGACGCTTATGAGACATCAGTATGTTGCCTACGGTGTTATACGTCGTTGTATATGGTGTTTTTTCTCACGTTTCCGGGAGGAAAAACACAACATACAACGTTTGCATGAGATTGATTAACGCAACTACACTGCTCAACAAAATTAATAGAACATAATGTTTTCATGAATATTTTATTGTGAACAGTGTTGCCGAAGGCGAATATTTGATATAATAGGATCCTGGCATGCAAATTCCGAGTATCCAATAGAATTATACAAATTATTCATGCCTATAAAAATGGCATTACCTCACTTGCCCTAAATCATATGCCCTAATAGCTTAAGCCCTATATTCCACTTGCCCTAAAAGAATATGCACTAAAAGAACCTAAAAGAACTTGCCCTAAAAGAACCTGCAGATAAATGAACCACTAGGTGGCAGTGATCACAGTGTGTTGAAGTGGGATTTACTCAAGGAGGTAACTACCATCAGAGGTAAAGGGAAGGGTTTTTGTTTTCGTAAAGGCGACTATGATGGTCTGAGACAGTATTTAAATTCTATACAGTGGGACCAACTGATGATGTTACCAACAGCAAACTCAAAATGGGAAGCATTCAAGGAACTAATCTTGGAGGCTACCAGGCTTTACATACCAACTAAGAAATATTGTTCAAGGTTTAGGCCTAAATGGTTGTCAGATGAACTAATGAGACATGTGGCAGAGAAGAAAAATGCATGGGATACATACAAATTAATGGGTGACATGGAAGCCTATGATAGATATAAGTTGGTCTGTAACCAAGTCACAAAGGAGATTAGGCAGGCAAAGGCAGACTATGAAAAATCCTTGGCAAAGGATGCAAAGAAAAACAGAAAAGAGTTCTTTACATACTTGAACTCGAAAAGGAAAGGGATGAATCAGATTGGTCCACTGGATATTGATGGTTCAACAGTTGAGGATCCTGCTCAGGTGGCTAACAATCTAAACGAGTATTTTGCATCTATATTCACGCATGAGGAGTTATTCAGGAAGGAGAATGATGTAGGTAAAGTAAACATTGGCAGTGAGCTGGATGATTTTGTAATAACTGAGAGGAAAGTGGAGGAGAGATTGTTGAGGATAAACATAAAAAAGGCACCTGGGGTGGATGGGATCTATCCAGTTATATTAAAGGAGGCAGCAAAGGAAGTATGCAAACCCCTAGCCATAATTATGAGAGCTTCTTTGGACTCAGGGGAGGTACCCATAGACTGGAGATGTGCAAATGTAACCCCAATTCACAAAGGAGGATCAAAGGCTGACACAAGTAATTATAGACCTGTTAGTTTAACTTCTGTTCCAGGTAAATTAATGGAGGCACTGGTTAAAGAAGCACTGCAGGATCATCTAGACAAGAATTCAGTTATAGCTCAGACGCAGCATGGTTTTGTTAAGGGCAGGTCTTGCCTGACCAATTTGATTGGATACTATGATGTAGTCACAAAAGAACTGGATGCAGGGAATAACTTTGATATTATATATTTGGATCTTAGAAAGGCTTTTGATACTGTTGCCCATGGAAGACTGCTGCACAAATTGGAGCAGTGTGGCATTGGAGGCAAATTGCTGCTATGGATAAGGGGATGGTTGAGTGGCAGAAGACAGAGAATGGTAATCAATGGACACTGCTCAACGTGGACTAATGTTATTAGTGGAGTTCCTCAAGGTTCAGTGTTGGGTCCGTTGTTGTTTTCGGTGTTTATGAATGATATTGATGATGGGATATCAAGTTTAATGTCCAAGTTTGCAGATGATACAAAGGTTGGCAGGGTCGTTAAGGACAATACTGACGCTATGCTGCTGCAACAGGATCTGGAAAGGTTGAACAGATGGGCTGAGAGGTGGCAAATGAGGTTTAACATCGACAAATGTAAAGTGCTGCATATGGGAAACAGTAACCCCAGAGCAACGTATCAACTCTGCGGTACTACACTGACAGTGGTGGAGAATGAAAAGGACCTGGGGGTAATTGTGCAGGCAGATATGAAGTTCTCTGAGCAGTGCAGACGAGCTGCAAGAGTAGCTCATGGTGTCTTGTCAATGATATACAGGAATTTTTCTAGCAGGGATAAGGAGGTGATTATTCCCTTGTATAAGGCAATGGTAAGGCCACATCTTGAGTACTGTATACAGGTCTGGAGGCCTCATTTCAAGAAGGATGTAGAGCTGCTGGAACGGGTACAGAGAAGGGCAACAAGATTAGTAAATGGAACAAAGGGTTGCTCTTACGAAGAAAGGCTTAAGTTTTGCAAATTACAGAGTTTGGAGACTAGGCACCGGCGAGGTGATCTGATAGAGGTGTATAAGGCTTTGAATGGTTTGAGCATGCTCAATGCCAATGGGATTCTTCATCTTTCTCAGAATAATCACCTCAGAGGGCATAAATTCAAATTGAGGAAGGACGGATGTCGGATAGATGTGCGGAAATTTGCCTTTGGCCAGCGGGTGGTTGGTTGGTGGAACCGACTTCCATCACTTGTTGTTGAAGTTGATAGCCTAAACAAATTTAAAGCTCAACTGGACAGGTATTTCGAACGAACGGAGGGGTGAAATGGGAGTGGGTTTTTTTTTTTTTTTTTTTTGGCTGATGCTGAATAAGCTTGCTTTCTTGCATCATATGCCTCTGCTAATGCTAATGCTAATGCTAATATGCTCTATACCACACTTGCCCTAATCGCATGGCATATATCCCATTTGCCTTATTCCCACATTTCCATTGTGTATGTAACTGTATTCTATTTTTTTGAAGCGATTAAAACAGACTTCAAAAACATAATGAAAAAAAAAACAACAAAAACAAATATAACAAAAATATAAAAAAATATTGTTTTGTTAATAAACTATTTATTTTATTTATGTATAAATGTTTTGATATCAAATAAAGAAATAAACACAAGTTTAAAATAAAAATTATTCAAGTTAAATTATTACTAATCATTTAGTGCAACCGTTCCCAAACTGGAGTCCGCGGACCCCTCGGGTTCCGTAGACCAGTTCCAGGGGGTCCGCAAAACGACCCTATGGAACTGGTCAAATTATTCGTTCTGTGTATAGCAAATTGATGATAATTACAGTTATTATTATATTATTTATGTAAATAATAAGAATAGAGTTGAGTTGTTTTAAACTTAAAATTTTGAATTTTCTTTTCAGAAAATTCAAAATTGAAATACGTATGAAACCCAGTGTTCATACGTATATACAGAAACATATGCATATATAGAGGGGGTCCGCGAACGTTTTTATTTTTTTATTTTTGAAGGGGTCCGTAGATCTCCTTTGAAGGGGTCCGTAGTTTGAGAACAACTGATTTACTGGAAGAAAGTAATCAACTGCTTGCACAAAAGTGTGTAAATCGATGGCCCCGTTTTGTCTATCTGCTGCTAATTTCATTAATATCTTATTAATGCCCTTGTATTTACGGTTTTTATGAGGTGGAAGATTTCCAAAATTTACTAATCTTAGTATTCTCTTAAAGTTTTTTCCCCCCAGGGGGATGTCTCATTCTTCTTCTTCCCCCACTGCCTGTCCTCTTTCCTCTCCCTCCCTTCCCACACTTCTCCTTCTATTTCCCTTTCTCCATTCATTCAACCTTTGAGATTTCAAGTTCTATTGAAATTTCAATAAGAGTCTCTATCTGGTTGAGGAACCTGGCTGTCTCCACGTGGCTTGGGATGGGAGTCAGGGAGCAGGGGACTAGGTGTTCCATGCCCCTGGTAGCGAAATGTCAGGCGCCGACACTCAACCCAACATAACAACCAAGGCACACACGTGCATTACATAACATACACACACACAGTTGACAGCCTTGGCCTAGCGCCTTCAGAAGCTACAGCGGCGTATAGGGAAAACCCTGGAGGCCGCAACAAAATACAAAAAATAATAATAATAAATAAATTCTCTTAAAGTTGGCTTGTTGTTGTTCTTTTTTTTTTTTTAGATGGGTAAATATCTTCCATATACTAACATGCTGGTGTCCCACAGATTTATTGAAGGCATAATGGTATCCCTCCACATGATTTATCTGAGGACCAAAATTAGCATGATGATTCCACAATGACAGCGGAAAGTGAGCAGTGGGGCCAATCCAATTTTTTTCGAAGAATTTTATGAGCTCTTCACACTTTTCATACGAAGGACGTCCGGCGGAGGACGTTCTCGAATGTTGTTGTTATTTGGTTTTTAGGAGCATTAGCAACTAAGGCCATATTGCTCCGGGAATATGCGGTGGTCATTCCCTGAACTTTCCGCATCCTCCATATTTGGTGGTGACGGGCTCGAACCCCGGTCTAATCAAGAAGCGTGTGCTAAGCACTGCTGCTCCTTCCCACCTGGCTACAGGGGCGCGTTCTCGAATGATTTCTTCCCAAGCTTCCTCTAGTTCATTTAAAGAAACAAATGCCAATCCCACCATTGACTTCACTAACTGTCTGACAATTTGTTCTTCGATGTATGCCAATCATAATCCTAAATGTTGTACATGTACTTTCCGCCAAACTGCTTGACTGAAATGAAATAAACAGCCTTTAAATGTTTTTTCTATGGATCTGATGCCAGCACTTGGGTAATCAACTTGGAATTTTCTTGATGGTGTCTCGATCTGCAATGCTTTCTGTTGAATTAATCAGAATATGCGATTGTAAGTTGATTTTGCCTTATCTGGGAGTAGAATATAAATTTGTTTATTAGGAATAAAATGCGAAAGTGAAAAAAAAAAAAAATATATATATAAGGTTCTTAAAAAAATTAAAGTATCCCTATGTAGAGGGCTCTGGAGCGAGTTCTAAGGCTCGTACTGAAGAGAAATTTGGACAACAGGTAAAATAATAAATGCTTAACTATCTTAGTTACGATTATGCAAATAACTTACGTTATTTGCATAATCGTAAGTTATTGCCACAGCACCACTACTCAGCTCTACTGTACTGTATAAAAGCAAAGTAGTCTCTTCAAAATCATACAGTAGATGTTTGCTTGCACTACAGCAGCAATGCCAACAACCTTGCAGGAAAAGGCGCTATTAGTGAAGCTGTATTATCAGAAAACAGCAACAATGCAGCTACGGCTATCAGAGAATTTTTTTTATTTATTTTTATATATATTTTTTATTACTCCAAAACAGCCGAAGCCTTGCAGAGGAGGAATATGACAGTAGCAATACAGTAATAATTCTATTTACAGTCTGTACACGGTCAGGTATCAATATACAATGTCAAATATACAAGGTTAATTTACAACATATACAATGAATACGTTATATGAGTATACAAATCATACGTTACAAGCGATTTGCATTTGAGCAAAGCTAGTGTGACAGAGAAATTTATATTTCTAAGCATTTTGTTGTTTTCTTTCTTTGTTAGTTCACAATAAGTAGTTGCATTGGTTGATATGTGTTATTATTCTTATTGTTGTCTATATATATATATTTTTTTTATTATTATAATTGTTATTTATTATCTTTGTTCATTGAAAAAAATTTAAAGCTAAATATACCTATTTTTATAGTTTTATTATTGTTATTATTATTAAATTAATCATTTATTTTCATTCTCTAGTAACTTGATTATAAAACCTTTGTAACACTTTTTTGATATTAATGTTTTCATCTAGAATATCAATGTTGGATTCATTTAGAAATTTTGCAGTTCTGTTGAAGTAATGGAATCTAAGTTGATCAGTTCTGAATGGCTCTTGTGCCAGCATATTTTGTCTTCTCAATGCTCTTGGAGGACAGCTGAAGTTGATGAGGTAGAGCAGCTCGGGGACATCCAACTTTCCAGCCACGAGATGCATTAGGAATTTGCAGTCTGCCGCAGCCCTTCTTTGGTAGAGAGGTACCATCCCGAAGTGAATGCACCATTCATCATAGGATTTTGCGTTCAATTCCAACCTAGATTTGTACAATAGGAATCGGACTATGGATTTCTGAATACGTTCCAGTTGTTTTATGAGAATTTTGGTGTGAGGATTCCAGATTTGTGATGCATATTCTAGAATTCGGTTGATTATCATAATGCAAGCTGTTTTTATTAGCTGTACGTTGGTGAAGTCGAAGCAGATTCTTTTAAGCAGTCCAAGGGATTTGGAGGCCTTAGCTGTAGTTTTATTTACATGTGTGTTGAAGTTTCCCTTGTCAGAAAACCATACTCCCAAATCTGAAACCTCATGTATTCTCAATAGCTCATGGTTATTAGTTTTATAGGGATAATTAATCTTGTGTTTTTTGTGATAGTCTGCGACAGACATGGTGCATCATTTGTTTAAGTTTAGTGTTAGACCATTGTTTGTGATCCATCTGGTTTCTAGTCCATTTTCCAGTGATTCACAGTCTTGTGTTGTTTTGATGGTTTTGTATATTTTTAAGTCATCTGCGTATGATAGCACACTTTGATGTCAACATGTTGCATACAATCTTGTATGTCGTTAATATATACAGCAAAGAGTAGTAGCCCCAGAGGAAACCCCTGTGGGACTCCCCTTTGTATATGGAAAGTGGAGGAGTAACTTCCTTCAAGAAGAACTCTGCTTTTCCTGTTGTCAAAGAAGTTAGACATAAGTGATAAGGCATTATTTGATAAACTTATGTGCTTTAACTTGAGGCAGAGAAACTTGTGTAGTACCGAGTCAAAGGCTTTCTGTAGATCCAGATATATTATGTCTATCTTATTGTTATTATCAAAGCTATGTTTGATGTCATGTTCTATGGAGAGCAGGTTAGTCACTGTTGATCTGCCCATAAGGAAGCCATGATGAATGTAGCTGAATTTGTTTTTCATGAAGGAGCAGAGCTGAGAGTAAAGGAGGTTCTCAATGATCTTGCTTAGGGGGGTTAGCTTTGTGTATAGGTCGAAATGAGGTAGGTGTGTCTTTTGCCCCCCTTTTTAAAAAGTGGGGTGATAGTGGTTTCCTTAATCTTCCGGGGAGTGATCCCTTTTTGAAAATGGCTTTGATCAGATGTAGCAGTTCTTGTTGCAGTACAACAAAGCAGTGTTTCCAGAGTGCCATGGGGAGACTGTCGGTTTTGTGTCATAGCTTAATTTAAATTTGTTGAGGGTATTCAATAAAGTCTCTGGATTGACTTCAAATTGTGTCAGGGTATCACTAAAATATGAGAAGTGCGAGGTGTTATCCAGCTTACTGCTGTAATCAGATTTTTCAGTATATAGTTCACTGTAGAAATTTACAAATTCATCTAATTGAATGGTCTCCATTTTGTTCATATTTTTGTGGTTTTTATAACCCATTTGCCAATGCTTCTAGAATGGACCCATATCATGCCTGTTGAGCATTGCATTCTGCAGGTTAGATAAGTGATTTTGGTAGGCCAAATTGATATTGTTTTTTATCTGCCTTCTTAGATTGGAGAACTGGATGTAGAAGTCATGTCTCTGTGTGTTTTTGAAATTGATGAACATTTGTTGTTTTTTCTTAAGTAATTGGATGATTTCTTTTGTGAACCACATAGGAAATTTGTTAGTGTTTGCCTTTGCATGGCTCTTGGGTGTATAATTTTTGATAATTGGGTCTAAGTTGTACAGCATATCCAGAATTGTATCTGGATCTTGACTCCTAAATAATGGTTGCCAGTTGGCATTTGAGATTTCATTTCTTATTTTGTCCCAAGGGGGCTCTCCTGAAATTAAAGGAGCATTCCATGACTTCATTGATGATATATTTGGTCTTGATATCAAAGTCAAGCAATAAAGCTAGATGATCCGAGTGGAAATAACTGGGAGTATAGTTAATATTTATGTCAAAATTTGTGAAGACCAGGTCAAGGAGTTTCTCTTTTCTGGTGGGAGTTTGCATTTTTGTTTCAGGTTCAGTCTGAGGAACATATCCTTCAGAAACTGCAATAGGTGGCTATTTCCGGCTTCAGAAGCGCGTAAGGCCCACGTGGACCTATGACGCTTTTGTGCTGTCAGCAAAACGATTGCGAAATTTGAAGCGACAGAACATCTTGGTGTTCAACCAGGTAGAGGTCGAAAACGAGTGGACTCCTCTCCTGTTGAAGATGTGGCTATGGCTGTCGTGGATTTATCAAGTCGATCTCCATGTGGTAGCGCAAGTGTGCCAGCTGTTTCTCGTGAAGTGGACATGCCGCATTCCACTGTAAGGCTGGTAATGCGTCAGGTGTTCCGGTACTGTCCTTACAAGATGCACATGCTACAGCAGCTAAAGCATGGTGATGCAGATATTCGTTTCACATAAGCACTTCAGTTTCTGGCGCGAATGACAGTGGATATCACTTGGCCATGTAGCATCCTTTGGAGTGATGAAGCCTGCTTCTGCTTAAATGGACAAGTGAATACGCACAACTGTCACATTTGGGCAACAGAAAACCCTCGAGTTATCCAAGAGATCCCGTTGCATTCTCCTCATTCCACTGACAGTGTGGTGTGGATTTACGGCCACATTCATGATTAGGCCATATTTTTTTGAACAGGTAACACCGAATGGACCCCGCACCTGTTCTGTCACTAGGCAGCGACATTATGAATTGTTGGCAAATTTCGCAATACCAGAACTGCAACAATGTGGGTACCTTCAAGATACCATATTAATGCAAGGTGGTGTACCATATTCATGCAAGGTGGTGAGCCACCCCCTTATGTCCAAAGATTGCTAAAACTGTACAGACGAACGGGTCATCAGCAATTGTTTCCAGGCATCTTGGCCACCCGATCTCCGGACCTCATCCCATGCGACTTCTGGTTGTGGGGTTTTTTGAAGAACCACGTGTATCGGTAAGGATGTCAAACTCTGGCAGATCTGAAGGACAGCATTAGACGTTATGTGCTGGCTATTCCAGTTGACATGTTACATTCTGCTGTAGAAAATGCTGTTCTTCGAATGGAAACTGTTGTTGACCACAGTGGAATACACATTGAAAAATTGTAGCGCTGTTCAAGTGATTTGTATTGTCACAGTGCCATATAGTAACACATTTTGTAACCAATTTTTTCCCCCAATAAATGGCGAGCGCATTGTTTATTGTACCTGTTGTCCAAATTTCTCTTCAGTACGAGCCTTAGAACTCGCTCCAGAGCTCTCTACATAGGGATACTTTAATTTTAATAACCATGCATATATAAAAATAAAGATTTTTTTGTTTAAAATGCTACACAAATACAGAAATTTTTATTGAAATACAAATAATTCCAAGTACAGGAATTATTTGTTCCAATGTTGGCAGTAATCAGCACAAAATAAATGCGATATTCGAAAGAAATTTTATACAATCAATGATGTATTTTATAAGCTCGTTATTGAAAATCATCGGTTTATCTAGAATGCTATTCAATTAAAAGCCAACCGGGCTAGCCAGGTGGGTAAAGTGTCTGACTGGCAACCCAAAGGTCGCGGGTTCGAATCCCGCCTCGGGCTTGGATCAGAGTAAAAATGCAAAAACTTTGGGAGGTGCATCATGGCCACTGAAGCTGATGCCCAACAACAAAAAAAATTCTATTAAAACCATTCCTATCTAAACAGCGTGTGGTTTAACAATTAAATGCGATTCTTAATTTTGATTTGAAAGGTATAGCAAACTTAAAAGAGATGAAGTGCAGGAAGAATAACGACAGTATAATATAAAGGAATTGATAAAAGCTCAAAAAACAGCTTTATTAGACAGAGCAAATATACAATAGTAAATTGAATCAAACAATACAGGGCATGGACATTTATACAATACATGAAACATTCAGTATAAACGCTATACTGAATGTTTTATGTAAATTTCATATAATCCTATTCTTTTTTTTTTTACATTACATAAGGAATAGGATTCATTATTATACCATTTAAAGATGCAATATTATGATGATATTTCTGTGATACTTCTCAAGGTCATTTGGAATTCAACATACCTCCACCATCATCTCCCGTTACTGCAAGTCATTTCACACCACACTTACTCAAAATCCTCATTAACTTGTTCTGACTCGGCGAACATTCTTGCCGCTTTCAGAAAGTTTTTGATCAGAAGCATCACTTCCGCTTTCCTATCTCTCCTGAACACAATATTCAAATGAAAAATTCATCTGGTATCTTCGTTATATTACCATAATGGTAATATAACGAAGATTAACACTAGCCGAATAGTTACAGTCATATATGCATATTTGGATTAGTATTACTAAGTGTATAAAATAACTAATAAGAAACGTAATAAATTGAACCGAATAGATTAAACTTAATAGGAACAATATAGATACCACAGCTGTAGTACACAGGATTAAGTAGAATTAAATTTCAGTTTGTAATTGCTATTCGGCATCAGGTAGATGAACAGGCAACTACTGAAACGTTTTAGGTTGTATACATGGTCTAGCTCAGTATATATTACAGAAATCGTAAAGCGGTGTAGCGTCCTGAAGGAATACCATTTCATGTATATCAGCCAGTTACCAGTAATTATAATAATTAATATAAGTTAATATAATTTTTGCAATTAATCTTAATGTCCAACATATAGTTTTACAACATCAAGAGCCGTCGCTATCGCGGACGGAAATAACGCTCCCGAACTACCGAGTACAAACTTTTTAGTCTTTGTACGTATACTTTTCACTTTCCTTCAACTATTTATTTCGACACCTGGGCTTTCCAAAATCTATCCAAATTCCTTACATAATTTCGCCTCCTGTTAGCAAAACTGCATTACAAATTGGCTGTGACCACATCACATAACATTTTGACCAAAGGGATAAATACAAGTGAAACACATATCCACACACGACACTTATGAATCATACCGTTTATTACACTGAGATTTAAAAGAGAATTCTTACTTGGGACTTCGTATTTCCCGACAATATTAGCGAAAACAAAGACTCCGTGAATATTAATCTGAAATGTTTAAAATACTTAGATAAATACGAAAACAAGATAACCTAATTATACTACTCACAGCAATTTTTATATTCAGTTAAATGTACTGTTTATAGATGCGACGCAGGATTTTCATACTAACCTTCACTTTTGTTTGCTAGGATTACCAGCCTTAGGAAGTCATTGAAATAAATTTACATTCAATTAAGTGGTGGAATACACCGACAAAAAAATAAAAAATAAAATAAAAATAAATATATATACAGTATATATATATATATATATTTTTTTTTTTTTATTTATTTTTTTTTTTTTTGTATAACTTCCTCGCCTTTATATTCATCTGGAAACCCCCCACATGTTTTGTCGGACTTCATTAAGCAGACTATAAGTACAGTATCGTAACTTCGGAGGGAAGGAATGAAAAGCAGTTACAATTTGTGCTTGCTTTACCCGTAGTTGTTAAGAAGATTTAAATAACTGTTTCATTTTCTATTCCCATTTTATTCTCCTGCAGTGACAAAACCTGTTCCTGGTATTTCCTGGAAAACGATCTGCAATTACGTTTCAGTAATTTTTCCCAAGTTACTGGAATTAGTAATGAAAAAGATATTATCCTCAAGGAAATCTGTATTCCCTTTTACTACGAATTCTGCTCTTTTCCGCATGCAGTACTTAGAACACAGATTACTCCAGAGCTGAAAAATATCCTGCAATAATCAAAGTATCATTAATGAACATGCAGTATACACTATTCTCATCAAAATTATTCACACACATCACGCTTGGAAAAAATACAGGTTTAAAATACATATGGACATGTGTTTTTGTAAAAGGCGGCACCTAGAACGTCTGTTCAACTCCGCCTCGTGTCTCTGTGAAGAACAGTATCACTACAAATGGGCCAGATATGTGTGTGACGTAGGTTTGTGTGTATTATGTGTGTGTGTGTTCTGTTGTTGTGTCTGGCTGCTTGGCTACCCAGAAGCATCAGTCACCTGGACAGATGATTCTGGGTAGTCGTCCACACCACGGGAAGGTGGGCCAGTCCCAATAATGCACATACTGTCTCAAAAGTCCTTGAGGTTGTCACAGACATTCTCTCAGATATGCCAAACAAGCTATACTTACTACCTGGGAGTCTAAAACGCTGATTGAACTGATATTCGGGTGACACTCAAGACACGTGGACCCAATTTCGGCGAAGTCCGGACGGTCAGCCAAATCCTCTGCTTGCTCCTTCACGATGGTGGGACTGTTAGTAATCCAGGGTATACCCTCCATGCACAAGTACATGGTGGGTGACCAACCAGGTGTGAACCAAGGTAAGCAGGGCTCGAGGTGTGGCGCCCACACCACAAGGAGGAATGCCGCTCCTCTATGTTACAAGGCAGTATTAGGTGGTAGATGACTCTCGTCAACCGTTGCAATACCACCACTTTGCTTATTGGAGGCTTGAACTGGTGAAACCCATGTTTAGTCTCTAGAGCGCTAAGTTCCGGTCAACCCTTCCCATCTCCTCCATCATGCAGTATGAATGATGACCTCTCAGGTTACGATGAACATCGTGGCGAGATCCAATATTCCTTACATTTTGAGGGGTACAGCTCTAAAACGGTGTTCGCAGGCCGGCCGCTAGTTAGTACACGGGACCGAACCTATTGGTAACTCTCAAGGAGGCTTCCGGATCGCCTAGTGTATAATATTGCTACCTCTACTCTGCAGGATAGTGACTGGAGGGAGTCCAAGTAGTGTGTATGCGGAGAGCATTGTCGAGGCCAGGTTATGTCAAGGATCTGGGTATATTCTTACCATGTGTACGCCATATCCAAAAATTTTCATTACTTCATATAGCAGGTCCCACCCACTTTTTCTTATTATTGAATACACCATGAATTGTCAAACTAATAGAGCAAGCATATCTGCGAAAAGATCTAAACCTCCAAAACACTTCCTAATTCATTTCGCAAATATACGTGGTCTCAGTTCTAATCTCGATGATGTCCATTTCCACTTGCAGTCTGCCAAACCCCATGTACTTTTTCTGACAGAATCTCAGTTATCGCTTGATTCAACTACTGCTCATCTCAGATGCCCAAATTATTCGCTGTATGATTCCTTTCTCCTCAAAGGTGGTACATGTGCATATGTCCGTTCTGATATTCCCTGTCAGAGACTTGGCAACTTGGAATCTCCTCTCTTTGATCTTCTCTGGCTTAAAATCTCTCTACCTCATTGTGTCAAATTTATCTGTTGTCTCTACCGTTCTCCCAACTCCATTAATCACTTGGAGCTCTTCGATTTCCTCCCTTTGCAAATTGACTTTCTCCAGTCCAAATTTCCTAACAGTGAGGTAATTTTCCTTGGTGATTTTAATGTTCACAACTCCAGCTGGCTTCCGTTTTCTAGTCACACCGACCCAGCTGGTCGAGATTCTGAGGCTTTTGCAATTACTAATGACCTTGCACAGATTGTTCATTTACCTACAAGAATACCGGACAATCCTAATCAACACGCTTTTTCTCACAAACAACCCTTCTAAATACACGGTCGAAGTGAGAGATCCTTTAGGCACTTCAGATCACAACTTGGTGATTGTCTCTTCTCCAATGGAGCCTTTATCTCATGGCTGTTCCCAACCTTGTGTTGTTTGGCATTACAAGAATGCAAAATGGGATGACCTGCGAGATTTCTTTTCTTCTTTTCCTTGGTCTGATTACTGTTTCAAAACTGCTGATGTCAACGTTTTCTCAGATCGTGTCAGTGAAATTATTCTTGCAGGAATGGAAGCCTTTATCCCACATTCCACTTTAAAATCTTGTCCTTTATCTAAACCTTGATTTTCCAATAAATGTGCTGAGGCTGTTCAAGAAAAGAACGTTGCATATCTTAATTGGCTTGTTTCTAATTCTTCAGTTTCATTTTCTGCCTACACCAAAGCTCGCAACAACTGTAAAGCAGTTATTAAACAGTCCAAACTAGAGTTTGAACAGGCTGAGAGTAGAAAACTTCCTTCTTGCCTTAATGGTAGCTGAGCATTCTGGTCTCTTGCCTTAATGGTAGCTGAGCATTCTGGTCTCTTGCCAAAGCTATTGGCCGCAACTTTTGCCCATCTCTGCTCCCACCTTTGTCCAAACCATACGGTTCTGTTGTCACTTCAGCCAAGGATAAAGCTGACCTACTAGCATCCCATTTTTCTTCAAACTCATGTATTAATGATCTTGGTAAAACACTTCCCACCATTCCCAACTCGCTCCATTCAATGCCTCCTGTGGTCTTCCGTCAAAAGGATTTTGACGAATCTTGATATTAAGAAAGCTCCAGTTGTCCTCATGGTATTTCTCCACTTGTTCTCAAAACCTGTGCTCCTGAACTTACTCCTATTCTTTGCCGCCTTTTTTTACTTTCTTATTGCAAAGGTGTTTTTCCTTCTGCTTGGAAATTTTCTCATATCCAGCCAGTTGCTAAAAAGGGTGACAAATCCCTCCCATCCAATTATCGTCTCATTGCAATTACTTCTGCGCTTTCTAAAGTAATGGAGAAATCAATTAACCGCCAACTCTTAAACTACCCAGAAACCTTTCGTCTGATCAACGATCGCCAGTATGGATTCCGTCAGTGTCGATCCACTGGTGATATTCTGGCTTATGTTACCCATTTATGGACTAATTCAATGGAAAGGTTCGGTGAAACACAAGTAGTTGCTCTTGACTTCTCAAAGGCTTTCGATCGTGTTTGGCATAAAGGTCTTCTAAACAAGCTTTCATCTTATGGTTTGCCAACTGTTTTTAGTAATTGGTTATTCAGTTTTCACTCAGATCGCTCACTGAGGGTGATTGTACATGGCTCTCTGTCTTCTAACTTCTCCACTAATGCTGGTGTCCCCCAAGGTTCAGTTCTTTCCCCCACACTTTTCCTCTTGTATATTAATGACCTTCTTCCATTGACTGGAAATCTTATCCATACTTGTGCCGATGATAGCAAATTGCATTCCACTTTCCATTTTGAGATACCTTGCCCTGCTCAATCAGCTTCAACTTCTCGAAAATCTGCTACCAATTCCTTAAATGCCGATCTTCAGGTAATTCTTCAGTGGAGCAAAGACAACTTAGTTGATTTCAATCCTTCTAAAATTCAGTCTTGTCTTATATCTCGCAAAAAGGATTCTTCTGCTCTTATGCTTATCTTTGGTGACACTCTGATTTCTCAGCAAAAAGATATATCTCTTTTGGGGATTACCCTGACTTGTAATCTCTCTTGGCACAAGCACATTACAAATATTGCTTCTTCTGCATCTAAAAAAACTTGGTTTTCTCTTTCGTTCAAGGCGTTACTTTTCTTCCAAACAGCTGCTCACTCTGTATAAATCGCAAATCCGCCCTACCATGGAATATTGATCTCACAACTGCGGTGGTGCCCCCAAAACCTCTCTCAGGCTTCTTGATTCCATTCAGACGTGGGCAGTTAGGTTAATTAATGATTCACCTCTAACAGAGTCTCTCCGCTCGCTGTCTCATAGCCGTACTGTTTCTGCTGCATGCCTCTTCTACAGATACTTCCATGGGCACTGTTCTTCTTAATTGGCTTATATAATTCCCGCTCTCTCTTTCAAAACAGTCCGAACGCGTGCAGCCACCAGCCAACGTTCATTTACTGTTCAACTTTAAACTCACAGAACCAACTTTTCGTCTTCCACGTTTATTAATTCAACTGCCATTTTCTGGAACAACCTTCCTTCATACGTATTTCTTGAAAATTACAGTCTATAGAAGTTCAAGTCCAATGTCAACAAATCTCTTCTTTCGTCTTTTCAACCTGTAACCCAATCACGGTATTTAGTACTATAGGTTCTAATACCTCTCGCGTTTGGGGTTTACTTAAAAAAAAAAAAAAAAAAAAAAAGAGACTGACCCACCTGATGTTGCCAGCAGGTAGGCCAGGATCCTCTGGGGGCCCATTCCAGAGGGAGAAACAAAATAGAGAAAATAAAAATAATAAAAAAAATAGTAATAAATTAATAAGCGTCACTGGGGCTACCTTTTAGCCCCAGTGACAGCATCAAGGCACCAACGGTATGCATTTTGCATAATCTTTGATACCGCGTTATCTGAAAAATGCCAATTGCATTTTGCTGACGAGGTTATCTCAATTTTCAATAACGATTAATTGTTATGGTTGTTAGCTTAACCATGAGGGTTAGCGTCTCCCTATCGAGTGATCATGCAATTTGACTAAAGCGAGAGGAGGGGAGTTGGAGAGTTGTACATAACAAATTGTGCACGCCTGCTTACAACAAAAAGTTAAAGAACACAAGAGTTTTAAAGTAAGCGATGTTTGAGTGTTTTGTGTGCTTTTCTTGCAAAATAAGTAACAGGCAGAAGTTAAGATATCGTGTTAAAACGTGGTCGGTTATGGTGTGTTACTTTAACTCTAGGGTTACCCGGAGAGTCTAACAGGTATTCATTTAAATTTTAGGATGCAAGAAATTAACTCCAACCGAAATGTTAAAAATTTATAAAATATACATGCAAGAACAAAAATTTAAATACACAAACACCACTTGAAAAGCTGGCGTACCAGCATTAGATTTGTTTATCGTTTCAATTTTTGAAACGATAAACCCGAATCCTCTTATTGGTGGATGGGAATTGCTCCCCAGTTCTAAAATAATGACACATCTAAAAGTATATCCACATGCATTGACCAAATCAAATGATCATTACATTAATTGCTGATCGAAGACGTAACACTGCATATGCTGTATTTACAAAAAGAAAAGAAACGGAGGGACAAATTTTATCACACAAATGTGACGATGCATTGTGGTCCATGAGTGTTCCTGCGGCTAACAATCCCAAAGATGAAAGTCCTGCCTATTCGTATCCAGAAAAACGCTTCAGACATCATCTTCGCCTTACGTCGACTAACTTAGTCTCGTGAAAAAGGCCCATAAAACTTCCTCCCGTCATCGACGGGAGTGGAACTCAGGTCTTTTCTCTCCGATGCGGGGAGAACGGCGTTTTTATTTACTGTGCTACCCACGAGGGATATTTCTTAAAGAATTACGGATTATTCTCAGACGTTTCGTGGTACTTCCTGTACTTCTTCAGTATCCGTAAAGAAAGCAGAACTAGTAAATTATGGTAACTTCATTAGAAAACAGGCCTTGCACGTCGGTTGCCATAACAGTATATATAGTGATGGTAACTTCATTTACATAAAGTTGTTAATTTGATTACACATTTCCTACTTATTATTTAAACTTTGGTTCTCATATGCGTAACAGAACATGAATCAGTTAACAACAAAATGGGATCCTTCCATTCCACACCTGCGCGGGAATCACCAATGGAATTTCAAGAACACCTCTGTTCTAACCACTGACAGGTACAAACAATACAAAGAACCCTCTTCATTATTGGCAAAAACAACAGTATTAACTGAAACAAATGCATGCGATAGACATTAACCACATACATATTTTAAAAAGCAGAGTATTAGGACAGATAAAAAAACAGAAATCGAAACCATAATAATTATACCTCGAAAAAAGAACCTTTCCCTATTCTTCCTTCTAACGTAATCTTGAACCCACCCACACGACTAAGCCGCTCACAAAGATTAGCCGCCAAAGAGATGTCTAATCCTATAACATACAAATGCTATTTTTCTCTCTGAATATCCTAACCTTCAGGTACAAACTATGATTGGTCCCAGGAGACCTTAATCAGCAGTTTTCGAAAATTCTTAGTTTGAGATTACCGTATAGAACATATAAACATAAAAAACTGTTAACCACTGTCTTGGTATGTGAGGCTGATGGCTACACAAGGATAGCGTTCCAGGAATGTAAGTATTCATGCTATCCTATCTGCTTAAGTTTAATTTTATTTTATTAAATTTTAATCTTCATAACTAAATTATTAACTGATAAAAATTATTTAAACTGCTAAAATTACCAGACGTTTACTAATGGCTATCTGCTGACTAATTCATGTTATATTAAGCATGTAAGAACTAAAGACTAAACATTAACAAGAAAGAAATGTGTAATCAAATTAACAACTCTGTGTAAATGAAGTCACCATAATTTACCATTTCTGCTGTCTTTATAGTCAACGAAGAAGTGATATAGGAGATACAGAACATTGAAGTGCTCATTATTTCACCATTTTCCATTTCTTGATATACTCTCGCACCATGCCGATAAAAGAATATTTAGAAACTTTATTGCAACAGTTACTTTGTATACACTGCAATATGGGCTCTTCACAGCCACGAGGCCAGTGGTTAACAAAAGAGATATTGTGACAATCTCGATGACCGGGGGCCACAGCTAAATAGGGGCATACCATGTCAGGTAGAAAGCAAGTTAATATATATAAATAATATTAAAGAGTATATATAAAGAAAATAGAACGATGAGTTAATGAAAGAGACAGGTTATTAAACGATAATTAAATTACTTAAAAATAAATATATAGGTTATTGCAAAAGCGTCATTTTAACGTAGCTATCTACCAAAGTAGTTAAATTAATTAATTAAATTGGCATCGTTTTGGCTATACAGTACAGTTTGGGCTTCTAAAAAGCCCTCCGGGACTACCCCTCCTGTAAAAAGACTCCGAGAAGATAGCAGCCAAAACTGCCCCAATATCTTTCCAGTATTTTTTGTAGAACTCTACTGTTAGTCCATCTGGATCTGGCACTTTGCCTCCTTTCATTTCTCTTAGTGCTGACGATAGCTCATTCAACGAGATGGGTTGGTCCTGCTCTTGTCTGTGTGCTGCCTGAAACCATGGCATTTCCGAGCTTGCTGGTAGGGTTAGTCCTCTAAATGCTGAATACAATTGTTTGTAGACGTGTGTGAAATACCTAATAATGCCGCCAGTAGTCTGATATTGGTATGAGCCTTCTGTATCTGATAAATCAGACTGCTACCCCTATGTGATCTATTGAACTGCTTGAAGTAAAACGCTGGTGACCTATCTGCTTTTTTATAACATATACGCATTTGGATAGCTACCTCTTCAGCCTGCCTCTCCAATTGCGATATTATTTCCTTTTGCACTTCTCTTTCTCCTACTCCATCTTGACAATATTTTAAAAGCCTTCGTATTCATAGAGATTTCTTAATTCCCTCCTGCTTACCATGTTTCTTTCCCTCCATAATTTTTGGAAAGCTGTCCTGATTACCTGCTTATAATTTGCCCAACTTTCCCCTGTCCAAATACTTAGCATTTTTCAAATCCTGCGTTAGTTTCTTAATATCGTGCGGGTCACCATGTAAACGTTCCGGTTTTAGCCTCCAGAAACCCTTTTCCTGTTCTACTGTTATACCTAACGGGAAATCCATCATAACTAATTTATGATCCGTTATAGAACGGGTTCCAGAGGTATTGATGTGTCTTACACGTGTCACCTTTTCTGCCACATCCCTTGGGACATACATCTGGTCAATACGGGTCACTACCGTTCCCCTGGACCAGGTTGCCCGTGACCTGTCAGGTATTTCAATCTCCATACATCTACCAAATCATACTTTGAACACAGATTGTTAAGCTCTAGAGGGCCCTCCCTGTGCCTCCTGTAGGGTCACCAGGGCCTGTCTTGTCTAAAACCGAATCTGAAACACAATTCTAGTCTCCTCCCAGAATAATCGTTCTGACCCACAACATAAAAAAATATAAACTGTTGATTGTACGTACCCGCCCAAGAGCGGTATTTGGTGCATACACATTAATCAGTCTTATTGTTTGCGCACCCAATCTCCAATCAATGCAGAATATTCTGCCATCTATATCTCTTTGAAGATTACAGAACTTTCTTGTAATCGGTGGAAAAACTATAATACTTACCCCACCTGGCATTCCTTGATCCAAAGCTCCAGAAACTTAAACATTTAAATCTGCTCTGGAAATTACGTACTTGGACACTAATAAAAAAGTGACTTTCTTGAATAAATAGAATTTTCACTCCTAATAATAACATGCTCCTCCAAACATAATGCTGAGCCTGCCCTTGGGCAAAACCCTGTATATTCCAAGTGCCAATAGTTACCATATTTCGATGTGAGCGTAACAGATTAAATTTAAATAAGGTTTATCTTTGACAAGCGAGGAGGTAAGGACAATGAAAAGAACCCCAGAAAGAATCTCACTTTGAGGAATGCCAGCTGAAATCCGTCTTATATAAACATTTCTCTTTACTGAACACTTGACCACCCGGTCCTGCAGGAGTGAAAGAAGAAATTTGAGAATGTCCAATCTGGTTTCGTAGTGTTTTTTAAGCGGCTGCAGAAATGGAAAAACCTAAACAGAATCGAATACAGCCGCTATGTCAATGTAGGTTATTGTAAATTCGGCTTTACTTACAAAAGTGGAGAGGATAATATTAGTGGTAGCCAGGATAGTATTAGTGGTAGTAATGGTAGAGCTATGAGGTAGAGAGTAATGAATCCGAGGAGACATATTTGGGAGAATTTTTTTAGTGAGAATGGGGAGAAGAGCTTTCTCTAGAAGTTTTAATAGACTGGAGGAGTTCGAGATGGGCTTGAAGTGCTTTACCATTGTGGGAGCATAAGCGTTCAGTAAAGATCTCATGTTGTAGACTTTTCACAGAAGTGAAAAAACGCTTGATTAGCACAGCACTGTAAATTGCCAGAAGAGGATCAGTTATATAATGGCTTAGGCATTTTATGATGAACTAGGGTGCATTATCTTCCCCTGCTGTTGACGTAGCCGGTGTCATATTGACAGCAACTATATTTTTGTAATAGAGATTATCGCCAGTAATTTATGCTGTGATGCACTCGGTGGTATGGAAAAATCATCCTGTCATTCTTCTAGGAGATCAATGAATCTGACAACAAATTTTTAAGTCAGCCCTCGTCCAACTCGTCCCGTCAACTCAGCACGGATGCAACTGTTGGAAGAATCCGGAGTATGGATTCTTGTAGAGGTGTTTCCATTACCAGAGTTCTGTCAACAGTTTCTGATGGATTGAGACGTCAAGTGGTTGAACATGGCATGTACCTTTGAGTAGACAGTTCTGTCATTTGCATCATGGGACAGCTTCCATTGAAACACTCCCTTAGATTTGGTATCCACCATGCTCTGGACCAAGGAGAGATAGTGATCTTTGCCTAAGCTGCATATAATGCTACAGTGTTTAGTCAGTTCGTGATAAGGTTTATAAAAACTCCATTTCACAATGCTCCAATAGAGACTAAGAGACCAGCCTCAATACATTTCAAAACATTGAAAAATTTGGGGCTGGTTATAATTTTGAAAATTAAATTGCCATTTTCCGACCGTATATGCAACCGATTCAGTCGTTTTGAAACAACGTGGCCTAGCTCGAATTGTTAACCATCCTCTCAACTTCAAAATCATTATCCAAACTTTGACAGCTTCTATTGGATAGTCTCGTCAATATCATTTATTGAAAATTAGAAATAGGAAGTAATCTGATACCGAGCCCTGAGGGATCCCCACTTGTTATATTGGTGCACCTCGAAGACTGACCATTTATGATAACAACCCTATCCTTTAGCTATCCTGATCTAACATAGCATCCTACCAGTAATTCCAATTTTGATTTACCATAGGATCCAAGCAGTAATTCCAATTTATTCCAGTTTATATAGTTGCCTCTCATGAAGGGGCAACATTGAAAGCTTTACTAAAGTCTGGATATATATAATGTCAAAATTGCTGCCTGCATCCAACTGATAATGAAAACATCATAGTAACTCACCAGATTGGTCAGGCATAGCCTCTTTCTAACGAATCCATACCGAGATCTCACGATATTATTCTCGTAAAGATGGCTCTGAATCTCATCCTTAACCAGACTCTATGATCTTTTCTACTACAGAAGGAAAAACTCACTGGGTTATGGTTACCCAACACCGCTTTAGCGCCACTTTTGTGGACTGGGAAGACATTAGCACTTCTCCAGTCCAAAGGGATTTTCCCGGAGTCTAATGCCGCTCTTATTAACATTCCCAATGGTTTGATACACTCACATGAATCTTTTATTAAAAAAAGAATATGCCACCTTCTCCTGGAGAATATGGTCCTTCTTCACCATGTCGTTCTTCATCTTAATAGCTTTTCCTAATTAATGCATTTTTCTCTGAGATCATTATATCACTTATTTTACAGCAATCTGACTCCTTGACATTCCCAAGAGATTCCAGCTTACCTCAGACTATAAATATCGTTAAGAAGTATCTGCTTGACTATCGGCCTTCCACTGCATTCAATTAGGAAATCTATTTGTTTTAATCTCTTGTTTTTTGTATTTACATATCAGAACTCCCTATCCCTGTTCTTAGCTCTCTTTGTTAGCTTACTCGTAATCAGTTTTCATCCTTCATCCCGTCAATGGCTTTGTTACATATTCTCTTTAAAAAGATCTTACAAATTGCAATCACGCTTTTATCTGTCACTGTCCTATGCTTATTCCTTTTACTCAATTAAACTCATCCTCGCCTATAGCCCATTTTGGCATCTTACATTAAGAAACCTGACCACTGGCACGAATGTGTCTGTGGTTCTGAGGATAAATCCTTTGAGTATTTCCAACAGCACATTTGTACCTAACAGTTTTCAGTTGTCTTTCCAATTGAATTAAAAATATTTCAATCCACTATAGTTCCTCTCCCTTGAATGTGAAATCCTTCCTTTTACCTTTGACCATACAGGTTTTAGATAACCCATTTTATGGTGTTGCGATCACTGTCATCTACTGGTGTTCCCAATACCAAGTTTTTAATGCGGTTAGGCTCCTTTGCGAGAACCAGATTTAGCATATTAAAGCCCATTGTACTCTCTCGGACATGTTAGAATACGCACCAACCATCCAGTTTATTTAAAAAAAAAAAACTGTGTATGGAAATACACAGTACGTTACCATACTTAATGATGTAATATTGGTGTAGATACACCATAGTTTACCCATAAATTTTAACTACGTATGTAGTGTAAAGGTATCGTTTTAATTGTAACTCATATTGTGGCTGCCTTCAGATAGCTGGTATTGCACCACTTCGAATAAATAACGCTTCTCTAGCAGATAAGACTACTGTTATTTATTTTCAGTGGATACCACCAGCCAGACGATCGTTTCGAAGCTAGTTAACTTCGCAACTTTGGCGGCATATTGCATTACCAGGGTACCTACCCACCCACCCACCGATGATGAAGCGTAGTTCAAATTTATGAGTAAACTATGGTGTATCTACACAAATATTATATAATTAATTACCTAATCCCATATGAAATTATGCCTTGTGCATTTCGTTTTCTAATGTTACCATACTGTGCATTTCCGATTCTCCTCTTCCAGAATATAAACTGCAGATTAAAGTCGCCCATAATAAGACAATCGTCAGACTCGGAAAAATTATCGCTATTTTCAGGCACTTTTTAATATAAGAAGCACCACTCCCTTGCGCTCCATTCCATCCTATCTCTCTTGAACACGCCGAAATGGAATTATTCATTTCATAACTCTGAGTGGCACCATGTCTCAGTAAGCCCAACTACATTGACATCAGTTAACTTTATTAAAAGCAAAAATTAATTTAATTTGTTTATAATACTCCTGGCATCACTGTATAGACAAATTACTTACCATCCCGACACCGCAGTTGTCTTATCATGAGATAGACACCCTCTATCCCATGATAAGACAACTACAAATATCCCATCTACTCCGAAACCTGCATAGTATTAACATGCTCCTGACCCATTCCCTAGATGGCGTCATTCTAGTCACCACCCTTTGTAACGGTGACGCCTTTGCGGTTGAAACATTCTTTAGAAATTGATTCGGATGTTTTTACAAATTTGAATACTTTGGTCAAGTCTTTTAAAAAGATTTAATTTTTGTAAAACTATGCGTATAATTTCGTTTTAAATTTAATACATAAGCATTATCCATAATCAAAGCCATTAGTGAATATGCGATACCCTAGAAGGTAGCACAGTTGGTAGAATCGCCGTCTTCCGCACACCGGGTGGAAAAGACCTGAGTTCGAGTCCCGTTGATGATGTGAGGAATTTTTATGGGCCTTTTTCACAAAGCGTGGCTGACTTAGTCGGTCTCGGGCGAGGGTACGTGGTTTTTTTCCCTCTCGGATTTTTCGTCCAGCAAACAGAAAATCGACCGAAGAACACGCGCAATTTACAGACAATATACAGTACACGGAGAAATATGGTCTTAGTCGCTGATGTTCCTGAAACCCTATTACAACGAACTGAATAGGGTATACTGAATGCTTGTCCACTTCACTCTCGAATTCAGTATCTGGGCTTTGCATTTCAGTCCAATTTACCTAAGTGAACAATTGAATAGTTTGGAATAAAGATTCTCTCTCTCTTTTTCGTCTCCCAAAGACATCATATATCGTTCGAAAGTCTTGACGGGATAAACTAGAATTATATATAGATCACTTTTCACGAAATTACGTAGTTGAATACAGTAAGTCTCCAAGTTGCATAATTTGGCCAATTGCTATTGTGGTGTGGCAGCAGATGTCAATAGCGGTATTATAAACAACCACCGTAGTACATGGTGCAGTATAGTGGTTAAATAAACTTCCTAAGAAGCAGTTATTTCTTTTTACTACATATTGATAAGTTCAACCTCTCCCACAGAAAAATGATCAATAATAACTACTGACAAAATACGTGTACGCCTCTTACTGTGATCACGGATAATGTTATGTTCACTGTAATCATTTCTTCCATTTTTGTTATCGCATATTTGCCTTATCGTGGTTTATGCATGTGCGATGGAAGTAATTAACATCCTGATTTGTTCTTGAACTTTGACATTCTGCGCAGTGGCACAGTCATTATAATCACCATCTTTCTCATTGATGCGAAGAAATTGTACGTTTTTTTTTTTGTTTGTTTTTTTTAATCAGTGGCTGAGTTTGTTGGTCTTAGCTACTGAGACCAATAAAACTATTGCAACATTCTGTTTATACGGGTAATGCAATCTCCCCGTTTAGAATGTTATATTATTAACAAAATTCTCACAGACAACCTCAAAAAACGTTGTAGGTAGCAAGTGTTTTCGGAACCTCGGGTTTTTCGTTCCGAGTAAGTTTTCTCTACTGTGTGTACTGTGGTAGACGTGTACATACAGTACAGTTTCGTCATCGGCAGAGGCGATCGTGAACAAGTAGATGTTATATTTTGGTGGGGGAAACGACCCATTTTGCTACCAGTAGCGATTATGTATGGATATGCGTGCGTATTTATACAATACTTATTAGTATTTATAATTTTAGCGTTTTTACGTTACAGTCGCAGAAATTAATATTAATAGGACACAAGAATTTCAGAATATCACGCCTTAAATGTGAAATATCTTTTGATTTTTGACATTGATATATTCCGTTTGTAGTTTCCCACCCATTGCAACATTCTGTTTATACGTCTAATGCAATCTCTGCGTTTAGAATTTTATATTATTAACACAATTCTCACAGACAACCTCAAAAAACGTTGTACATCAGCATTTTCAAGGATTGTTATTCCTTACCAGGGACATCAATTTTCTGTTTTGCAACATCTGCGGTCACAACAGCCTCGTGTGTGAAAGGCCCAATGTTGAGAAAGGGGAATAGAAAGGAAATATTGGAGTATTTGGAATAATGCACATAACATTCGTGTAAGTTATTAATACTTCCTCTGTGATAGTATAGTGGTTCCATCACTTTTAGAGAGTTCTGGTTCGATTCCTGTCGGCGAAGAGAGGGTTTTATAAAGCCCTTTTCAGTCTAGGCTGTTGTTAGCCTATCTCAGGCGGAGGGGGAAAGTTGTTATTTTTTTATTTTATTTTTTCCCGCTTGAATTATTTCGAGTTCTCAGACGGTGGGAAAATTTAAAGACATAAGTTAGTGCAAATGCATCATGTCTATATGCCGCAAATTAACAGAAGTTATAGCGACACCGTTTCATTACATATCATATTGAGAATGCCTTCACAACTAGTTGCCTATTCGGTTATGCTTCGAATAAGTAAGGTTTCTCTAATAGAGAAGCGTTATTGTTAGTCTATTGTTACTTATATAATAGACCAGGGGTGGGCACGCATGAGGTCAATGAGAGCCGCATTCCGGTTTTTCATATATTATAAAGAGCCACACCATAGTTACATAGTATTAAATACACAAATTCAAATTTAATTTAATTTAATTAATATGATTACATATTCTACACTAGCCTTAAGTGCTATGTAAAGTATACATATATAAGAAAATATAATTAAGAGAAAGAAAATACAAAATAATTATTTCAAAATTTTAATAATAAAAATGCATTAATAAAAAGTATAACATTTAACGAAGACCTTTGGTCAAATCTTTGAAATTTGGTGTAAAATTTGTTAAAGCCGTTCGCAGCAATTCAGCGAGATGATGATTGGTCAACTGTGAACGATATTTCGACTTCACGAACTTCATTGTGGAGTACAAAGATTCACAGCAATATGTTGTACCAAAAATTGAAATTAGACGGCAAGCAGCTTTCTTTAAATGTGGATATTTTGATTCTGGCACGAGTTTCCAAAATTCAATTACATTAGTAGATTTGTGCTGCATTTGCAATGCCTGATCCTCTTTCATCTCTAATAACTCCAATTGCCCAGCCGCTTTTTCAACAAATATTATTTCAGAAATTGGAAATCCATCTTCAATAATATCACAAATAAATGGGTTCACAAAATATGCAAATGTAGATTTCAAACTTTTCAAATCTTCAAACCTATGTTCGAAATCTGCTTGCAATTCTTCCAATTTTTCTTTGTATTCGTCTAACTTTTCTTCTTTGATATTAATTATATTTGCTTTTACTCGTGGAAAATGATTAAGTATTTTGTTCTTAAGATCGTACACAAAAAGTCGAAGTTTAGCTTCAAAACTAAATACAGTTTGTGACAAATCAATAATATTTTTTTCCTTTCCTTGTAAAACCAAATTAAGTGTTTGCAAATGTTCTATAATGTCTGTAAGGAACATTAAGTCAGAAAGCCAAGTTTCATTTTCTAATTCTGGGTATTTTTTACCTTTTTCTTTTGTAAATGTTATGATAGGATTTAGGAGTTCCACAAAACGGCCCAAAACATTGTAAGTTGACAGCCATCTTACAACACACCATAGGGATAAATCACTGGGCAATTCATCTGTTTCGTCATTCCCTCGCAACTCTTCTAAAAAGTTCTTAAATTGACGATGTGTTTTGGCATTTGTTCTAATTAAATTCAAAATCTGCAAAACAATCTTCCACACATTTTCGTATTTGAAGTACTTCGCTATGAGATGCTCGCGGTGAATTATGCAGTGAAGAGGTAAGAAACGTGGAAATTTAGGATCGCTGTTTAAAAGACCAATGAGACCTTGGTTTTTCCCTACCACTGCAGGCGCTCCGTCAGTCGCAACACTTACAAGTTTATCACGAGGCAATTCAAACCTATTCATTACTTCATCAAGCGCATTTCTAACATCGATACCGCGAGTTGTTTCGATAAGAGCTACTAGGTCTAACATTTCTTCCTTCACATTTACGTCTGCAGATACATAGCGGACAAAAACGGCCAATTGTGGAACATCCTGAATGTCTGTAGACTCGTCGAGAGCTAAACTAAATGCTGTACAATTTTTCAAATCACACATCAAACTATTTTCAACATTTTTACTAATTGCACCAATACGACGCTCAGTTGTACGGCGTGACATAGGAACCTGTGCGATCAATTTATGCAGTTTTGTATTATCTGGATCCAAAACTTTAACCACTTCTTCCAAGTTTCTTTTAATAAATTCTCCTTCTCCATATGGACGTTTGGCACGAGCAATATTCCAAGCTATCAAAAAACTAGCTTCGTTTGCTCTGTCATCTTCGCGACTAAAAGAAGACAAGAGTCCTTGTTGCTTATGAAGACCAGATTGCAAGGACTTAAGTTTCTCTGTTCGCAATTTTGAATTTAATGGATATTGAGTTGAAAAGTGGGGATGACTTACTTCGTAATGTCGACGTAAATTGCTTACTTTGTAGTTTGCAATTGTAACTTTACAAATAAGACACAACGACTT
The DNA here is from genome assembly GCF_048544385.1 of Mastigoproctus giganteus. Taxonomy (NCBI): domain Eukaryota; kingdom Metazoa; phylum Arthropoda; class Arachnida; order Uropygi; family Thelyphonidae; genus Mastigoproctus; species Mastigoproctus giganteus. The sequence goes on from NC_143579.1 coordinate 185,504,681, forward strand.
TCCATTATTGTCAATAAAAGCAAAATTTTCTACCCACTCTACTTGAAAGATTCTATTTTCTTGTTCGTATTTTCGTTTTTTGATATTTTCTGAGGTCATGTTATCAAAAAATTTAAATAACTTTAATTCCAAAGTCTGAAATTGAAACAAAATAATTAAATTAATTTACGGCGCGGAAAAATTACACTCGTAACTTTTTACGCACAAGTCCACTGATGGCGCCAGCAGTGTAAATGCGCACGGATTTATTTATAATCAAAATAAAAATAGCAAGATATCTAGTCAAAAAAAAAAAATAAACACAACATAAAATCCGTATAACAAAATATTAGTTACTTAGTTATATTTTTATAATTTAACAAGATTCACTGAAAATATTTCTGAAATAATAAAAAAAAACGGATTTAAATTTTCAATGGGAGCCGCACTTAACTCAACGAAGAGCCGCACTTAACTCAACGAAGAGCCGCATGTGGCTCTGAGAGCCGCATTTGCCCACGGTTGTAATAGACGTTAGTTGATTGTTACTTAACCTCAGTGGATACCACTGAATAAGTATCAATACACCTAATTCTGTTTTTACACGATAGATACGTTCCTGAAAAATACGTGTAAAAAAAATTCGTGTAAAAAAAGACATTGTATTTATGGAAGAAAAGAAGATTGGTTCCGGATCTAAAAAAATCAGTAAAAATAATTAAAAAAAAAACACATAAAATATTCGTTTTAAGCTTATTATTTTATTTCAACAAAATACACATGTAATAATATGTAATTAAAATGTACTAAAATAAATTTGTATGCATATGAAATGAAAAAAAATTCTTCATGAACAAAAAAAATCTGTTTTACATATAACAAGATTTTATTCATTTTCCACTTTCTGATAATAAACGGCGCATACGTTTGCGTACGACTGGAATATCACTGCCATCACTAGAAATGTTGTGGACATCGTCTTCTTCCTCTATTAATGAAATTCTTTCTGTGATCTCTTCAGCAAAATCAGCACGAATCTCCTCTGGTGCTGATGTTTCACCGGTTTTACGAACGAATTCAGTTATTAATCGTTGTGTTCGTGTTTTGGTTAGTCCGTTATATAATTCTCTGTAAGAGGCTGTCAACAACTTCAGTTCGCGTTGAAACTTCCCAGCGCGTTCCTCATTAGGGTCATGTTTGACAAAATGATTACCTAATTTTCTAGCCAGTTCCAGACCTTCTTTTATTAAATCTGCATTTAGAACAGGATCATTTTCTTCATTATCACTACGTTCTGTGGGATAAGGAGTCCCAAGGACAACCTCTAATATTTCATCTTCGCTTAGGGCTTTGTCGGTTAACAATTCATCAATATCTTCAAACGATAGATCATCGAATCCTTCTCCACCAATTTTGTGTGCCATTGTAATGATGTTGGGAAATTCGGTCGTATTAGGGATGATGGGTTCTTTGCTTTTTACACATTGTGGCCAAACCGCTTTCCAACACGCATTTAAAGTTGCTGGTTTTAATTCAGTTAACGCTAATCCAACTTGATTGATACAATCCATAATTGAGAATTTCTTCCACACATCAATGACTGTTAGTGTTTCATCATTCAGTTTGTCCAAAACGTGTTGGAATGTTCGTTTTACGTAATATGTTTTAATTGTCGTAATTATACCTTGGTCTAGCGGTTGTATCAAAGATGTAGTATTAGGTGGCAGAAATAAAATTTGTACATTTGGGTGTTCCAAGACAGGATGGCCGGGTGCATTGTCAAGAATCAGAAGAACTTTAAATTCGAGACCTTTCAAATTCATATAACGTCTGACTTCTGGGACGAAACATTTGTTGAACCATTCTGTAAAAATAGTAGTGGTCACCCAGGCCTTCTTGTTTGCCATCCAGTGAACAGGCAATTTATTGATATCTACACCTTTCATTGAACGTGGGTTTAGGGCTCGATTTACCAGCAGTGGTTTCAACATACGATCTCCTGAAGCGTTGGAGGAAAATAATAAGGTCACACGATCCTTAGCTACCTTAAAACCACCAGCAGTTTTCTGCGATTTGGCTACATACGTTCTGTTCGGCATTCGTTTCCAGAAGAAACCAGTTTCATCTGCATTCCACACTTGATCAGGAGTGTATCTTCCATCTTCAATAATTTTTGCAAGTTCCTGCGGGAATACTTTAGCAGCCGATTCATCTGCAGATGCAGTTTCACCTTTAATTTTTATATTATGAAGAGCATTCCTTTTAAGAAACCCTGTCATCCAACCTGTACTCGCAGAAAATTCATACTTTCTGTTTAACTGAGATGAAGTGCTTGGCTCCTTTTCTTTAATCTGTCTGTAAATTCTTAGTGCTGTTTGCTTGATGGCATTTCCATCTACTGGTACTCTTTTTTGTGACTGATCTTCTATCCACATTACCAGGGCCTTTTCCATTTTTTCCTTGACAATATCTCTTGTATATGATGATGAATTAACACTTACTTTTGTTCCAGAACATACCGACTTCCTAATTGCAGCTTCATTTTTCTTAATAGTTCTTACGGTAGCTTCATGTACACCAAAATGCCTTCCTACAGACGTAGCCCCTTGTCCAGTTGCAAGACGATCTAAAATTTGAATTTTAAGTTCCAAAGAAATCGCTTTCCTTTTCATTTTGGTAATAGGCGAATTATTCGACATTATATAAGGGCTACCGAAAAATATCTCAGTTATAATTAATAAAAAAAGGTATGAAAATTTTGTAAACTTACAATTTATTGACTATCGGCAAAATTAATAAATTTATATGTGCACAAATTTCACTAAAGATTCTTTCACTTTGAAATAGAGCTTACTACTACATGTCTGCTGAAGATACAATGCACGAATTCCGTAGATGTGCACAAAATTAATAAAAACGTTGATGATTCATAGATACATAGACGTAAACATTGGTAAGCAAAAGCACGCGTTTCAAAACGCAAACACTAGCTGTTATCCAATCTATTGATGCGTGTAATATAGAAATGATACTAATATGCCACAAATAAAAAAAAAATTTCTTAGAATTTAGGCAAAAAAAAATTCATAGAAATCGTGTTAAATCAAAATGACTCGCGTAAAAAGAGAATGAAATATTTATTTTGAATTCGTGTTAAACCAAATTCGTGTAAAAAAAGTTCGTGCAAAAACAGAATTAGGTGTAGTCTTCTCTATTGGAGAAGAGTTACTTATTCGAAGCATAACTGAATTCTCAATACGATACGTAATGAAACGATGCCACTATAATAACTTTGGTTAATTTAATGCGTATAGACATAATGCATTTGGACTAACTTGCGTCTGTAAATTTTCCCATAGTCTGAGGCTTTTGCCTTGTATTTTTATTAATTCGATGATGCATCTAAAATCCTATAACAACAACTAATGCAACTCGACAGTTGTCTTTTCTTAGCCGTTCAATCACAATCAGCTTTGTACCACAGGATGTGAGAAAGTGATTGTTTTTCCTTCTTTGTTTACCACTCTTGATACATTCGCACAAAAGTAGGTTGGGCACAACCCAAGAGAAGTGCTACCTCAGAGTTGTACATATCTACCTACCTGATATCAACAGTCATGTCTTCTTGCAAGTCCCCCATATCTCAGCCTCTTCCCATTATTTTATTTTCTCATTACATATAACACTACATGCCAGTTGTACACGTTTACTGCGTTCACCGGCTCCAGCTTTCATTAATTTAGTGCAGCACACTTAAAAGGTTGTTCTATTTCAATGCCCTTGCGGGTAGCACTATGGTACTGTCAATAGTGAGAAGAATTTTTAAGGTCAGTCGGTCTCAAGCGAGAGTTCTATGGTTCCCCCTCCGGGAAACGCAGGTTTTTCGTTCAGAAAACAACAAATCCCCCACAGAACACACTCAATTTACAGACATATTACATTCCGTGCAATATGGCCTAAGTTGCTGATGCGCCTAAAACCCCACAACCGTAACCCTGAATCCTCTGATCACCATTAATCAGCGGCGTACCTTTCCATTGTCGGCCGACTAAGTACATACATCCTTAAAGATTTATCCAGACAACTTCGGCATTTATTAACAACACAACGCGCCACGCCGCAAAGCCGGGCAACTGAAATGTAAAATACTACATATGGGAAGCAGTAAACCGAGAGTAACGTATCGACTCTGTGGTACTACACAGACAGTAGTAGAGAATGAAAAGGACCTGGTTGTAACTGTGCAGGCAGATATGAAGTTTTCTGAGCAGTGCAGACGTTCTGCAAGAGTAGCTCATGGTGTCTTGTTAATGATATACAGGAATTTTTCTAGCAGGGATAAGGAGGTGATTATCCCCTTGTATAAGGCAATGGTCAGGCCACACCTTGAGTACTGTATACAGGTCTGGAGGCCTCATTTTGAGAAGGATGTAGAGCTGTTGGAACGAGTACAGAGAAGGGCAACAAGATTACTGAATGGAACAAATAGCTGCTCTTACGAAGAAAGTTTTGCAGATTACAGTGTTTGGAGACTAGGCACCTGCGAGGTGATGTGATTGAGGTGTATAAAGCCTTGAATGGTTTGAGCATGCTCAATGCTGATGGGATTCTTCCTCTTGTTCAGAATAATCACCTGAGAGGGCATAAATTCAAATTGAGGAAAGACAGTTATACAAATAGATGTGCGGAAGTTTGCCTTTAGCCAGCGAGTAGTTGATTGGTGGAACAGACTTCCATCTTTTGTTGTGGAAGTTGATAGCCTAAACAAATTTAAGGCTGAGCTGGACAGGTATTTGGAACGAACGGAGGGGTGAAATAGGAGCGTTTTTTTTTTTGGCTGATGCTACATAAGCTTGCTTTCTTGCATCGTATGCCTCTACTAATGCTAATGCTAACTTGCTAGATTTTATGGCACAGGACTCCACCACAACACAAATGAGCATATTTGGACCTATCGGAAAAGGATAATCGATGCTAGGACCAACTACCTGATAATGTGTGGTTATTATTGGACACACTATTACTCATGTTTTTTTTTTTTTGTGTGTGTGTGTGTGGAGTCCGTGGCAGTACGTGTATGAGTGCATTGCGAAAAAAAAGGCGGCCTCTCGAGGTATGAGGTAAGTGTTGCTAATGCAAAATCAACTCAGTGTATTTCTCTGTATAATGGAGATTTTTTCGTGCATTGTTAAAAAGCATGAAGATACAGAGCACAAAAACATACACACGAGTCTTATTTAATGTGGCATGAGAAGTATTCTCTCTCTTTATAAAACAACAGGCTAGTTGCTGAACATGTATATATATGTTGATGTGCTAATTAAAGCTACGATGACCTATAAGAACTATGCTTAATTTACCGGTGTACAATTCAAAAGCTACTTTCTATTTGTTCAGAAAAAATGTTCTCCTTTTTCAAAAACACTTCGGAATATATTGATCGCTAACAGCCGATCTCTGTGTTGTCTCTTTTAATTTTCTGTTATATCCAATGTTCTTGCAGATGCATGTGTCAAATTAAAGAATATCATCGTACCTCAATTCTTATAGTAGACAGGCATTATTACTCTTTTTGTTCATTAATATGAAAGAAAAAAACGAAAAGTTTCAAATGCCTTTTGAGGTGTGTTGTCACCTAATGTGGCAATTCATTGTGCGAATCTTGAATTTTGTTTAAAACGCAATATTCAGTTCTTCGAAGGGCATACGTCTAGGACAGAAAGATATAAGCAGAACTAAAAGATCGCCGGCACCAAGATTAATTTTGGGAACCAGCTTCGGGACCCACTGTTCGCTTTTGAATTAATAATACACATTTCCTTTAATTACTTTACTGTTGTCTACAAATTAAATATGTTATTAAAATACTCGTATAAAATATAGTTACGTTGTTATTAAAATATAACTAAAGCTAAGGAAACTAGGTAGTTGAAAAAAGTGATGCTACCAATATGATTAATAATTCAATTATTAATTAGTAGTAGTTTCACAAGGAAACTTTTTGTGAAACTACTACAAACGTATTCGCAGCAGAAAACTCGCCTATTCACCCAAAGTCAAACTCGCAGCCCGCTTTTTAATTCAAAGTTAAATTAGTGCTGTCGAAATATATATATATAATCTTTATTGTGTACAAAAGGATGTATACAATTTACCCTTCACGGCAGGAATGCCAGGGGCTTCACATTGGCTGGTGGACAAAGGTCTTCAGGACGGGGCCCACATCGAAGTTCAGGTTCATCCCCCAGGGCCAACAATATAATAAGTTTCAGTTAAATTATCCACAATATACTCATAAAGATATTATACAGTATTTTTGACATTATATACAATATTATACAGACATCCTTTTTAAATTTATTATACTGCCACATTACTGTGCAGTTTGCCTGGTTGAGTTTAGGTCATCAATGATCTCTCTCTCTCCGGTATTTGCGATCCTTGGCAAATTTTGAAGAGGCCGCCGTCGATTGCATGGACTGTAGTGAGCATCTGCCTGGGGAGAAAAATCAGCAGACTATAATCCAGCATACCAAGTGCAAAAACACACTTGTGTAGGGAGATTCAATTTATTAAAGATTATGGAGGGGGTTGTGCCCCACAGGTTCGAATCTCTGTTCAAGGATAAACGGAAAGAAAAAGGAAAAAAATAAAACCCTCTTTAAAAAAAAAAGCGCTTCGAAAGATTTTCTAGGGCAAAGCTTCCCATACTTTTATGCCTTACACTCCACTTAAAATATTCCATGCATTTAATACCTTTCCAGAACAAGTGCATATAAACAATTTTGGTGCCATGGCCTCATGTTGCTTTCTCCAAATGAGGATACGCCCATCGGCATGATAGAGTTGGAAACGGGATTCATCAGACTAGGCGACAGATTTCTAAGTATCAGTGGTTGTTGTTGTTGTTGTTGTGATTGGGTTTAAAGACACAAGGGCAACTGAGGCCAAATTGTGTCTATTCATCGTTTAATTGCATGACCCTATCTTTATGATTGTTAAATTATATACTTTTGTATAGGCCAATACATTTTAAGTATATTAAAAGTTCTTCAATATTTGCATTGTTTCCTAGAATATGGGATAAATCAGGTGATACATTAAGCCTGGAAACTGATTGAAACGTGTTTGACCGGATGGTTGAATGCAAGGGACAATCAAGCAGAAAATGGCGGACCGTAAGCCGACTGTTACAGGATGAACACTGAGGTGGGATTTCTCCCAGTAGCAAGTATAGATGGGTATGATGCGTATGTCCAATTCTTAGCCTTGCCAACACCACTTCCTCACGTCTGTTTGGTCTGAAGCAGGAGAGCCACAGCTTTGGTTCTTGTTTTATTTGGTAAAGTTTGCTGTTAGTATTCCTTTTCCATATCTGTGACCAGTTGTTGTAACATGCTTTATGAATAACAGGTTTAAAATCAGTGTATGGAACCTGAGGATGTTGTGAGAGAGTGGGTTGAGGATGTTTAGCGGCAAAGTCTGCACTTTCATTTCCCGGAATGCCAGAATGGCCAGGGATCCAGCAAAATGTGATTGACTGATTGGACACACTACAGGAAAATAGTTGGGAATGAATTTCTTTCAATGTAGGATGAGGAGAGGAGAAATTCTTCCTTATGGCATTGATAGCACTGAGGGAATCCGTGTAGATTATTGCGGGTGAGATGCAAAGTTCAATAATCTTACTAAGTGCTAACTTGATGGCATAAAGTTCAGTAGTGAAGACACTGCATAATAAAGGTAGTGTGGCTGAAATTGTACATGTAGGAAAAACAGCTGCAGCACCTACCTTACTATCAGTTTTCGACCCATCGGTATATATTTTACATGCATCGGAGTTATGGGTAGCATGGGCTGAGTGCAACTGTCTCATGTTTTTGGGAGGTATGACATTCTTCCCCCACTGGAGAAAATATGTATCATGTGAGGCACAAACATACGTCCAGGGTGGAACAGGTGCAGTTGTGTTCTGAAAAATATCAGCTAAATCAATATTCCAACTGTGAATAAGACCTCTGATCCTGAGTGAAGCAGGACGATTTTCATGTGGTTTATTCTCATAAAAAGAATCCCACCGAGTGTGATAAAGATACTCCCAACTGGGGTGCGATGGAAGACTCTGGATCTTAGAAGCATAGAAAAGCAATAATGTTTTCCTACGAAGATGTAATGGCGGCTCGTGGGCTTCAACATAAAGACTTTGCATGGGAGAAGTCCTGAATGCGCCCAGAGCAGTCCTCAGGGCACTGTGCTGGATGACATTTAGCCGATCTAATGTGCTTTTCCTAGCTGAGTCATATACGGGAGAACCATAATCTAAGCGTGAACGGATCAGAGATTTGTAGAGGTGAAGTAAGGAGTACCGATCAGCTCCCCATGACATGGATGAGACTGATCGAAGCATGTTTAACTGTTTTAGACAAGTAGTTCGTAGATATGTGATATGTGCTTGGAAGTTAAGCTTACTATCTAATATCAGACCAAGAAATCTGATGCTGTTTACAACTGGTATTGGACAATTGTTTAGCCGTAATTCAGGATGGTGGTGGACAGCACGTTTCTTACAAAAGTGAGTGGTGGTAGACTTTTGTTCAGCTAGTCGATATCCGTTGCGTGACATCCAGGATTCAATTCTGTTAATGGCAAGTTGGAGTTGACGCTCAATGGTGTTCATGCTTTGAGATTGGCAGGAGATTGCTAGGTCATCCGCGTACAAATAAGCCTCCACAGTTTTGGGGATGTCTTTAGTTATGCTGTTGACTCGAATTGCAAATAATGTTGCGCTGAGTATAGATCCCTGTGGTACTCCTTCTTCCTGAATATGGGGTGTAGACAGTACGTTCTGATAACGGACCTGAAAAGAGCGGTGGCGCAGGAAATTCTGAATTATCTGAGGGAGATGACCCCTTAGTCCTAGGTGATAAAGGTCCATAATAATACCATGTCGCCAGGTAGTATCAAATGCCTTTTCAATATCTAAATTGACCATGACTAGATGTTGCTTCATGACAAAGGCATTCCGAATATTCGATTCAGCTTTGATAAGTACATCAAGAGTGGATCTGTTCTTACGAAAGCCGCTCTGATGATCTGTTAAAAGGTTCTCTGCTTCTAAGATCCAGGTAAGCCTCGTATGTATCATTCTCTCAAAAATTTTCCCCATGCAGCTTGTGAGAGATATTGGCCTATAATTGTTAACCAAAGAAGGGTCTTTGCCTGGTTTTGGTATGGCAAGTATGTGAGAGTGACGCCACGAAAGTGGGTAATCATTTTCTGAGAAGATTCGATTATAGAAGATCAATAGGGTACGTAAGTCCTCTTCAAGTAAATGTTTTAGCATGATGTAATGTACGTCGTCTGGGCCGACAGCACTATTTGAAGATTTATTTAAGGATTCTTTGAGTTCTGTTATATTAAATGGTTGATTGTATGGAAGTGAGAGCCGTGTGGAAAAGTTAATTTTGCGGCGTTCTGCATCTGCCTTGATGCGCTGAAAGGAGATGGAGTAGGAAGCAGAAGCAGATATTGAAGAAAATGATTCTGCTAGCGCATTGGCGATTTCCTTAGGTGCCGAGAGATCTTTTCCATTCCAACAGAGTATTGGAGAGGGTGGTCGAGTGAATTTTCCATTTAGCGCTTTAATTCTTCTCCAAATGAATCGTGGGTCAGTGTTTTTGGTGATAGTTGAGGCAAATAAGATCCAGGAGTCACGCTTGGCTTTTCTCCTAATCTGCCTTGCTTTGGCTTTAAGTCTTTTGTATTCTATCAGATTACTGGTTGTAGGAAACTTACGGAATTTGTTCCAAGCACGGTTTTTCTCACGCTTGGCATTAGAACAATCTGTGTTCCACCAGTTGTTATGGTGGGAGCACTTGTGGGGTCGTGACTTCGGAATTGAATTTTTTGCTGCATTTAGTATCTGATTGGTAATGTAGTTAGTTACGTCTTCAATTGGATGTTGCTGAACATAACTCCTGTCTAACTGGACCTGGGTACAGTAGCTCTCCCAGTTTGCCTTCTTGAACTTCCAGGTGGATCGGTGTTCTAGATTTGCAGTTACTCGTGTTTGTAATGAGCAAAGGATTGGGAAGTGATCACTGTTTAGAGGATAGTTTAGCACTGACCATGTCATACTTGGGAAAATTGCTGGTGAGCAGATTGACAAGTCTATTGCAGAAGTAGATCCTGTAGATAGGTGAATATAAGTGGGAGATCCAGAATTTAGTATAGTTAGGTTGTTATTATTCATGAATGTTTCTATTAATTTGCCTCTTGTGTCAATCGCAGGTGACCCCCATAATGGATGGTGGCCATTGAAATCACCAAAAAGGCAGATTGGAGATGGTAGTTGCATAACCAAATTATCAAGTTCTGTATTTGACAATGGGTGAGAAGGGGATATATATATAGAAGTTAGGGTAATTGATATACCGATTGAAATACGTGCTGCCACAGCTTCTAGACTAGTTTGTAATTGAATTTGCCTGGACGGTATGTTTGATTTTATAAGCACAGCTACTCCTCCGCGAGCAGGAGACTCCGAAATCCTGTCTTTTCTATATATTGTATAGTTTGTAAATTTTGGTGAAGCTTGAGATGATAAGAAAGTTTCTTGTAGACATACTCCTATCGGATTATATTTAATCAGTAAATCTTTTATGTCGTCAGAATTGCTTCTTAGTCCTCTGCAGTTCCACTGTATGATATTAGACATTATTTGATTTTAGTTGTGCTCGATTGGTCTGACTGTTTTTTAGAAGTGGAGCATTTCGGTCTGTCTTGTTTTATTTTATCTTTTTTCGGAAAATAGGGGCGTACTGAATCCATGGTGTCATTTGCATGGAGTTCCAAAATGGGTTCCCCATTATCTAAACGCTCATCTACTTCCATACTGTTGGTAGGAGTTTCCATTTGTTTTGAACCTGTGTCAGATTTCCTTTGCTCTGTGTCATATGGGACCGATGGAGTATCACTAGGGATACTGATTGGGGTATTTGTAGCTTCGCTAGTTTTATTTTGAGGATTTTCTTTTTTTGAATTTGAAAGGGTAGATTTAAGCCAATTAGCCATTGAGGTATTAGGCGGGATTGATACATCTGTTTGTGCTCCAGTAGATACATAGTTTCTAGTGCGAACAGCGTAGGATCGACTGCTAGGCATGTTCAACATTACTTGCCTACGTGCTTCAGGAAACGTAACTTTATTTTCTACTTTATATTTTTGAATTTTTTTCCCTGTAATCCATAATTCGCAAGATTTGGAAAAGGCAGGGTGACTTCCCTTGCAGTTTGGACACGCAGGGGTTGCCACTGAGCAATCAGCTTGAGTATGGTCTTTAGATCCGCATATGGGACAGATGGAGTCACATCTACATGCCTGCTGTGAATGACCATATTTCTGGCATTTGAAGCAACGAACGGGATTCGGAATATATGGTCTAATACGGCAATTCAAATAGCCAGCTTTGATTGAGGATGGTAAGTCTGGAGTACTGAATGTTAAAATGATGGTTCTAGTTGGAGTTAGATTCCCATCTTTTTTAGTCATGATTCTTTTTACACTTGTTACCTTTTGACTACTAAGTTCTTGGAGTAGTTCTTCTTCGGAGACTGAAGTTAGGTCCCACTCACTGATCACACCTCTTGATGAATTTAAGGTTCTGTGGGAAGTAACGGATACTGTTAGCCCCCCAAAAGACGTTGTATTTAACAGCCGCTCAGAATGTTTTGAGGTGGCTGTTTCGATCAGGAGGTCTCCGGATTGTAGTCGCTTCACCATTTTTGGTGACCCTGCAATAGACTCTAAACACTTCTGTATCAAGAATGGTGATAACTTGCCTACAGGTTGGGCAGATAACGAATGTACCACCAAGAAATTCGGTATCTCATTTGGACATTTTGCTTCTGTTCGAAGCCTTTTTGGGTGAACAGAGTCATGGTCAATATCGGGAGTCTCTTGTCTTGAGCTCAATGGCTCTAAAGGGGGATAATTATTTTTATCCATGTTAGCTCCTTTTGGCCCTGGGGGTTTACCTTTACCACCCAGGTTACCGGCCCCGCCACGGGGAGGCAGGAGCAGTGCCGCTTGTGGCCAAGCGTATAGGTTAATATAGTTAGTAGGAGTACTAAATTAAAGAAAAAGGTTCTTTCCTTCTTCTGGGCTCACCTCTTAGTACTTTTAAGAAAATGAAGCTACTTAACGAAAAGGTTTAATAAGTAAGGGAGAAAGCAAAATAGAACCTAGTCGCTTACCAAAAAACGCTCTTTAAACGCACGAGAATCGCTTGGCCACGGAAACGCTTGGCACCCGGGGCCAAGTATCAGTGGTCCAGCGTTGTGCTGACGTGCTCACGCAAGGCAGTTTCTTGTGTCTCGCCGTGAGCAAGGCACTATGACCACAACCTGGAAAGACTCAGTAACAAATATTCTTGCAACAATCATACAGGAACCGCCAACAGAGATGACATTGGAGCAGACAGAAATATGCCAAACAAACGCGCAATATGCAAACACCCAAAGAGAACCACCATTCACTCTTGAAGAGATACAAGAGGCTACAAGCAGAACAAAAAACAAGCGATGTCCAGGTTCAGATCTAATCGAACCAGAAATGATTAAAAAGACAGCAGAATATGTTCCCCAACTCCTTCTGCGACTCTATAACTACTGCTTGGCACAAGGCCACTTCCCAACTCAATGGAAAACAGCTATACTAAAATTGATACCAAAAAGCCCAACAAAACCACTGGAGTTACCAACATCGTATAGACCGATAGCCCTGTTATCGACAGTTAGCAAGATTTACGAAAGGCTATTGTACAAGAGAATCGAACACTACTACACAGAAGCAAATCTCAGCAGTCCAAAACAATATGGCTTTAAACAGGGTTCTTCAACCACAGATGCAATTCTGGATCTTCTCAACAAAGCCACACAATGCACCAACAAGTATTTTCTCGTGATTGCAGTGGACTTTGCTGGGGCGTTCGACACCCTCTGGTGGCCGAGCGTCCTGACAAGACTCCGTGCTGCATCTTTGCCACAAAATCTTTATGACAGCTTAAAAACCTATCTCACGAACAGGGAAGTGCAGATCCTCACACCTTATGCTAGCCTCACCCGTCTTGTCTGCAGGGGCTGCCCCCAGGGATCGGTCCTGGGGCCACTCCTGTGGAACATTGTTCTAGATGATTTTCTCTGCAAGGACCTGGGCGATGTGGAGGCACAGGCCTTTGCTGATGATTTGGTCTTATCCACAGCAGCGGACTCACGAGCAAATCTGGAAAAGCAAGCAAACAAAGCACTGCAAACCCTACAGGAGTGGGCCAAAATAAACAGTCTAAAAATAGCACCGGAAAAGACCAGCTCCGTTCTTCTTAGAGGAAAGCTTAAATTAAACCGGCCGCCACAAATCAAAATAGAAGGTACCACTGTCAGACTAACCAACCAGATAAAGTATCTAGGGATAATTATAGATAGCAATCTCTCATTTAAACCCCATCTAAATTACCTCAGGAAGAAAATACGCAAATATACAGGACTCATAATAAGAATAACGCGAAAGGACTGGGAACTAAACAAGAGGACCCTCTCCTTATATTATAAAGCCTTATTTATACCAGCAATTATCTACGACTCACCTATATGGATGACGAAGACTAACACAGTAACAAATAGGAAAATATTAGAAACAATACAAAGGAACATACTACTCACCATCACTAGGGCAAGCAATACAACTAGTACGGCAGCGCTTCAGGTCATTGCTGGTGCACTGCCCCTTGACTTAGAAGTAGTACGAACTGGATTAATGTATTATTACAAAAAGGCAATACCAATCACAACTAACGGCTTAACCCTCAATGTTACCAATGATTGGAAGCAGGAGCAAAAAAGAATTGATGCACACCTAACTCACATTTGGCAGACAAGGTGGAATGAAACCACCAAAGGAGCAATAACCCACAAATTTCTTCCCCTTGTAACAAAAATGTACCCAAAAGCACCAGCATGGATATACCCGGGCCTCAACACTATCTACTTATTAACAGGCCACGGCCCGTTTAGAGATAAACTAAACACAATGGGCATAATAGAAGACAGGAACTGTCCATGTGGAGAACCAGAGACTTGGAGTCACGTCATGCATGACTGCGACCACTATGAAGATATAAGAGCAAGACTTATTGTAAGAATTCAGTATAACCCAATTCACCAAGAGTCTCGACTATTGGACACTCAGGAAGAGTACACAGCACTAACTAACTTCGCAATACAATTATTCACAAGAAGGAAAACAATTATCTCAATGCAACCTGATCCTCGAGAGGACAATAACACCCAATAGATATATCAAAAACCAAATATCATGGACGAAGTAAAAATAAAGGAGAGACACAGAAGAGTCAAAGCAAGAGCAAAAGAATAAAATCTCAGCATGAAGAAATAGACACGCCATTTGAAACTCAAGAGACCTGCGCAGGGCTACTCCTCCTGGGAGAGACCAAAGCAAGAATCCTGCGGCCAACCATCTCTGACTTGATACAAGCGCGCCACAACGAAGTTCCTGAAAATTATGAAAAATGGAATAACATCAGAACTAGAGTGCCATCTGGCTATCAAATCTCGCACCTGCGAGATTTCTTTAAAACCCTAATCCCTGGTGGGGGGAGAGACACACGCTCCCCTCCCCCTCGCCAACCCTATTTCCCTCTGGTGAGGCATGGGCACGCCCCACTGAAAAACGGGGGTCACCTTTCCTATCGACCCCTCTGCTTCCTATTTCACCCCCCAGCCTTTTGTCTCCCCACCCAAATCTGTCATCTCACACAGCGATTAGCCCTACATCAAAATTCTAAGCACACCAAAATTCTTGCCCGACCCAATCAGGCTTTATCAAGACCTTCAGCGTAAAACCCAAACAGTGCTCCTAAAGCAAAACCCGAAATACGCAATAAAACATCCTCGCGACTATTTATTTTTCTAATTTATATTTTATTTATTGTGGTCCTAGCCACTGAAATCCCAGGAAAGTAGGTGGCAGGACCTGCCAGAGTACTGTTTCAATCACTGGTAACACCCGGCTGGCCTCCTCGTGGCTGGTATTGGTAACGTCGGGCCCCACTAGGGGCCCGGCGGCTAACAGGCCGGATGAACAATGGGCACAACATACTACATAGTACATATCCCACACACTTTTAAATCTCTGGCTTGACCGATACAGAGAACATACGCGGAGATGGGAGAAATCCCAGGAACCGTTAGACCCTCAACATACCTAATACCTAATACCTGCGATACCTAATACCTGCGACGTCAACTGCCATAGCGTATAAGAGCTAATATCCAGCGTATAGCCTATGGGGATACTGGTTTTGCTATTCCTACGCTGATTGACTGGTTAGCTGGGCCCTGTGCTGCGTCGCTGCTATGTTACGCGACGAGTCACATCATGGGAATCGACCACACTTGGCTGTCCCAAGTGTGACCTTTGGCTGGTGGTTCGACCGCTGTGAACCAGTCAAGGTAGTCCCGTGACACCATAACCATGTTATGGATGCAGTGCAGGTGCCAGTATCTGCAGGTCTTTATCCCGCAATTATTCCACGTTCGAAGTCGAAAAGTTCTACCCCATTCTTCCTCTCGTTCAATCAAAAAGTGATTGTCATGCGTGCGAACTATAACCTTATATCCGCCTTTCCCGACTTTTAGCCTTCACCAGCGTCACAGACCAGTCCATTCCTACACAAGGTGGTTTTTCTAATGAAAATTCAACTCTGTGTGTCTGCGCGTGCAGGAGCGTATTCAGGGGAGAGAGAGAAGAGGGGGCATATGTCCCCTTAACCAAAAATTCTAAATTAAAGAAAAAGAATGCAGGAGGCATAAATAATAAAAAAAAAAAACTGGAAAACCTGGTCGCTATGTTACCCTCCCTCCTTACGTGATACCTGGATACGCCATAATTTTTACTATTGTTATGTGTGTATACGCGCGCGTGTACACACATAACAGTTGTAAAAATTACCTCCACAATAGGTATTTAAAACTCAGAACTAACTTTAGCTACTTTTCCTTCTCTTCCCTTAGACACCATGTTAAGAAAAATACTAAATCTCAATATTCGCATTATCTTCACTCAGTTGAAGCCGAACTTACTCGGAATTTCAATTCGAGACCATTGTGGTCCTATCTCAAACAGCTATCGAGATCTTCTAGAATTCTTATGCTGATTAATGATTCAAATATCTCTATCAACTGTCCTCTTGGCATTGCTAATATTTTTGCTACGCACTTTTCGAAACTTTGGTCATTGGAACAGCACCGTTCTATTCCCTGTTATCCATTTGAATATAATAGTAATGGCAGTTTTTATAGATTGTTCTCACTACTGATGACGTCCAGTCAGCCATTTCTCGGCTTAAAGATTTCACTTCTCCTGGTCCCAATACCCTCTCTGCTCTTTTCTTCAAGAAAATAGTTCGTATTTAGCTCCAGTACTTACAAATCTCTTCATCATTCAAAGATGCTTATATCGTCCCGACTTATAAAAATCAGGGTGATAAAGCTTAGCCTAATAGCTATCGACCTATTACTATACTGAATACAATTGCGAAAATTTTTGAACTCCTACTTTATAAATACCGGTATCTTAGTTCCTATCTTTACCCTTTTATCAATAATCATCAGTATGCTTTTCTTCCAAGGAAATCAACTGTTTCAAATCTTGCCTTGTTTTCTCATTCCTTACAAACTAACTTGAACAAAGCAAATCAAATTGATTCGCTTTTCCTTGATATTTCACATGCATTTGACTCTGTCCACATCGATCTTTTGCTGTTCAAGCTGTCATCTTATCGTCTACGATCCCCTTTAGTGGATTTGCTTGATTCACTGCTTAGAAATCGTAAACGATCTGTAATAATTGATGATACTTCATCAACTCCGTTTACTATTTCTCAAGGTGTTCCTCAAGGCTCACCACTGGATCCGTTCTTCTTTATTGTTTATACTAATGATCTATCAACCTTATTTCAGTCCGTTAATGTTGAGTGGCAACTCTATGCAGATGATATCAAACTTTACAAAGTTATTTGTTCTTCAACTGACAGCGATGACGTCCAGTCCTGTCTTGATTCCCTCTCACTCTGGCTTAATAAAAAATAACTTGTTTCTAAACCCGTTAAAATGTAAATTATGTCGCTTTCGCTCGAATCGTGTAGTTACACCCTCCGTCCTTACTGATTATTATATTGGAAACTCTTTAATTGCAAGTACTGATACGTTCAAGGCTTTAGGTGTCTTATTTCGATCTAACCTTCATCCCTCTTTCCACGTTGATCACGTAATATCTCACATTTCTAAACTTCTTGGATTAATCAAGTGTTCTTCTTCTGTTTCAAGAATGACAAAGTTATAATTCTTCTCTACAAGCAGCTTATACTTTACATTTTTGATTATTGTGATATTATTTGGTCCCCACAACAGGAATATTTTTCTCACAGACGAGGGAATTCAAATTAAATTCATTAAATTCTTATGCTATGGAAATTGCCTTTCACCGTCGAAATTATGGAGCTCTTTGTGGTCGCTTCAGAATCATTCCTCTTCACTCTAGACGGCACATTATAATAAACTTTGTTATCGATTCACCATCTCTTCTTGAACAAATACCTTCCACTGTATCCCGTTTGAATTCTCGTTACAAAACTAATTTCTTACTGCCTGTTCCTCGTACTCATCACTTACTTGGTAGTCCTCTGTTTCGTTTCCTTAAGGTATTGAATAATTACAACGTTGATTTTACTCTTAATCCATCTATCTATAAGAATTTGCTGCTTACTCTGTTTTCTTAACGTAAATTTTGTATATATTTTAATTCTAGTTTTGTATTTTCTGTAACTCCTAGAGTTCTCATCTTTATTTAGGGTCTGTGTGCCCTGTGTGTGAGAAATGTGTATATATAAATAAATGAGGAGATGCAACACTTAACTATACGCGTATCGCAAGTTCTATACCATTAAACACACGTATTGAATGACGAACATCACATAACTTAATTTTTTTCCTTGATAAAATCGGTTTATATTCGTTTCGTTTCTAGAATACGCCGATGACGGGGACAACTTTTCTATTGAGAAAATAGCAGTTGACTAACAAAACTTAAATTTATACATCGTAAAATCTAAATAATAATACACTTCCAGAACATGCTCCTGATGTTTGGCAAATTCGACGCGGAACATCCCATATATACAAATAAGCCCAGTTACCCACATCATGGGGATAAGGGTAACTGGTTGCATGAGTGCCTACACGAAATTTAATGTGAATTTAAACTTCTTAGTCACGATAAAGTATAAATTATACTTTATTTCCTCCGGATTAATTTTAAAATTTAAGGAAGACAAACTATTAAGGGCAGGTGATATGGGAAGGTTTTTTTTTTTACATCATTTACCACTACTAATAGTAAAATAAACAATTCTTTCTTATCATTGTAAACTTATTACCGATTGTGCTTTTTTTTTTTTTTTTTTTTTATTATCATGAACTGTTAAAGAGCCAAGATCATATCTGAAACTTCAATATCAACATTACGATTTTCACTTTTTTCTAGTATCCTACAAATAGCTGAGGTTAACACAACACGTCTACGATTTTTATCAACTTTATTATTTTAGCTAACTTTAGATTAGGGTGCCCCTGGGCGTGGCCGACGAACAGTCGATGTGAAGGCCTTGATTAGTCCTGTCAAAGTTTGTTTGTTTGTTTGTTTGTTATTTGGTTTTTAGGAGCATTAGCGACTAAGGCCATATTGCACCGAGGATATGCGGTGGTCATTCCCTGACTTTTCCACATCCTCCGTATTTGGTGGTCACGGGCTCGAACCTGGGTCTAATCAAGAAGCGTGTGCTACGCACTGCTGCTCCTGCCCACCTGGCATCTGAGGCGCCTCCTGTCAAAGTGAAGGACGTGATTGCTCCTCCCCTCGTGTTGTCACATGACGAGTTACAGGGAAAGACTACGTAACGAATAGAAGAAAAGGGGGGGAAAAAAAAAACCAGAAGATTAGAGTTAGAGCTCACGTTTTTAATAGACTTTCACTTTTTCTAGTGAAAAAAGGTTAGGTTAGTTTACGCTACTAATTCAAGCAAGAGGAGCGTGGGCTTTTTAATATAAGCCGGCAGGCGAGGACAGTGGCTGAGATAATCGCACTGCTCAGGTGAGTGTTTTTGTTGTTTTGATGGGTTCTTGGCGATTTAAATTGTTTAACAGTAATTATACGACTTATTAATTTGGAATATTAGCAGAAGTCTCCAAAAAAAAATTTTATTTTTTTTATTAACTTATTCTCTTTTTATTTTGCTCCTTCATTGTGTTTTTTTTTTTTTTTTTTTTTCCTTCTAATTGCAGCCATTTTTCTCAGTTCAGGTCCGTCGCGTGATAGGAGGAGGGGGAGGAGCAATCACGCCATTCACTTCTACCGTTCGTAGAAATGAATGGCGTGAAGTTAAAGCATTTTTGTAATGTTTCATTATTTAATTCGCCATCTCTTTGCACATTTCAAAAATGATATATTATTTTTTAAATGTGCCAGCTGCAGGAGCTTTCTTACTGGATGCCAAATAGCTGGACTTTTGTTGCATTATTTATTTCTTTTCGGCTGGTACATTAAGAGCTTGGTTTCTTTGCACTATATCACCCAATATCAACAGTAATACTGTACTAATATTTTAATTATATAATATCGGTGTAAATACACCATAGTTAACCCATATATTTGAGCTACGGTTGTAGCGTAGAAGGCATCGTTTTAAATGTATCTCATAATGTGGTTGCCTTCACAACAAGATAGCTACTATTGAATTACTTCAAATAAATAACGCTTCTCTAGTAGAGAAGACTACTGTTATTTATTTTCAGCGTACCACCACCCAGACGATCGTTTCGAAGCTTTTTGGCTCCGTCATCAGTGGGCGGGTAGGTAATACAATATGCCATCTCAGTTGCGAAGTTATATCCACATTATGAGAGATGCCAGAAGGGTGTGGTGGTAATGTATTTGGAAAATTAAATGCACTAGGCATAATCCTTATGGGTTTTGATAATTAACTATATAATATCGGTGTAAATACACCATAGTTAACCCATATATTTGAGCTACGGTTGTAGCGTAGCTCAAATATATGGGTACAACCGTAGCCATATATTGTTGTAGCGTAGGAGCTACAACCGTAGCTCCTACGCTACAACAATATATGGCTACGGTTGTACCCATATATTTGAGCTACGCTACAACCGTAGCTCAAATATATGGGTTAACTATGGTGTATTTACACCGATATTATATAGTTAATTATCAAAACCCATAAGGATTATGCCTAGTGCATTTAATTTTCCAAATACATTACCACCACACCCTTCTGGCATCTCTCATAATGTGGATATAACTTCGCAACTGAGATGGCATATTGTATTACCTACCCGCCCACTGATGACGGAGCCAAAAAGCTTCGAAACGATCGTCTGGGTGGTGGTACGCTGAAAATAAATAACAGTAGTCTTCTCTACTAGAGAAGCGTTATTTATTTGAAGTAATTCAATAGTAGCTATCTTGTTGTGAAGGCAACCACATTATGAGATACATTTAAAACGATGCCTTCTACGCTACAACCGTAGCTCAAATATATGGGTTAACTATGGTGTATTTACACCGATATTATATAGTTAATTATCAAAACCCATAAGGATTATGCCTAGTGCATTTAATTTTCCAAATAATATTTTAATACAGAGAGTGATAGACAACTCCTCTGTAACTGAACTGAGGTTTGTTCACACCTCTTAAATAACGAGTGTATATAATATTAAAGCATTATTTAGTTAAATTTCGGCTAGGTATTTTCCATAAAAATTAAATTTGATTTGTTTGAAGTTGACATTAACCAATTCAGAAAAGGTAACATTTACATAATAAATTATCATGAGCGCGAAAATGTTGCATTTATTTGACGAAATGAGATTGCAAATGTGACCTTTAGTTATCAATTTCTAACACAGCAACTCAGCTGAGGAGAAAACGTGAACATTCAGTGTTACTGCAACGGCAACCTTCACAAATACAGTCAGGAAATATTAAATACTACGGTTAAAGCTCTACATTTCTCAGGAGATCTAAGCCAGTGTAAGAAATATATAGACAGCATGATAGCTGTATATTAAAATCTTCTACGATAAACCATTCTGAGGTTTCTGTTTCTCCCTCCCACATACAATTAGTAAGCATTGTATTTCCTGCTGTTCAGGACTTTAGTGCGCTTTCTCTTGAGTTTCAGACGCATCGACGACTCAGTCCATATTTCCCTATTATGTTGTACAGGTTCACGGACATCGATATGTACGTATGTTGTGCGGGCTGAAAAACTCTGAATAATTCAAGCGGAAAAATATCTTGCTCCCTTCGCCTGAGACAGGCTAAAAACAGCCTCGATTGAAGAGGACTTTAGAAATCCCTCTCTTCGCCGACGAGAATCGAACCCAGCCCTCTTCAAAAGTGGCGAAACCACTATACTGTCACAGAGAAGGTATTAATAACCCATGTATTAAGAATAGAAACTTACGCGAATGTTACGTGCATTATTCTTCAAAAACAACCACAGCACTTTTTTTCTTTTCTTTTTTTTCTTTACCCCCCCCTCCTTTCTCAACATTGGGCCTTTCACACACGAGGCTGTTGTGACCGCAGATGTTGCAAAACAGAAAATAGATGTCCCTGGTAAGGAATAACAATCCTTGAAAATGCTGATGTACAACGTTTTTTGAGGTTGTCTGTGAGAATTGTGTTAATAATATAAAATTCTAAACGCAGAGATTGCACTACCCGTATAAATAGAATGTTGCAATGGGTGTGAAACTACAAACGGAATATATCAAAGTTAAACATCAAAAGAAATTTCACATTTAAGGCGTGATATTCTGAAATTCTTGTGTCCTATAAATATTAATTTCCGAGGTTGTAACAAAAAACGCTAAAATTATAAAAAAAAAGAAGTATTATAAAAATAAGCACGCATATCCATACGTAATCGCACTGATAGCAAAATCGGTCGTTTCCCCCACCTAAATATAACATCTACTTGAAAGAGGTTGTTTATGCATGACTATGGCACTTCCATCATTTCTACTACCCAGGTAGTATGAATGTCGTTTATTCATATCGTGAACACCTTCACAACGAGTTGCCTAGGTATTACAAATAAGTAACACTTCTCTGGTAGGGAAGACTATTGTTACTTATTCTCAGATGGGCACCACCACCCAGACGGCACCGTTTCGAAGTTAGTTGTATATGTGTGGGATAATACTCTACTAACCAATTGTCCCTATTACACTTAGACAGCAAAAAAGTAGAGGGAAAGTTATAGTAGGAGAGGAAGGAGAAAAGAAACGATGTAGAAGAATGAAAGGGATTAACTCCAACTCGCAACACTCTTCGAATAGGCAATGCTGCCCCAGTGGGGAAGACTGTTGTTACTTATTCTCGGAAACTCCGGGCAGCATAAAGCACCCCCTGATGGCACCGTTTGAAATATGGTATGGGATAAAGAGCTCTGTTTCCTCATAGATTTAGGAAAGCAAAAAATATGTAAGAAGGTGATAGTAAGAGAGGAAGAAATGACGTCGAAGGAAGAAAGGGACAGATACTCCTTCAACTAACACCACTCAAAAATTCCTCGAATAGGCAACGCTTCTCCAGTAGAGAAGATTGTTCTTACCTATTCACAGAAATTCCGTGGCCATCAGGCCACCCCTAACGGCACCGGTTCGAAGCTAGGTTTGTATTTGTGTGGGATAATAACTCGACTATCCACTTGTCCCTATTAGACTTAGAAAAGCAAAAAAGTAGAGGGAAAGTAATAGTAAGAGTGGAAAAGAAACGGTGTAGAAGATTGAAAGGGACAGTAACTCCTTCAACTCACACCACTCATAAACTCCTTGAATAGGCAACGCTTCCCCAGTGGAGAAGGCTGTTGTTACCTATTCTTGGAAACTCCGGACATCATCAGGCTTCCCCTGGTGCCGTTTCAGGGTTATTTGGCCCTTCTTCGGTGGGTTTGGGTGGGTGGGTGGGTAGGTAGATAGATAGATAGATAGATAGATACCCGAGTGATGCTAGTTGGCGTTTTCTTAATCGGTGGATGGGCAGATATCCTATTACAATAGTGACAATCCAGTTATGAAGTATAACTCCACAATATGAGAGATGCTTGATGGTGTGCATGGTTTAATCGAAAAATATTTCTTGACTGGATATCTAAGAGTATGAAAGAGGTTGTTTATGCATGGGTATGGCACTTCCATCATTTCTACTACCCAGGTAGTATGAATGCATCGTTTATTCATGCCATACCAATGCATAAACAACCTCTTTCATACTCTTAGACATCCAGTCAAGTTGTTGTTATTTGGTTTTTAGGAGCATTAGCAACTAAGGACATATTGCTCCGGGGATATGCGGTGGTCATTCCCTGACCTTTCCGCATTTGGTGGTCACGGGCTTGAACCCCGGTCTAATCAAGAAGTGTGTGCTACTCACTGCTGCGTCTGCCCACCTGGCTACGGAATCCAGTCAAGAAATATTTTTCGATTAAATCATGCACACCATCTAGCAGCTCTCATATTGTGGAGTTATACTTCATAACTGGGTTGTCACTATTGCAACAGGGTACCTGCTTACCTACCGATGATGAAGCCAACTAGCTTCGAAACGGTGCTGTCAGGGGGTGCTTTATGCTACCCGGAGTTTCCGAGAATATGTAACAACAGTCTTCCCCGCTGGGGCAGCATTGCCTATTCGAGGAGTCTGAGTTTTTGAGTGGTGTGAATTGAAGGAGTTAGTCCCTTTCATTCTTCTACACCGTTTCTTTTCTTCTTCCTCTCCTACTATAACTTTTCCTCTGCTTTTCTAAGTCTAATAGGGACAAGTGAATAGTAGAGTTATTATCCCACACATATACAACTAACTTCGTAACGGTGCCGTCTGGGTGGTGGTGCCCATCTGAGAATAAGTAACAGTAGTCTTATCTACCATAGAAGTGTTACTTATTCGAAGTAGTGCAATACCTATGCAACTCGTTGTGAAGGTGTTCACAATATGAGATATGAATAAACAATGCATTCATACTACCTGGGTAGTAGAAATGATGGAAGTACCATACCCATGCATAAACAACCTCTTTCATACACTTAGACATCCAGTCAAGAAATATTTTTCAATCTACTTGTTCACGATCGCCTCTGCCGATGACTAAATTGTCTGTACACGTCTACCACAGCTACTACAAAAGTGTACTGGAAAATAAATAACTTTTATTCCCATCGTGGAAGGTTACCACGGGTTCGCAAATTAAAGGTTATTTCACACACACATGACAAAATAACAAAGAAAGCAAAATAAGAAATGCTGTACATTCTGGCGTATAATTTCGTACATTTTGATCTTTCAAGCACTCTAAAAACATCGACTTATACGCAGGGAATAAAACCGAAAAGTAGAACCTAAGGCACGTACTGAGTGTTATAAAGACGTGAATTAATACCAGTGTATTTACAATGTGTTATATATATTTTTAGAGAAATATCCATTGCCCTCGATAGCACAGGTGGTAAAATCGCCGTCTCCTTCACATCGGGTGGAAGAGACCAGAGTTCGATGAAAAGCGCAATTTGTATGGGCCTTTTTCGCAACGTGGCTGAGTTAGTCGGTCTCAGACGAGGGTACCATGATTTTTTTTCACTCACGGAAACTCGCGTTTTTCGTCCAGCAAAACAGAAAATCGACCACAGAACGCACGCAATTTACAGACGGTATACACGGAGCAATATGGCATTAGTCGCTGATGCTTCTAAAACCTTACTACTACAACAACAACTGTTGGTTACGCCTTAAAACCAAAGAATGTGTTCAACTTCATGAACGAAAACAGTTCACGGAACTGGTCGGGAGTTATTTTCGGCTTTTTTTTTCCAGTTCTATAAAATGAAATATTCCAGATTGTACTGTATTAAAGGCAAGTTGCTACAATGGATAACAGGATGGTTGAGTGGGAAAAGACAGGGGTGGTTGAATGGGAAAAGACAGAGGGTGGTAATCAATGGACGCTGCTAGCCATGGACTAATGTTATTAGTGGAGTTCCACAGGGATTGATGTCGGGCCCATTGTTGTTCTGTATATTTATCAATGATGTTGATGAAGGTATATCACGCTTAGTGTCGAAGTTTGCAGATGATACAAAGGTTGACAGGGTTGTTAATAACAGTTTAACATTGATAAATGCAAAATACTGCATATGGGTAGAAGTAACCCCACAGGAACATACCAACTGTCTGTGTGATAGTACATTTAGGGTGGTAGAAAATGAAAAAGACCTGGGAGTAATTATGCAGTCAGATATGAAGTTTTCTGAGCAATGCAGACAGGCTGCAAGAGCTGGTCATGGGGTTTTGTCACTAATATACAGGAATTTTGCTAGCATGAAAAAGAGGTGATTGTCCCTCTGTATAAGGCGATGGTCAGGCCACGCCTTGAGTACTGTGTACAGGTCTGGAGGCCTC
Organism: Mastigoproctus giganteus; assembly: GCF_048544385.1. NCBI lineage: Eukaryota > Metazoa > Arthropoda > Arachnida > Uropygi > Thelyphonidae > Mastigoproctus > Mastigoproctus giganteus. Next base: position 185,530,277 of record NC_143579.1, read on the forward strand.
ATTTTAGGAAGGATGTGGATTTGCTTGAGCGTGTATAGAGAAGGGCAACAAGATTGGTGAGGGAATTAAGGGATCCTCTTACCAAGAGAGGCTTAAGTTCTGAAAATTGCAGCGGCTGGAAACCAGGCACCTGAGAGGTGATCTGACTGAGGTGTATAAAGCCTTGAATGGGTTGAGCATGCTGAATTCTGATGGGATTCTTCCACTTGCTCAGATTATGAACCTAAGGGGGAATAAATTCAAATTAAGGAAAGACAGTTGTAGAATAGAGTGAGGAAATTTGCCTTTAGCCAACGGGTGGTTAATTGCTGGAACAAACTTGCATCTCTCGTTGTTGAAGTTGATAGCTTAAATAAATTCAAGGAGGAACTGGACAAACTTTTAGAGGTTGTGTGAATTTTTTTTATTTATTTTTTATTTATTTTTTGGCTGATGCTACATAAGCTCATACGATTGCTTTCTTGCATCACATACCTCTATTACTATATTTCTGGAAATCCAAACAAACCATATAACGAAAGAAAATATCAGAAATAAAGAATTAGAAAAAGGTTAATGTCTACTTTAAAACAGTCTCATTGGTAGGAGTAGAGATATATTACTTTCTTTTAGAGAGTAATGACACCGATAAACCATAGGAACTGTACGAAACAACAGCAGTAACTAGACATGCAACGCGTCAGAGTTCAAGAACAAATTGGGATGTCATGTAATCACTTCCACTGCACATGCGTAAACCAGATAAGAAAAAAAAAAAAAAAAAAAAAGATAGCATAAGCCGAAGCGCTGATTACAAACGACGTTTTTCTACGTTTTCGTATATCTCTGATCAGGACTTCAAAAAGTGATAACATTATCTACGATCACAATAAGCGATGTGCGCTGTACTTGTAAATTCCTCTGAAAGTGGTCATGCCGAAATGTAAACAGAACATTATTATTATTATTAATATGTACATAAATACCAACTACTGTATATCCTTCTTCAAATATTTTTTTAGTAATATCTGCGATATTCCATATTCTGGTTTTGAAATACCTTGAATATGCAATACTGCAATGCAAGCACTCAACTGTGCTCAGAAAATTATGACGAAAGGATCAAAAACAATTCACAGGGTAAACTTACCTATCTGTCATGTATTTATAAACATAACAATAACCACAAGCAATTCACTTTGCATTTATTCCACGAGAAACGGAATGCCATTTGAGGGTTATTTGTTCCGCAATGAAGCACTGTAGCGAAAATTGTAGTTAAAGGACAATGATTGTCATCCTTCTTCCTTTCTTCTGAGTATGTGTTGAATTCTTGCAAGGACACCACACACTGGTCGAAGAGACACGCGGTAAAAATATAATAAGGAAAATCTTGCTTACAAGTGAATTGCAACTACGTAAATATGGAAAACAATAGTTTTCCGTGGTTATTTTACAGATGCTGATTTTTTCGCATGGCAGAAAGGGCACGTTCATCATCATTTCTCCTCAATGAATTTAAACTACTAATTATGTAAACCTTTTATTTCTTTTTTTTTTTTTTTTTTTTTTTTTGTTAGAGGTTCATTTCATAATTATTCAGTTTCGATTGTCGAGCAGATTCCTAATTAATATCTATTGATAGATACTTTTAATTTTTTATTTTAATGAACTGTAATCATCGAAACGGAGCCATTGCTCCATTTCAATGATTACTGCATCTCTCTGGAGGGTGACCCGCCAACCCATCAGTGCCCGCATATGACAACACCCAGTGACGATTTAAATCGCAAGATACATCACTAAAATAAATAAGGAAATAGTAAAGTAGAAAGTGCTTATACACAATAATTATCACTAAAATTTCATTGCACGTTTTGTTGATCTGTACGAAAGTTTCAGGACCGATTTAGATTGACAATTATGAACTACCCGCGAAGGGATTGCAGGCATTGGGGATGAAAGATAAATCTGCTAACAGTGTATTTACAATGTGTTATATATATTTTTAGAGAAATATCCATTGCCCTCGATAGCACAGGTGGTAAAATCGCCGTCTCCTTCACATCGGGTGGAAGAGACCAGAGTTCGATGAAAAGCGCAATTTGTATGGGCCTTTTTCGCAACGTGGCTGAGTTAGTCGGTCTCAGACGAGGGTACCATGATTTTTTTTCACTCACGGAAACTCGCGTTTTTCGTCCAGCAAAACAGAAAAGATACATCACTAAAATAAATAAGGAAATAGTAAAGTAGAAAGTGCTTATACACAATAATTATCACTAAAATTTCATTGCACGTTTTGTTGATCTGTACGAAAGTTTCAGGACCGATTTAGATTGACAATTATGAACTACCCGCGAAGGGATTGCAGGCATTGGGGATGAAAGATAAATCTGCTAACAGCGTATTTACAATGTGTTATATATATTTTTAGAGAAATATCCATTGCCCTCGATAGCACAGGTGGTAAAATCGCCGTCTCCTTCACATCGGGTGGAAGAGACCAGAGTTCGATGAAAAGCGCAATTTGTATGGGCCTTTTTCGCAACGTGGCTGAGTTAGTCGGTCTCAGACGAGGGTACCATGATTTTTTTTCACTCACGGAAACTCGCGTTTTTCGTCCAGCAAAACAGAAAATCGACCACAGAACGCACGCAATTTACAGACGGTATACACGGAGCAATATGGCATTAGTCGCTGATGCTTCTAAAACCTTACTACTACAACAACAACTGTTGGTTACGCTCAAGATGCCTTCTTTCTGTCTCCTTTATGCGCCACAGATATGGTCATCGACGTCAGAAAATTATAAAGGAAAGATCTTCTATATGGGATGCTGGATTTTTAGATTGATAAACCGAATCACTTATGAGCTTTGCTTACCACTTCAAAATCTGTACTCTTATGAACGTAGATTTCTAGCACTGAAGGTATTATAAAAGGAATGGTCCCATCAAATACATTATCAGCGAGAAAAATCGATCTTCACATATATATATTAGTAAATACAAAAATGAAATCCACAAAAACATAAAAATATGTTTCGGAGTAGGATTCAAGTGATAGAAGACACGTGAGTTAACACAGATACTAGCTTTTAAGAGAGACTATTTGGAAAAGCGAGAGTGAAGACAATCCCCTGTAGTTAGGAAATCCGCCATCCCCACTTTGTTCAACCAAATATGTATCCATACAATTCCAAATATACTGCTGTAATGAATACGCAAAGCTATTAATTTAAAAGTTGTGCCATTAAAAGTTGTGCCGCGGTTTTTGGCGCTGCTTGTAGTTATTGTGAAAAACTTCATTTTATCTACAAGAATACTAAATAGTTGAGGAGAAGAGAAGAAACAGAGATGAAAAAGGAATGAAAGTGTAAGATTAAAAGTGCGCTGAGGATAAGAATAGGGAAACGCACTAAAATCCATCAACTTTTCAAGTTCTGTTTATCTCCGAACCCACTGCGCTTTCACTACGGTTTTAATTCAGGGTTTAAAAAAAAAAAAAAAGACTTAAAATAAGCTACACAGAGTAGAAAACGGCAAAACTTTTTCAGACAGGAAAGAGCGATATGGACACAAGACAAGAAAATGACGCTGGAAACAAATGACCAAACTCTTAACAAACACACAGTTTATCTCCTCACCGACAGGTCTCATAATGCGATACCGACCTTTTTTGGGATCTCATCGGTGAGTAAGCAGGCGTTGTAAGTGAACAATCTGAAAACGCAGTAATAAAAATTATCCACACTATGTGAGATGCTTCTTAGTGCAAAAGTTATTATTATTAGCCATATGGTGCAAGGAAGTCAGACTTATGATGCACCAGTCAAAAAAAATAAAAAATTCCCCGAGTTACCCTGAGAGAGAGAGTCAAAAGTAAAGGAGTCACCAAGAAACAGAAGTTTTAAAAGTTCAGTGAATTTAGGGCAAAGGTCTCGTGCCAGGAGACTATAAAACATTACTGTACAGCAGCGGTTACCAACAGGTGGTTCGCGAACTCCCAGGGGTTCGCGAAAGTGTTCCAGAGGGTTCTCAATAAAAATTCTGTAATGCCGTCTGCTTAGATTTACTCACCATACCAGAAGCTCACCAAATCTATCTACAGAGGCTGCCCACAGGGTTCGGTCCTCGGCCCGTTCCTCTGGAACATCGTCCTTGAAGAGTTACTTGGTCTGGATCTGGGCCCTGTTACTATCCAAGCATTCGCAGATGATATTACCATCTCCATCGCAGCGGACACCAGAGCAGCTCTCGAGGCCGCTGGAAATCAGGCACTACAGATCTTACAGGACTGGGCAACTCTACACAAGCTCCGGATTTCTCCACAGAAGACACAATCCATACTTCTCAAAGGCACCCTACAAATATCAAGGCCACCTCAGATCAAGGTACAAGGAAAAACCATCAAGCTGGTAACTTCCCTAAAACACCTGGGTATCATCCTGGATTCAAAGCTCTCTTTCTTCCCGCACCTCTCATACCTTCAAGTAAAAATCAGAAATTATGCAGCCTTAATCGTCCGAGTAAGCAGGTGTGACTGGGGTCTGAATCGGAGAACACTCAAACTCCTGTATAACGCTATATTCCTCCCTGTTATTACATACGGATCCGGGATTTGGTACCATAGAGCAACAATTGTTCGCAATAAATGCAAACTGGAAACAATTCAGCGAAGTATACTGCTTGCCATTACCAGGGCCTGTTGCACAGTAAGTTCTCCGGCCCTACAGGTTCTTGCAGGTGTCCTCCCCCTTGACTTGGAGGTTATCCGTCGAGGATTGCACTACTGCCTGTCGCGGGGAATCCCAGCTACCATCTTTGGACATACCATCGACACCCGCACTGACTGCAAACAAGAAAAGAAAAAACTAGCTACCATGCTACTACAAATCTGGCAGACAAGATGGGAGGAGACGGACAAGGGCCTAATAACTAAGAAATTCATCCCGGATGTCAAACTAGTTTATCCAAAGTCGCCGCCTTGGTTCTCTCCTGGCCTCTACTGTACATATATTATAACTGGACACGGCTCTATAAATCATAAGTTGACTACCTTGGGAATCATCAATAACCCCTACTGTACATGTGGAGAAATTGAAGATTGGGACCATCTTCTTTATAACTGCCCAATTTATGACGATCTTCGAGGAACACTGTACACCAGGCTACAACACATACCTCAAGGACAGGAGCACCTGTTAATTTCTGAAGAACAATATTAAAAATCATTAACGGAGTACGCACAGAACCTCTTTTCTAGGCGCAGGACTCTACAACCAACTCAAGCCAGGAATAGAAACCTGTAAAGGACTTACTCAAACTTGAAATAAAAAAATCTGTACTTGACTGTTTTACCAGCATCGACTTGCTAAACCTGGAACATCCAAAGTAGGATTACCTGCTAACTTTCCATATGGTTTGGTAGGCTCCAGTGGTCTTGACCACTCCACTGCAAAATATGTCACACTCAGCACTCTCGCTGAGTTGTTTTTCTACCCTTCTGGAGTTATCCCCTCCCCCTTTTCTCCTGGTGGGGCATATGCTTTTGTTTTGTTTTGTTTGGTTTTTAGGAGGATTAGCAACTAAGGCCATATTGCTCCGGGAAATGCGGTGGTCATTCCCTGACCTTTCCGCATCTTCCGTATTTGGTGACGGGGTCGAACCCCGGTCTAATCAAGAAGCGTGTGCTACGCACTGCTGCTCCTTCCCACCTGGCTACGGAGGCGCCTGGGGCATATGCTCCACTGTCAATTTATGGGATGCCCTTACCTACATCCCCTTACTCTTACTTTCATCCCCCATCTTCTTCCGTATACCCTGTACTGCCGCATTCTACCTTATTTTTTATTTATTATTTATTTATTTATTATTATCGATTTTTTATTTTTTATTTATTTATTTTTTATTTTTTTATTATTATTATTTTTTAATTTTATTTATTTTTTTTATTTATTTATTTATTTTATTTATTTATTATTTTTTTGAATTTTATTTATTATTATTATTTTTTATTTTATTTTTTTTATTTTATTATTATTTTTTTATTATTATTTTTTTATTTATTATTATTATTTTATTTATTTATTTTTTTTTTATTGGTCTCCGTTCAGGAAGCTCAGACGACCCTGACGGAGACCTGCCAGAGAATAATGGGCAGCCTGGCTACCTCCTAGTGGTGTGTGCGGGCAACGTGGGGTTCCACCAGGGGCCTTGCGGCCAAATGCCAGGACACACAACAGAACAAAACACAAAACTACACATTCAACACACTACACTTTTTCTGGCATTTACAGTGTTCTGTATTTCTTCACAGTGTACATATGGCGCAGATGTGGGAAACCACAGGTGGCGCCCGACCCTAACACTATGCACACTATGCTTAGATTTACATAGGTATATTATTTTAAACTACAAAATATAACTAATAATAAACAATAAAGTAAAAATAAAATTAAATAAAAAGTAAAAATTGCCAAAGAAAGAAACCACATCTCCCATAATTCCTTATAATTAGTTTACTATCTTACAGTATATAATGTTAAATAAATTGCTTTCCATACTAAATTTTTTTTCATTCTCAAGAATCATTGTTATGTATAGGAATTTTTTTTTTAGAACCTATAATACTTAGTATCGTGAATGGGTTAAAAAGTTGAAAGAAAATACTTGTTGACATCAAACTTGAACTTCTCTAGATTATAATTTTTAGGAAATACGTATGAAGGAAGGCAGTTCCAGAGAACAGAAGTTAGTTGAATGAATAAATGAGTAAGAAGAAAAGTTGGTTCTGTGAGTTTGAACTTGGACAGAAAAATGATATTGACTGGTTGCGGCACGTGTTCGGACTACTTTGAAAGAGAGACCAGGAATTATAGAAGCCAATTCAGAAGAACAGTGCCATGCAAGTATTTATAGAAAAGACATGCAACAGAAACAGAAAGTCTATGAGACAGAGAGTGAAGAGACTCTCTTAGAGATGAGACATCAATTAGCCTAACTGCCCTCTTTTTAATGGAATCTAGAAGCCTGAGAGAGGTTTTGGGGGTACCGCCCCAGATGTGGGAACAATATTCCACAGTAGGGCAGATTTGCGATTTCTACAGAGTCAACAACTGTTTTTTCTTTTTCGTTATATAAGGCCGAGAGCGAAAGAAAAAAACCCAGTTTATTAGATGCAGAAGAAGCAATATTTGTAATGTGTGTTATGCCAAGAGAGAGATTACAAGTCAGGGTAATCCCCAAGATCTTGCCTAGAAATCGGAGCGTCATCGAAGATAAGCATAGGAGCAGCATAATCCTTTTTGCGAGATATAAGACAGGACTGAGTTTTAGAAATTAAGTTATCTTTACCCCACTGGAAAATTATGTGGAGATCAGCATTTAAGAATTTGGCAGTGGATACTCGAGAAGTTGAAGCTGTTTGAACAGGGTAAGGTTTCTCAAACTGGAAGGTGGAGTGCAATGTGCTATCGTCAGCAAAACTATGGATAGGATTTCCAGTCAATGGAAGAAGGTCATTAATAGGGTTCGGATTTTTATGTATTATCATATTCATTTTTCGTTTACATAAAGGCATGAAACTTAGTGTAGCTATGTTACATGGTCTGAGGATCCTAAAGAAGCGTGTTTGTAATTTCATATTTCATCATATTTTGCACATTAGGTCATAATTTCAAAAAATATATGAAATATCATATTTAATAGCATATTTTATACTTGTTGACATAAAACTTTCATATTTCGTCTTACGATAATCGACAAATTATTTATCAACTTGATTTAAAATATATTTCTAAAAAACCGTGGGAATTCACATTTAATCATTTCACATTCCAGCGTGGGCGGCCAAGAGCTGTTAAATCCTAAAGTTATTTTGATTGGCTCTTTAGTCACTCACAACCACACCGTTAGGGTAATTTTAGCTATAATTTAATAAAACTTTACAGTAGTTTCACCTTATACTGAGTCCAACGAATTATTCGTTCAACTTGTTTTAAACAGTAGAAACTTCAGCTGTTGCGAAAAGGAAGCCAAAATTGAGCTTTTTAGAAAATGGATTTCTTCTGTAGAAGAGTCTAAAGACACATACCAAACGGATGGATAAATGATATATTGCAACGCGTGCAATAAAGAAGTACAGAAATTAATTAATACATATCATATCGATGTAGATACACCATAGATAACTCTTAAAGAACAACTGCGATAGTAACGTGAAAGGGATCATTTCGTCTATATCTCATATTGTGCTCTTTCTTCAAAACGAGTTACCATTGCACTACCTCGAATAAGTAATGCTTCACTAATAGAGAAAACTATTGTTACTTATTCTCAGTGAGTACCATCACTCAGACGTCACCGTTTCAAGGCTAGTTGGCTTTTCATCGGTGGGTAGTGGTAAGACAAGTAACAACAGTCTTCTCTATTAGTGAAGCGTTACTTATTCGAGGTAGTGCAATACATGGGCAACCCGTTTTGAAAGAAGAGCACAATATGAGATACACACGAAATGATGCCTTTCACACTACTATCGTAGATGTTCTTTAAGAGTTATCTATGGTGTATCTACACCAATATTATATAGAATCTTAAACTCTTAAATATTATGCCTTGTTGCATTTAGTTTATTTAAGTAAATTAATTAATTACCTGGTAATAGATCTATCATAATTTTTATTTTTGGATGCTTTCATATATGCACATTCCAAATTTAATGCTCATGCATATTTAGTTTTTTCATACAATTTTTCATATAATTCGGAAAATAATAGTAATTTTTATAAATAATCTTAAATAAATATATAAATACATTTTTAAGGTTCCGTGCGCGAAAGTATCCCAATTACAACAGCATAACGTTACTGCTTTGCATGAAGCGAGAGTAAGGAGAAGGAGAATTTCAGGGGTGCATACTACACAGCAGCTGCTTACTGCAGAAAACCAAAAAACACCAGATCCATTCTTTGCCGATTTATGCCAAGCAATGGTTGCCACAAACATTCCTTAGAACAAAGTGAACAATCCGGTCTTCAAAAGCTTCTTGGAAAAATACTGCTCCCGAAAAATACCTGACTAATCAACGTTACGGAAAAATTGCTTTGAAGACTGCTATAAATCGATATGCTCTCATTGATTTTATTAAATAATTTATTATTTAATAAAATCCAAAAGACTGAACGCTGTGTAGGCTATATTTTAATGAATTTATTTATTTACTTACTTACTTGCAGTGTCTAAACAATATTCGCGAAGATATTGGAAGCAGCTGTGTGTGTGTGTGTGGGGGGTTCAGTTGATGAAACCACGGATTGGGAAAGCAGATATATAGCTAATTTTATTGTTGGAAAGCTTGATTCAGATGAACCATCTAAATCGTATCTCCTTACATCAAAGGTTCTGGATAAAACTAATCATTCAACTGTTGCTAGATTCACCTTTTTGCAGTGATGCATCTGTATCATGGCAGGCTATACTGCCATTTTTAAATCAAGTCCCTCTGTACCGTTTTGTTTCCGTTGTGTGCTGGTGTTGTTTCCTTCATTATTTCTGTACCTCACGAGGTTCCTTTGGTATGCCTTTCTCATATGCAAATATGCAAAATTTCCCAAGTTTTAGAGGATACGGCCGTTGAAGGACTTTCTCTAGCTCCCGATGTCATTAAGGGTTTAATTTTGCCCCGATCACATCTTGTGATGTTGAGACGTCCTTCTCTGCTTACATGCGAATATTAGCAGATGATAGAAGGAGATTAACTCCAAAACATTTGGAGTGGATACAGGTATCGCAATGCGATGGAAAATACTTAGCAACTTAAGTGTTAGTAGCCTAGTACCTTAGCCTATACATTTTGGTTTTTGTATGTTTAAAAAAATATATATTTAATGTTTATATTAAAAAAAAACACTTGCAAACTGTGATATTTTCATTATATTACTTGTCAGAAATTTGTATAACAAGTCGTAGTACAACTTTAAAAGAATAAAAAAAAAAAGTAAATATTATCATTTATATGGTACGTAAAGGTAAATTATTTAGTCATATTTAAGGTCATATTTTGGTTAAATTTAATGACATATTTTCATCATGTTTTGACATTTTTAAGATCATAAAAATCCGAACCCTAGTCATTAATATACAAGAGGAAAAGAGTGGGAGAAAGAACTGAACCTTGGAGAACACCAGCATTAGTGGACAAGTTTATCTATCAGGGATAGGGAGGTGATTGTCCCCTTGTATAAGGCAATGGTCGGGCCCCACCTTGAGTACTGCGTACAGGTCTGGAGGCCTCATTTTGAGAAGGATGTAGAGCTGTTGGAACGAGTACAGAGAAGGGCAACAAGATTAGTGAATGGAAAAAAGGGTTGCTCTTACGAAGAGTGGGCTTAAGTTTTGCAAATTGCAGTGTCTGGAGACTAGGCACCTGCGAGGTGATCTGATTGAGGTGTATAGAGCCTTGAATGTTTCGAGCATGCTCAATGCTCAAAACATCCAAGGATTCTTCCTCTTGCTCAGAATAATCGGATGAGAGGGAATGGATTCAAACTGAGGAAGGACAGTTGTGGGATGGATGTGCGGAGGTTTGCCTTTAGCCAGCGGGTGGTTGATTGCTGGAACAAACTTCCATCTGTCGTTGTGAAAGTTGATAGCTTAAACAGATTCAAAGCAGAACTAGACAAACATTTGGAGGAGCGGATGGATGAGAGAAATGAGAGGGCGGTGTGTTTTTTTTTTTTTTTTTTTTTTTTGGCTGGTGCTAAGCTTGCTTTCTTGCATCATGTGCCCTTGCTAATGCTAATGGCAATGCTAAGTTAGAAGACAGAGAGCTGTCTACCATCACCTGCAGTGAGCGGTTAGAGAGAAAACTGGATACCTCCTTACAAAGAACAGCTGGCAAATCATAGGATGGAAGCTTATTTAGAAGACATTTATGCCAAATACGACCAAAAGCCTTTGAAATGATCTATAGATGGGTAACATAAGCAAGAATATCACCAATGGAACGACACTGACGGAATCCATAGTGGCGATCGTTGATCAGATGAAAGATTTCCAGATAGTTTTAAGAGTTGGTGGTTAATTGATTTCTCCATTACTTTGGAAAGAGTAGAAGTAATCGCAATGGGACGATAATTGGATGGTAAGGATTTGTCACCACTTTTAGGAACTGGCTGGATATGAGCAAATTTCCAAGCAGAAGAAAAACACATTTGGAATAAGAAAGTGAAAAAAGACAACACAAAACAGGAGTAAGCTCAGGAGCGCAGGTTTAGAGAACAAGTGGAGAAATACCATCAGGCCCTGGAGTTTTCTTATCATCAGATTCATCAAAATCCTTCTGACATCCTTTTGACGGAAGCCCACAGGAGGCATTGAATGAGTGTGCTGGGAATAGTTTGACGTGATTTATCAAGATCATTAATACATGAGTTGGAAGAAAATAGGATGCTAGCAGGTCAGCTTTATCTTTGTCTGATGTGGCAACAGAACCATCTGGTTTTGTCAGAGGTGGGAACAGAGATGGACAAAAATTGCGGCCAATTGCTTTGGCAAGAGACCAGAATGCTCCGCTACCATTTGGACTAAAAGCAAGTTTACTACTCTTAGCCTGTTCGAAATCTAGTTTCGACTTATTAATAACTGCTTTACAAAGTATAAATAATACTTAATAATAATTTTTATTATTATGCAATGTCGCTTATAAAAACGTAGTACTGGAAATATTTTATAATAAAAATTCAGAAATATTATACGATTTCAAAGAATATAGGCTTAGTTCACATTAAAAATATTATGTTGAAAGGGGTTCGCGATAAAAAAACCTTACATTGAAAGGGGTTCGCCAGTCAAAAAAAGTTGAGAACCGCTGCTGTACAGGGACAGCAGTGTTTTATAGTGATAGACTTAGTCTGTACGGTTTAAAAAAGTCCCTTCCCCCACCAAATAGACGAATTTCATAGAAAAAAGGTCGCATATAATTTCATGTAGACATGTTCTGAATGAAGATTTTTTAGGTAACATACAGCGGGAATTTTAGTTTTTAAGGCAAACGATTTAGACACATAGACTTTAATTAGAACCAAATATTATGAATAAAATAAAATAAATATCCGTTTTTTTAATTCCAAATAACATATTTTCCCATGCTCTGCCCTGTGCGACAAACAATTTGAGCACGCAGATTTAAATTAGAACCGAGTATTATAAAATAAAATAAATATCCGTTTATTAATTCTCAAGAAGAAAAGTATATTTTCCCATGCTCTGCTCTGTATGGCTGAGGAAGGACTTAAATTTATCGTGAACAATTTTTAACTGGCACGGGCGTATTTCAGACATTACAAAGAAAAACAATCGTAAGAAAGATGAAACGTTTAAATTGTAATAATGTGTGTTATGCATAAAGTGAAATTTAGCAGCATGTTTGATTTTTTTTCCACCTTTTTTGCATTTTTAGTTTCAAGAAGGGAGCAAGTAAGTTACGAAACGTCAGTTAACTCCCCCCATCATTATACCTTCTATGTAATTAAAGAATTCTCAAATATGAATTTGAGAATTTTTTCAGGCATACACATACTTAATTTACAGTTTGGTATTATTTTCTATGAGAGGATATGGTTATTTGCTGTCTTAATTGCGGAACTCTTTCCTTACCTCGGATTGAAATGTGAAACGAATAATGACGTTGCAAAAGTTTATTTAGTAAAAGCAACAAGGCACCAAATTATGTCGTTTGCAAATGAAAATACTAATTTTGCGTGGAATCCGCCATGTATTAAAATTTTGTTTACACGTTCTGTAGAGTGACGCTTCATCTTTCAGAACATCCTGTTTCACGTTACCTGCTTGTGTAATAAATGTCCTTCAATTATAATACTCCTTATCGAACAAGAGAAACTTGCGTATACTGTATCTAGGTGTGAGACCGCATCTAAAAAAAAGACACAAAACTTCTGTAGGGGGTTCAAAGGATGACCAGATTTGTAATGGGTGCAAATGAACAATATACAAAGAACGGCTTAGAAGGTGGGAACCGCAAAGTTTGACAACTAGACATCTAACGGGAGATCTAATTGAGATGTGTAACGCGCTAAAGGGGTTGAGTAAAATGAATGAAAGTCTGCTCTCCTTCATAGGTGAGACAGACCAGGTGGGGGGGGAGGTAATTACAAATATGAACCTCAGAAGACTGGATCTCATGAGGTTCACACATATGGGAAGTCGGTTGTCGAACACTGGAATAAGCTACCTCCTAAGTGAAAGAGACAGTGAGTCTGGCTAAGTTCAAAACGGAATTAGATGACTACCTTATGGGAATGGGAACAGTATGAATATTTGATTTTATTTATTATTATTTCAGTTTTTTGGTATTTTTTTTTATTTTGGCTGATGCAGAAAATGTCCACCGCTTTGCATTTGGCCCTACTATTACTTAATCACTCAACCATTTGTAAAGGAAATATTGTATATATATTATATATAATTTGTACAACAGAGCCTGATGTTGACTATCTGTTATTCTCTCTTAATCCGAAATCTGCGCATTAACACTTGTCATATCTCAAATATTTGCCGAACAATATATTAGACAGAATTGTTTAACTCAAAAGAATTCAATAGTAAACACATCTTTTGTTATTTGCTAATATGCTGTTCTATTTATAAATCAGAGGTGTCGTGCTGTGAGAGCTGAATTTACTCTCCTCTTCATCAGAATTATAAGGTTTGCACAAATTTCATGCAATATGTTAGTGCAGAAGGTTAATTGCTAGAGGGTCTTTAACAACTTTCTTGGAGATCGTAGTAATAGAAGAGGAAGAGTAAATGTCTGAATTATATCGAAGTTGCTTGGACTACTTCCTTCACATGATTTGAAATTGGATTTAATATATGCATTTTATGCGGGCTGCCTGGATATGCATAGAAAACCTGGGATTTTTAATGAAGGCCGGAACAATGGAAGGATGGAACGTTTTTATCTGCGCATGAAAAAAAAGTAAAGGTTACCAAATATTTATTATAGCACAATGTTGCGAATATTCTGTAGAATATTATTTTTTGAGTACTGTATATTTTCTATAACAATTTTCCTTTGAAATAGAAAACGAAAGAAGTCTCCCCCCCCCCCACCAGAGAAGCTGTCTCTGGGAAAAAATATAAAAAAGCACTTGATGAAAAAAATAATACTGTAAGTACGCTTTAGCCAGATATGAAATTCCAGCATCCAATAAATTATTTTACGGGATGGTGCAAAATTAAAATTATATTTAGTAAAAATAATAAATAGCCTACAGAAGTCAATTCAAGTAATATATTCAACTGGAGCTAGCTAAAGAGAACAAATTCAACAATCTTATAATGCTATTTTCCAATTTCCTGAACAGAAAATAAATTAGCGAATAAATGGGAAATTTTTCGTTAAATTAACACTACCTAGCCAAGAAAAGTAGATCTTTCATTTGGAAATTAAGATACTGCCAATATTTTGGCTTGGTTCTTCTAAACTTCTAAACAGATTTCATTTAAACTAAATAATTTGTTTTGTTCATACGATATTGCTCAAGAGAAAATTTAATAAAAGAATTTTTAACAGTGATAGTAATACAAAGCAAACCAAGCCAAATTGATACCAATGCAAACCAAACCAAAGAGTTGATTACTTATCGTGTGTACTGAGGGGTGCCTACCCACGCTCAATAGATACAACAATGGTTTTAGAAGAATGAATTTAAACAACCAGCAAAGCATGAATTTAAGCAATTTATTACGCTACCATTCTATTCTTCATCGGAAGGTGTCGCAAAGTTTCATGACGGCTTCTGGTACTACAATGGAAAAGAGCATCCATATTGTCAGCTATATTTGCGTGAGTGCTCAACCATCACGCTGTCTTGAAGTACATGTAGTTACTGACTGAGCTTGATTCCGTGCTAGAGACGTCTTTTCTCATTCAGAGACGTTCACTGTCTCAGGAGACGTCAAATCCTGGAATGATTCTTCAAAGTTAGACTCAAAATAACGCTTTTTCGTACTGAATACGATTATTATATTACATTAATTATATAATATCGCTGTAAATACACCATAGTTTACCCATAAATTTAACTACCTGAGTAGTGAGTGTAAAGCCATAGTTTGATTTTATCTCATATTGCGGCTAACTTCACAACGAAATACGGTTGGCCTGACGTAGCTGAGTGGTCAGGAGCGAGAGTGCATAGCACACGCGTTCCTTGAGTGGACCAGGGTTCAAGCCCGTAACTACTAAATATGATAAATATTTGTATTGACGATTTATTGTACAACTCTACTGACTTGGTTGTCGTGCCGGAGTATAAACAGAATTTACTTATTTTTTTAACCCCTAGCATTGTCGCTGTTGTGGGTATTATTGCATCAGGCAATCATGTATCCAATCACTGCCTGCAATAAAGATATTAATACCAGGCATTGCACTACTTCGAATAAATAACGCTGCTCTAGTAGACAAGACCACGTTATTTATTCTCAGTGTGCACCATCACCAAAACGGTACTGTTTTGAAAATGGTATGGGGTAACGATCTCGGCTATCCTCACACTATCCCTATGAGACTGAGCAAAGAAAGAAAGAGGTAGGAAAGTGACAGTAAGAGAGGAAGAGGGAAAGATGCCGTGGAAGAATGAAAGGCATAGTCATCCTCACCCTCGCACACAAACTCAAAGCTCCATTCCCCGATTAGGCAATGCGTCCCCACCACAAAAGACTGCTATTACCCGATCGGGGTCCCACAACGATAATTAAATTCTTCCCACCGGTGCTGTTTCTGGCTATTTGGCCTTCATCAGTGGGCAGGTAGGCATCCTGGTTAAACTAGACATGCTTTCCGGTTCTCAGATATTTCTGCAAAATTAAAACCCATCAAGTACTCTATATGGATCCTGCTATGGAACCACATAATACTCTGTATGGGTCTAGAAGAAAAAAAAAAAAAAAAAAACTTCCTCGTCCTCTCACATTTGTGTATCTTCCAACCCAATAGAATTACTTACTCTCACACAGACACACTCCGTGGAGGGCCCAGTCCATATGACCACCAAAGCGGCAGCCGAATAGAGTTGGCTCGCCCTACCTGGATTCTAGGGTGGTGGTAGTGGCATGCGATGCAAGAAAGCAGTGTACGAGCTTATGCAGCATCAGCCAAAAAAAAGGGGAGAGAGACCACCTGCCTGCAGCTGACCTGGTCCCTTTCCCTCTTAAAACTAAGCTAATCAAGTTATTACTCCCCTCCACCTAACTCAGACTAATTTTTTTTTATTATCCTTACCATCTAAGCTGCACATATATTTTATTGTCTAGTAAACGACATAAAAGTGTGGGGTAACACCATAGTTGTAAGAACTTTTGCTTACCCAGTTGTAGTAACTCAAGTACCAAAAACCTTCTGATTGCAGCATGCATCATTCGGAGCGCACACTGTGATACCTCCACAGCAGATTCTCCTTTTCTTTTCCTGATTTTCCAAGACTGATATTTCCCTTCGTTTAACAGGTATATCAGAATACTCGTCGCTCTACAGATCAGGGCCGGAAACTGTAAAAATAGTCTTGTTCCCTGGTCAGACGCGGTATTCCCATTGTTTTGTGTACACATCCAGATACGCTGCATATCTGGACAGGAGAAAAATGCGTGTTCCACTGTTTCATGCGCCTTGCAGTATAGACAAGCTACATTCATATGCCCTCGGAATTTAGCTTTATTCATCTCCACTGGCAAATGTCCATGCATTATCCTCCAAGCCAGGTCTTTCCGTGACTGATAACCTATACGAGTGATGATGTAGGTTAACGAACATCTGGGTTGTATCCAGTCTCAGCCAGTCTTGCGGCAACGGCGCTGGTGGTACATTTATATTGAACAATTTCCAATATATCTCTGAGACTTTAAGCTTGCTCCCCATGTCCAGACCCCCTACCGATAATTCATGTAGATGTTTGATTACTAACTTATTGAATGGCGTTATTATTTCAGCTGCTGGACCAGCATGTTCTATCCCCAATAGACCAGTAAATCTCCTCAAATTATATTTTACCACGGTGGCCGATGCATGCTTTCCCCATAGAGCCACACGGATGTGCTTTAACACATAAGCCCACCTTAACCACTTCAAAGGTGGTACATGTAGCGTATCCCCCCTAGCGCTTCCTGCAGAATAACCTCTGCTGTGTTAATTCCTGCTGCCTGTTATTCCAGGCGCCTCCGTAGCCAGGTGGGCAGGAGCAGCAGTGCGTAGCACACACTTCTTGATTAGACCGGGATTCGAGCCCGTCACCACCAAATACAGAGGATGCGGAAAGGTCAGGGAATGACCACCGCATATCCGCGGAGCAATATGTCCTTAGTTGCTAATGCTCCTAAACCAAATAACAAACAAACAAACAAACAGCCTGTTATTCCAGAAAAACTTAAATAGTCTTCGAGTAAGCTTTCTTTGCGCACCGTACTTGAATGATGTGATTGATACGATGTTCATCAGAATCGGTGCGAGAATTGTCCACATAATACAAACTCTTCCCGAAAAGGATAACATTCCTAGATTCTACTCCGCAATAACATTCTCCCAAGAACCCAGCAGTTGCCGAAATGTAACTGCCGGACATTTTCACAAATGGGACCCCTAGAATAGTTACTGGGCCTACCGAGACCGCGAGGCCCCCTGGCAGATGAAACGGACCAGCCATTCCCCATTGTTGACATTTAGTCTTGCTTTTGTTTAAACAAAGACCACTAAATAAACTGAAATAGCTAAAAATTTCCAGCGCTTTCTGTAGCGCTGGAAATGTTTAGCGCTACTAGCATAGCGAACTGCTGTCTGCTAGAGTTAAGATCACATCATCGACATGTGCTACATATTTGCAGTCCAGATATGGGCCAGGAAGATGCACCCCTCTGATGTTTTTGGAAATATCTAGTTGCCTTAGTATGGGTTCTAATGCCAAAGAGAACAGTGTAGGACGCAGTGGGCACCCCTGTCTTACCCCCGTTCCAGTTTTATTTTATCTGAGCTGTAGCCATTAATCAGTGTGCACCTCTGTACAAACTCATAATAGCCATTCTTCGTAGAGAGCCAATTTGAATTACTCAGTAAACTACTTAAGTACTCGTGGGAAAGCTTATCGAAGGTCTTGGCTACATCAAGAATAGCCACCACCGTACTGTATCGTTTTTGCTTACAGATTTGCCATCATGGATCTTGCAGGAATTGCGTACGTGTGATTAGGACCCATAATGTGCTCTAAATATCTTTTGAGTCGAACGTTTAGCACTTTAGCATACTACTTATAATCAGCGTTAAGTAGCGACACTGGCCTCCAATCACCAACTTCTTTTCGCGTTTTACTTTGTTTTTTAAGAAATACTGTTTGGGCTTCTAAAAACCCTTCCGGGACTACCCCTCCCGAAAAAACTCAGAAAAAACGACAGCCGAAGCTGGTCCAATATCCTTCCAGTATTTTTTGTAGAACTCTACTGTTAGTCCATCTGGACCTGGCACTTTGCCGCCTTTCATTTTTCTCTTAGTGCTGACGATTGCTCATTCAACGAGATAGATTGGTCTTGCTCTTGCCTGTGTGCTGCCAGAAACCAAGGCATTTCCGAGCTTGCTGGGTGGGCTGGTCCTCTAAATGCTGAGTGCATTTGCTTGTAGACGTGTGTGAAATGCTTAATAATGTCGCCAGTCGTCTGATGTTGGTCGCCTTCCCATATTTGGTGAATAAGACTGCTGTCTTTATTTGATCTATTAAACTGCTTAAAAAAGAAAGCTGATGACCTGTCTGCTTTTTTATAACATATGCGCAATTGCACTGCTACCTCTTCTGCCTGCCTCTCCAACAGCAATAGTATTTCCTTTTGTACTTCTCTTTCTCCCACCTCATCCGCCGTCATCCCAGTTCCAAAGGTGCAGAATCCGACCTCAACTGCTGACTATAGGCCTATTTCAATCTCCTCCCCTTTTCTCAAATGCCTGAAGAAGTGAATGTTTAAAGTGGTTGCCAATCAGATCCTTTCCCAGAGACCTCAGCATACACATTACGCGCTCTCACAAAGATCACCGATAACATGCATACAGGCTCTGAATTTGAAAACCCTTCAAGCCTGGGAGCAAGGCTATGTTATGCATGCTATTTTTCTGGATCTGAAAGCCGCCTTTGACTCAGTGCAAGTTAAGCCACTTATGTGCCTCCTGGAGAACTACTGTGATTTCACGGGTAATGTCTCGAAGCTCCTCAGGAATCTGCTAACCAAGGGGTGCCTTAACTTCCAACTCGTAATCAGCATCTAAACTGAACTCCAAAGTTTTCTCACGAATGAACAGAGTCATTATGAAAAAGAAAAGAAAAGCAGAAAAAAAATTGTGCCCTAAGGCACTTAATCCCACTCCGGCAACTATGTCCGAGTCAGTAAAACTAAAAATACCAACAAAGAACTTAAAGGTGGATAGCTGTCGACACTGCTTTTTTCAGCGTTATTTATTCCGCTAATGAATGAGATACCTGCGTTTATGGCATACGCCGACGATATTGTATGTTAACTCTCAACCAGGCTAACACCTAATAACTTCTCCCTATCTTCCCCTAATAATCGTTCTAATTCAGGGTCATCCGAGCTTAACTCATTCATATCTTGTATGATACTTTTTCACTCTTCCACATTTGTCTCTTTCTTTATCCCTCTCCCCCTAAACTTCCATCAACTATATTTTCCCCCCTTTTTCTGATGTCTCGCTGACTCTTCTGTTTCCATTAGATCGGAAGTAACCCGTGCCGTGTTTGGAAGCCCCTTTGCCTCCCCTATTTCAGTTACTGAATTCCCTTGCTCTTCTGGAATTGCCTTTTTATTCATGCCCTGTGGTTTTAAGACGACCATACTGTTTGGTTCCCTCAAACTTCCCTCATTCTCCCTTACTTCCCCTCCTTTCATGATATCTGCATAAGAACGTATAGAATAGCTATTCAACCGATGGCCAGCCTCTCCGCATTTGCTGCATGTTCTCGGACATTCGTTGCCAATGTGCCAACCTTTTTACAATTAAAACACCACCCGTTTGGGCAGTGTATGCCTAAATGGTCCAGGCTACCGCATTTTTTGGCACTTTTTCGCTACCCCTCTATAATTCAAGAGTAATCTGTTCCCCATGACAAAGATAATGTTGGGGACTGACTGGCTTCCTCATCTCCAATTGTACTGTAACTTAACCGTATAAAGCCCCGGAAAACCCTCTCACGTATGCATATCAACTTTCGTTGCTTTGCCGTATTCTTCTAATGAATTTTTCAGATGTATATTCGGCATTTCAATAGGGTAACGCTCAATAGTAATGTATTTTCTGATGCTTCCAAGCAGATGGGGATGCACCATCTGGTTCTCAAAGGGGAACCTCTCAGCAGAATATCTCTGTTTATGCAATCCTTACAAACTACGTATTTGAAATTTCCTCATCGGCAGGAGAGTAAACCCCTGCAATCTTGAGAGATTCACGCACTTGCCCAAATCTTCAATAACCTGTCTAGGTTCGTAATCAGCATCTAAACTGAACTCCAAAGTTTTCTAACGAATGAACAGAGTCATTATGAAAAAGAAAAGAAAAGCAGAAAAAAAAAAATTGTGCCCTTAGGCACTTAATCCCACTCCGGCAACTATGTCCGAGTCAGCAAAACTAAAAATACCAACAAAGAACTTAAAGGTGGATAGCTGTCGACACTGCTTTTTTCAGCGTTATTTATTCCGCTAATGAATGAGATACCTGCGTTTATGGCATACGCCGACGATATTGTATGTTAACTCTCAACCAGGCTAACACCTAATAACTTCTCCCTATCTTCCCCTAATAATCGTTCTAATTCAGGGTCATCCGAGCTTAACTCATTCATATCTTGTATGATACTTTTTCACTCTTCCACATTTGTCTCTTTCTTTATCCCTCTCCCCCTAAACTTCCATCAACTATATTTTCCCCCCTTTTTCTGATGTCTCGCTGACTCTTCTGTTTCCATTAGATCGGAAGTAACCCGTGCCGTGTTTGGAAGCCCCTTTGCCTCCCCTATTTCAGTTACTGAATTCCCTTGCTCTTCTGGAATTGCCTTTTTATTCATGCCCTGTGGTTTTAAGACGACCATACTGTTTGGTTCCCTCAAACTTCCCTCATTCTCCCTTACTTCCCCTCCTTTCATGATATCTGCATAAGAACGTATAGAATAGCTATTCAACCGATGGCCAGCCTCTCCGCATTTGCTGCATGTTCTCGGACATTCGTTGCCAATGTGCCAACCTTTTTACAATTAAAACACCACCCGTTTGGGCAGTGTATGCCTAAATGGTCCAGGCTACCGCATTTTTTGGCACTTTTTCGCTACCCCTCTATAATTCAAGAGTAATCTGTTCCCCATGACAAAGATAATGTTGGGGACTGACTGGCTTCCTCATCTCCAATTGTACTGTAACTTAACCGTATAAAGCCCCGGAAAACCCTCTCACGTATGCATATCAACTTTCGTTGCTTTGCCGTATTCTTCTAATGAATTTTTCAGATGTATATTCGGCATTTCAATAGGGTAACGCTCAATAGTAATGTATTTTCTGATGCTTCCAAGCAGATGGGGATGCACCATCTGGTTCTCAAAGGGGAACCTCTCAGCAGAATATCTCTGTTTATGCAATCCTTACAAACTACGTATTTGAAATTTCCTCATCGGCAGGAGAGTAAACCCCTGCAATCTTGAGAGATTCACGCACTTGCCCAAATCTTCAATAACCTGTCTAGGTTCGTAATCAGCATCTAAACTGAACTCCAAAGTTTTCTAACGAATGAACAGAGTCATTATGAAAAAGAAAAGAAAAGCAGAAAAAAAAAAATTGTGCCCTTAGGCACTTAATCCCACTCCGGCAACTATGTCCGAGTCAGCA
Source organism: Mastigoproctus giganteus (assembly GCF_048544385.1). NCBI lineage: Eukaryota > Metazoa > Arthropoda > Arachnida > Uropygi > Thelyphonidae > Mastigoproctus > Mastigoproctus giganteus. The sequence goes on from NC_143579.1 coordinate 185,552,200, forward strand.
AAACTAAAAATACCAACAAAGAACTTAAACTTGTAACTTACCCTCCCCCGAAATCTCCTCGGACTATAGAAGGTAACTAAACCTCAGCACCGTTTTGGAACTTATTGGCTCACTCATTGGTGGGCAGGCAGGTACCTTGGTAATGCAAACATGCCATCGTGGTTGTGAAGTTAATTCCACAATATGAGAGATGCCAAATGGTGAAAATAATGATATTTTGAATCCATAACGCATTATGCGTTCAACCCATAACGCATAATGCGTTATGGGTTGAAATGAACTATATGATATCGGTGTAAATACACCATAGTTTACCTATAAATTTAACAACCTGAGTAGACAGTAATGTAAAGGCATCGTTTGATCTTATTTATATCTGTACGTATTTATGATCTTGTACGATCTTGTATTTATATACTGTATGTGTGTGTTGAAGGACTGAAAAGATATTTGGTACAGGAACTAGATTTGTTTTACGTGGAGTGGCGATTTATGTACACATGTTTTGAGAAGGAAAATGGTAAATATATTTGTACACTTTTTAGAATGCTGTAATATTATGTGTAAATTTTGATACTGAAAATAAATCTCTGTTATAGTTACAATATCGAATATTTCTCATCATTCAAGAGAAATACACACAGCCCTATAGAAAACCACTGAAACACCTGGAAAAGGGGAAAATAAGAAAATCCTCACTGCCCAGAATCTTCTGAGAAAGGATATAATTATAGTCAGATAGCTTGTAAGCCTTGGAGGAGGTGAGGATTTCAGTTGTTTGGATTGAAACTTAATAACAACTACCATAGTGGTTCTAAGGTTAATATGGATATTAGAAAGATATTTATATAGCTAAATACTTAAATAAAAATTAAAGAAAGACCCAGTTCCGACAGTATAACTGTTATCTCCTTTTATACATAGCATATGCCACATGATTCCCGCTGACGAGCGAGTGTACACAGTAGTTGTGCACTACTCTTTGAACAATCATTGTAACTCCGGTGACTAACAAAGTTTCTGCATTTGAAGAGAAAAACTTTAAAAGTACACTGAAGAATTTCAGTTAAGGACTTCACAAGTGTTCCATTTCTTAGTTGAAGATAATCCAACAAAGATAAGACATGTTGCATGAATTGATGATCCCTTAAAAATAAATGTATGGTAGGTTCTAGGCCTTTAGTAAGTTTCTTCATCCTTTTTGACTCGTTGAAAATACATGGATTGTATTTTCAATGAGGATAAAAGTAATATCACAGCTAATTATTATTAATTATGAAATGGTATACTTAGAAATGAACCGATTAATAAGACGCAGAACCGAAAGCCAGGGGTGCACTCAGGATTTTACTTAGTAGCGTGCTAAAGATCTTCGAAATTTGATTATCCCTTTCCTAAACAATATACTCTTGGAATTTGCAAACTACCTCAACCAGTTTGGACTAAAAATAAATCCAGAAAAGTCTGAATTTATGATATTCTCATTAAAGAAAACGCCTTCCTATATTCAGCCAACACTATGCAATTCCCCTATTCCCATCGTTAAGAAACATACTGATTTGGGGGTTGTTTTTGATCCGAAGCTCTGCTTTGGTAACCATTTGGAAAAGCTGCTCACCCAGGCAGCTCGACTCCGATGGATGGCCAAACAGCATTTGCATTATATTAATGAAGTAACGACCACCAGAAGATATATAAAAAGCACAGTATACACTCCGCTTCTGTATGCTGCAGAAGTATGGGCATCTGCTGCCCCTAGCACAATTCGACCACTCTTTTCTACTGAGTTTTGGCTCTTAAAATGGGCCATAAACAAACATAAACTTCCTCCACAGTTAAGGACAACTGAAATGGCCAGTTTGATAAAAATTCACAGGCTTCCCACGCTGATTAGGGTGAAATGCCTTACCACGACTGTAAAAATGATCACTGGCAAGATCTCGGCACCATCAGTCTGGGACTTGTGCTCTTGGAGAGTCCCTCAGCCTTCCCTCAGAGCGACTCCAACTCTGTGCCCACATCTCAGCCGTCTCCACTTATCCGATAAGTTTCTGCCATATCAGCTACTTTCATGTGCCCAGCCTTTGGATGCTGACCTTAAGTTTTCTTGTGATAAGGAGTACAGACGCCGCCTGCTTAAATTGTACTTCCCTGTCCCTGATCCTTCTCCTTGAAGCTCACCTTAATGCTGCAATCCAGCAATATGACATGAAGATGGCTTACCAGCCAACCTGGCAGTTTTCCACCTATATATTCTTTGTACATTGTGACGTTTATAATTGTATTATACTTTGAGTGTTGAGCTGTATTTACTTTTATTCGTTCACATATGCATTTTATATTTAATTTATTAATTTCTTTTTCTTATATATTGTAATATTACTGTTAACCCCCTGGCCATGTGGGCGTGAAGGGCTTATTGCAATGTATCCATTGTATTACTATTATTATTATTATTGCAATAAAGATTTCTAAATTGGAATATATTTATAGTTATAAATATTTATAAGAATATATTTACGGTGACTACAAAACATTTTAAAGCAAAATCAAGATTTCTTAATCTTCTCATTAATGCAGTAAAGCGTATTAAAATTTTATTATTTTTTATAACATAAAATATTTTGGAGAGGATTCAGTCTCCCCTTTCCCAGCTTCGGAATACACTGCTGAAAAAAAAAAGTTCTAAGATATAGCTGAGTTTAGTTTTGGAACAAGCTTCCAGAAGAGTAATAATATTCCTCATTATTCTATGCAAAAATGATTGTCCCTCTCTCTGTTTGGTTCGCAATATGTATTTGAAGAAAATTTTGGCAAGTGTTGAAGTCCACAAGGTAAGAAACAGAGGATGCGATTTACTAACATGCATTTAGACCACCTCCGTGCTTCCATTTTCTGTTTTAAAATGATCAATAGACATTAAAATAAAAAGAAATTTGATAGATTCCATCTCTCAAGATTAAAAAAAAAAAACAGAAGTGATGTTTATATACACACACTTGTCAAAAAAAGACGAACATTTATTTAGCACCGAATCAGGCCGCCTTTCTTTCAAATAACAGCAAGTGTGCGGCACGGCGTTGGATTCTACATATTTTAGAGCGTAGGTATAATTGTAACCATGCTTCCAGCAAAATATGGTGTAGTTGCGACAAGGTTGAATGAAGAGAACTTCCTTGCCGAATAGCTCTCTCCAGCTCCCACACATTCTTAATAGGATTGAGATCAGCTGAATGTGGGGGCCAGGGAAGATAGTGGAAATCCGTGTCTCCGAACCGTTCTCACACGGTTCGGAGAATATGACACAGCTTTGAGACAGGTATAAGTTCTGTGGTATATTAGTGTGGCATAGCCTTCTCAAAATGCTTGCACACCACAAGCTGTCAAATACACCTGCAAAGTCCATCGATATAGCCAGCTTGTATATTTCCTCTGTTTTCAGCTTAAGTTATTATATAATGCATTTCATCAACGACTGAGTTGCCGGATTTGAAACTAAATTGCTTAGTGAACTGTAAATTCGCTTCATAGTAGTAAACTGTCAGGCCTATATAGTAGTAACCTTTCTAAAAGCTTGCCTAGGATTGGTTTAACTGCTCTAGGCCTGTAGGAACTTGGTTCCATCGGCGGTTTTTCCAGATTTTTCAGACTGAGCCTATAATTTGTCTGCTTCCAGGTGCCAGGGAATATACCTGTTGCTAAGCAATTGTTGAATAGTTCTAGTAAATGGTCTAGGTAGCTTTCAGCGAATTTTTTCATAACCTCGATCTTTAGATAGTGACCAAGTCAGGACATTTATTTACCTTGGTCATGTCAATTTCTGCTTTTAGTTCTTCTAAGATGAAAGGTCGTTCTGCCGTTATTGCTTTATATAAATAGTTATCAAGACATATTGGTACTTGATCAGACAGACGTTAAGGACTGATATCGATTTTGGAACAGGCCATCCAGTGTTTAAGGTATCCTCCTCCCGTCAATTATGCGATGAACTTTTATGGGCCTTTTTTGCAAAGTAGCTGAGTTAGTCAGTCTCAGGCAATGGTAGAATGTTTTTTCTTCCAGTAAATCAGGTTTTTCGTCCAGCAAACAGCAAATCAACCACAACACGCACGCAATTTACAAACATATTATATCCGCAATATGACCAAAATTAATGATGCGCCTAGAACCCTACAGTAACCAACCAACCAAACAAAAGTATCCTCCCAAGTATGGGTTGGAACACCGTGAGTCATAACGATGTCATCTCTTCGCAGTTTATTAGTAACGATCCGAAATACCACGTGCCAAGGATCGGTATTGCGGGACGTACCAACTAGTGCCTGCCAAGATTCTTTTTTCTTTTGTCTAATCATGGCTGTGTATGTGTTGCTCAGATTTCTATAAGCATCTCAAAGTACATTTACTGACCAGTTCTTTCGTTATCTCCGAAATTCCTTTTTTGCCTTGCCTGGCGCATTTCCTTGGTTGTTTCTGTCACCAGACATTATCAAGATCGGCGCACCACTAGGAGATGGCGCATTTCCTTGGTTGTTTCTTCCGTATGGTAGTACTGTAGGCTGAAGTTATAATTTCTGTTATTTTTCTTGTATAGTCATTTGGGTAGAGGTTTCTATAGAAACCTGGTGGAATATCTTGCAGTGTCCTCGGAGATTCCATATTGGTTTCCCAGGTGACCTTTTTTTTTAAATTGAGTCTTGTGATGTCATAATATATTGGTGGTGTCAGGTACGACTGGCATACCAAATTAAAGGTTATAGACCGATGATCTGAGGTTGTCCACGATCCTTCGATATGCCAGTTGGTAAATTTAGGTGCAACAGTCTGTGTGGCGAACGTGACATCAATATCACTCTCCCACAAGGTACTGCCAAATTCGCTAAATTATTCGGTTGGTTTAAAACTATAAACGGTGTTGTTGCTATAAAGTCCTCCAGCTGCTTGCGTTATTTGTGCCTACGCGGTCTTCTGTGCGGCTATGCAATAAGGTAATAGTAATAGTTTTCGCCTTATAGTGTAAAGAAGCCACAGGCCTTTGCTGCCCTGACCAAAAAAAAAGCAAGTAGATAAAAATACACAAATTATGTGCTTCCTTCCTCACACAGGTAAGTATTCAGTTTACTTCTGAATTTATTCAAACTGTCAACCTCAACAACCTGCGAGGACAGCTTGTTTCAGCTATCAACGACTCGCTGACTAAAAAAAAAAAAAAACTTCCTACAATCTTATCTAAACCTCAAGCCTTGTAATTTGAATTTATGACCGCTAGTTCTGGAATTGTTTATAACAAAATCAAATTATTATATTAGGGCCACCCATTATTTCTAATATATACCCATATATGTATTTTATCTGTAAATTGTGTTTGTTCTCTGATCGATTTGCCTGTTAGCTGGAGGGTTGGGTTTGGGTTTTTTGGTTTTATTGGCGCATCAGCTACTAAGGCTATAATGCGCCAAGACCAAACCTGTTAGCTGGACGAAAAAACCCCAGTTTCTGGGGAAAAACCTTGCTATCTACGCCTGAGACCGACTAACTCAGTCACGGAGTGAAAAACGCCCGTTAAAGTTCCTCGCGTTATCGACGGGATTCGAACCCGGGCCTTTCCCACCCGGTGTGGGGAGGATGGTGACGATACCACTGTGCTACCCGCGCAGACAATTGTTTATAACAGTGAGAATTCCACCTTCATTAATTTTACTAATCCCCTCTCAGAGCCTTATAAACCTCAATCAGGTCACCTCTGAGATGCTTGGTTGCCAAGCTCTGTAGCCCACACAATCGGAGTCTTTCCTCATACGTTCGTCCTTCTGCTGATCTCACCATTCAAGTTGCCCCTCTTCGGATCCTTTCAAGAAGTTCAATGTCTTTTTTCAGATGAAGTCTCTATATTTGAATACAGTGTTCGAAATGTGGTCTTACAATTGCCTTATACAGTGGGATTATAACCATCCCATATCTACAGGATAGCGTTCGATAAACCATCAATAGGACACCATGGGCTTTCCTGGCTGCTTGTTTACACTGTTCAGAAAACTTCATATTTTTCCGTATTATAACTCGCAGATCCCTTTCTTCCTCCACTGTTTTCAATTGAACCCCACCAAGTGTATAATTTATTTGTGGGTTGCTATTTTCCAAGTGTAAGACCTTGTAAGGTAGAGTGAGAGTTAGCATCCATGGCTAACAACAACTTGCATCCTGGTAACAGGGTGCAAGCAATGTCTACGGGTCAACAGTACATTGAAATAACATGGAGAGAACCAGCGTGACTAGTGACATGACATAAGCAGCAAGTGGCATGCAAAGGGAATTAACTTTAGTCACCGACAGCTCAGTATTCCTGATAATGACGCAGCCATGGTTATCAGGAATACTGATACGAGATGGTATCATAGTAGCCTCCACAATTCTATAGGTGGGGGTACCCTTAATTCCTACCCCCCATGGATGTAGGGCTTTTGGACAGTTAGTATGTCAATATGCTCTTCCTCCATTTTGAGTTTTATTTGGTTGACGATGGCATGTGTTCTCTAAGCGTTTAGCTTAACAAACTTTAAAACATGGCACCTATTCTTATTATGGCGTTGGTTATAATTTATTTTGGCCTTATCTATATACGTATTTAACACGGAAACCGTTTTCTTTCGAGAGTCAGCGTGACACGAATAGGCTTAACGGATCGGGCTGGAAGTGGTCTCAAATTGAAGACATTTCTTCCTAGGTGTGCAGAAAGTTATTAAAATTAAAAATTCTGAATAGTTTCATTTCACGGAACGGGCCAGTTTTGTAGAACAAACGAGAATAGTTCAACATTCACTTCAAAAATGGAGCCACAGCAATATGTAAACTGTTAAACAAACAGTTGTCTTAAGTTGATAAGGCATTTTTTTTTTATTAACAATTTGCAGGTTCGCACAATCGTGTCCTTTGTTCTGAAAAAAATATATAATAATAATAAAACTCTGCTACCAATCGACGGGATTCGAACCCGGGCCTTTTCTACCCGGTGTGTGGGGAAGACGGTGACGGTATCACTGTGCTCCCCGCGCAGAAGAGGTGACCCTATAATAGCTTAGTTATATAATTTAATGACCCTCTGGATACAATACATTTGGAGTGTATTTCAGAGTGATGAAATTCCAACCGCACCGAATTGCAGTTGACACACTTTGGCTCGGTATTTCGGTTTTTTCACTCTGAATAGTCGTGACTTCTGACTAGTGACTAGTGGCCGTGTGACCGAAGCGGAGGCATTTAAAACTCTTTGTGAGATTAAAGTGTTCTCTAAATCTATGGCTGTTCCAGCAATAGACTCTTTAACCCCGGAGGATTTGCCATGTGTTTGGTGATATATACAAATATACGCGATCCAGTTTACTGACAGATTTGTTCTAGACTTTGCAGGATATTTTAAAATAAACTAGGTGTTTGCTTGTTTAAATGTCATACGTCTTTCGAGATTTTTGTATATATATTTACTCTAGTATTTCGTCTTTTGCAAGGGACATCTATGTCAAATAGAATAGCAATATGGAGGGGCCCGGCTCCTTTGCTTTCTCATCTTTTAAGCCAGCGTTTGCGATTTTTGGATAATTCATTATAATTGTAGTTTCCTCAGTTATTGCTGTTTCTATGATGCCCGTACAAAGGATCTTTCGTAGTCCAGTGATTTTTACTTTTTTAAAGTAAGTTTGTGGTTGCTTAGTTACAACCTCTTTTACAGCCTGACTAGTCTCCATCTGTGAATTCTCTGCTGGTCGTAGAATGACGAGTTTCTGTTGGTTCTTTTCCTAAATCCTTAAACAGGTGTCTTTTGTCGGACGATTTAACCACATGGACTAAGTGCGCTGGTCATTAGCTCGTATAAATTATAGCAGTCAACAGCCGTCGTACAGGTACCCATACTCACTTCGAGACAAGAAACTACGCCTCGCATGGGTACATCAGCACGACACTAGACCACCGATATTTGGAAATCTATTAAGCAGTCTGATGAATCCCGTTTCCAACTCTATCATGCTGATGGGTGTATCCACATTTGAAGAAAGAAACATGAGGCCATGGCACTTGAATGCACCGTTGGTGTTTGACGGCTGGAGGCAGTGATGTTATGGTTTTGGGTGTTATGTTTCGTGGCATGCCAGGGATCCTGTAATCATTTTTAATCAAGGGGTCAAGGGGAAACATACCCTTCTATCGTCGCCGTGACAAATACACCCCTTCATGATGACAGTGTATCCAGACATTTTCGGCGTGTATCAGCAAGAAAACGCGTCATGCTACAAGGCTTATCAGGTTGCCAATTAGTTCAAGAACATGATAATGAATTCTCTATATTCCCATTGCCGCCCAACTCGCCCGATCTTAATTCTATTGAGCATATTTAGGATCTAATGGTATAGGATATTAGATGCTACTACCATCCACCTGACAATGTGTGGGCATTGCTGGATATATTGTGCAACCCATGGGTAGCACTACCACAGGACACCCGACAAAACGTTGTGGAGTCCATTCCAAAATTCTGCCCGTAATTCAGCCCGCGTACGGGCTGAATTACGGGCAAAATGTGGCATTAGGTATTGGGCAGGTGTTGCCAATACAAAGCCAACTCAGTACATATATAATATATCCGTCTGAAAGCATTAGTAAATCGCGCACAATATGAATCCTAGAAAACGTTTAGAGAAATCTTAAGATTTTTCTGAAATCAGAACCAAGGGTCTCGAAATAATAGAAACTCCTATTAATTTTGAATTTGTAAATTGAAGTCCAAATTTCCCTAAAAAATGAAAATGCTCCTTTCTTCCATTTAAATTCAGTTTAATAGTCATGAGGATGGTGCGTTATCCATTAGCGTAAATGATCGTAAAATGATAAAAGAATTTTTTTTAAAATCAATCCAGCTGAATTAATTAGTTCATTCTCACCCAAAGATATGAATGATAAAACTTTGCTCCTGAAAAAAGTGAGCTTTTCATCCAATCTAACAGTCATACCGAATTTACAGATACAATATATGCCTCTCCCCGACGGTTTTAATTGTCTTGGAGCTTACCTTAAAATAAAAATGTTAAAAAAAAAAAAAAAAAAAAAAAAAAAACATACTTCAACAGCAGTACTGCAAAAAGTGGATTTTTGGCACCTATGGCCAAATACTGTCAAATATTACAAACATTCCTTTCGTTTTTATTACATTATTATTTAATAATTAAATAAAAATAAAAAAGTACTTTAATATTAAATAATAATTTAGTAAAAATTAAATTATAACATTAATTGGTATTGTTTTGAATTACTTATAATATTAATAAATTACAATTATCTAATTTAATTTAAAATAAAATTAAATGAATTACTGTATTTGCCGGCTTGTAAGACGCACTTTTTTTTCCTTATAAATACATTAAAAAATCGCCCTGCGTCTTAGAAGCCAAAAGTGGCAATACAGCACAAGTGCAAAACCGGAGTTAACGTATCGTAGCCGAGTGGTCATGAATGAGCAGGAGTGCATTAGCACACGCTCTTTGAGTAAACCGAGGTTCAAGCCCCTGACTGCTAAATACGGTCGATCTGCCAACCCGCACTGGACCAGCGTGGCAGATTATAGTCCATTTCCCTCAACATGAATTGTTGAGGAGGCTTCCATCCAGAGGTGGATTGATAATGGCTGCTGCTTACCTTACCTTTTTTACAGTAGTTAACGGATAATTAACTACTATACTTTAGTATACTTTTCAGTAATTACCAGGCTGTTGTTGAGTAACAAGTGAATTTCAGTCATATATTTAAGCCCTAATCAATGGCAGGCGCATCAAGAAGGCAAAATTATACTATTGGATTTAAGCTAAAAGTAGTACAATATGCCAGCAGAACGAAATTTCAGACCACCGCCTACTGAGAAGATGATTCGTCAATGGAGGAAGCAGGAAGTTATATTACAAGAAGCTGATAAAACAAAGCACAACCTTCGTAAAATTCTACCTAAATGGCCAAATTCGGAAGAAAACTTGTGTAGTTGATAAAAGGGAACCATGATACGACGCCTACGGGAAGGATGAAACGTCCATCAATAGCACAAGTGTGTGAATTGGCGCAGCAGTCATGGCATGATGTTAAGACCGAAATTGTTGTCAAGTCCCCTAAAAAATGTGGTATAAGTAATGCAATGGGTGGCACTGAAGATCATTTATTGTATGAGAGTGACAGTGATGCTAGTGAAGAGGATAATGATAATGATGCCAAAATTACTAAAATAATAAGAGTAATAATCCTACACCTTTCTTTATTGGCTTTTGAGTTTTATTTTTATTGAATTTTAAATTTCTATTGTATTAACAATATTTTTTTTTCAAAAGTTTTTTTCTTAAATTTACCGTTCCAAAATTAGGGTACGTCTTCCACGCAGCAGCGTCTTAATAAGCCGACAAATACGTTATATAAAAGTTACACAATTATATAAATAGAATTAAACGAATTATATAAAAGTCATAGGCCTTCAGAATAATTGATTTAGATAACAATAATCGTAGTTACACTTTTAAAATGACTTCTAAAATCAGTTATTCTGTATTTTCTTAATCTCTATTCAGGGCCTAATGAATCGGCACCTATGGCTAGGGTAATATTTATCATATCCTAGTTGTGTCACACTTTTAACAAGATCCAAGGGCGGATCCTGGAAGTAACGAGAGTAATTACCCCGTTCGATTATTCTTAAAGCATGTTCTGTTTCTGCACTATTTGTAAACAAAACAATATATCTATGCTGTTAACCTGCTGAACTCGAAGGCTGGATTCACCCTTAACAGAGTTAACCACGTATACAGTATAAAGAACTGGACTTGATTTAGAATTGTAATCAAACAATTTTACCGCAATCATCGTTGTTACTCTCATTTTCTGATTCAAATTTTCTTAGTTACTCGCACCACGGAAGGCAGTAGCTATTCAATCCATCCCTTATTCTGACACATTCAAGTACTTGAAAATCTCATCGCTCGAAATCGAAGTGAAAAGACTGAAAAGGTTACGTAATTTAAAATCTCATTTGTCACTCTAGGGGTGAAATAACGTATAAACAGATGTGGCATGATACTGATGCTGATAATAACAATCATTTCCACACATGGTAAGGAAGTAAAAGCTTCCAAAACAAGGAGTGTGCATGTAGCATCAGTACAAATAGGCCACCGATGACAGAACATGAAGAAATATAAAAGAATATAAAAAATGAACAAAGGTTCCATCGTGACTGAATATCTGTTTAGAATTGACTGCCATAAATGGTGCTACTTTTGTATCGTCCGTCTGAATTTCATCAGATATTTTTTGATGCAAAGCGTGGATTTATCAGAACTAGAATCGACATAGGTACAAAAATAATATGCCAACCTTAACCTTATCGTTATAATTTGAATTTAATCGAAAGATGGTTTTGTGTTGTTTTTGTTGCAGTCGTTGTTCCTTACGTTCACTGAAACGAGCAAGCATTTCACATTCGCAGGTAATCAACGTACCGTCTCTATAACGGAAGCAAATAAATACGCTTGACGTGCTAATTTAAATTACCAGTATTTATTTCAAGAAGAAAGTCATGTTTGCCCTATAAATAAATAGGCGTGACCGATTAAGAATTCTCTCAGGTGGGTTTTTTCCCCGTTTTCATATTACACCTGATGTTGAGTCGTGATGTCATCTGAATCGGCAACGCTCCGTCCTTCTCTGTTATTGGTGTTCGAGCTATATGCGTATTAAGGAGACTAACGCAAGGAACGAGACACCGCGAAACCGGCTAGTGTTCAGTCTCGACTGTGTAGTTAGTATAGTAGCAGTTTCGTTTTGCGGGACAATCTAATCGCAACTGCGTTTCCCCCCCCCCCAACACACACAAACTAGTTTTCACAGGGAAGTGAGAGAGCTACGTGCAGTATACCAACCTTAGGTACAGAGGTGTCGATGTGGACTACTTGGAAATCACCAGTTTCCCCCTCGAAGTGACAGCGGTAACCATGAGAGCGACGGCACGACTTCGCCACACAGCTTCTTTGCTCATGGGATGGTGGAAAATTGCTTTCTTCATAATGGTTCCACTTATGCTTTTGCCGTTACCTATTATTGCTGGCACGAAGGTACTGTATGCGTTATTAATTTTAAGAATTTAGGTAATTTTAAAGGCTATCTCCTCTATAAAACTGCCATTTCCATCTACAGCAGAGAGAAAGAGAGATGCACATTACTTGAAATCAACACAAACTTGAGTCAGTCTATAGTATTAATTTTAAAAATTTAGGCACTTTTAAAGACAATCATCTCTATAAAACTGTCACTTCTTTTATAGCAGAGAGAGAGAGAGAGAGAGAGAGAGAGAGAGAGCACGAGAATTGGAGGTAAGATGCAGGAGCATAAAGAAAACATTTAAAATTATCAGATTGTATGCCTGTTTTAAAAACAAATTGCAATTTGTTCAAAATTTATGCCAATAATTTGAGGTCACACAGCATTTAAACCTCGCTTTCGGCTTTGTGGACAGGATCACACTACCAGAAAATGGCACTGTTCAAGTTGCCATGGAAATAGCCCTCCATGTACTAAGATCAATACTCTACAGTCTTCGCATCATCCTACACGAAAACTGCTGCAAGATTAATGGATAGGCTTAAGTTTACTGATTACTTAGACCCATATAAGTTTCCGATATCAATGATTAGTTCATTTACATGGTTTACTAATTTATAAAAATTTAAATTTCTATACAAAATTCCTTATAATAAGTATATACATACTGTGATAATTTACATAGTATGTATACGACTGCACATAACAAAAAATGCAATTAATAAATTCACGCATACAAGGCACGTCATGCATAAGACACTGCAGCAACTGGCATGTTACGTACTAGTTGCTGCAGTACATAGTAAGACAGAAACAAACAAAAAGAAAAAAAAAAAAACAGTTGAAGAAGCGATTGTGGAAAGTGACTCTACTTCTGTTTCTTTTTAATTGCTTACATCTGTTACTTTTTGTTCCCTTTGTTCAACTCTAATTAACCACGACAATTGGGCATTTGTAGCCTGTGGTACAATTAAAGCGATTGAACTTTAAACGTCCCATACAACCGCTGTACTCTTGTTCTAGGTGACGGTTAACCACAAGAGTCTACTTTGTTTTTTGAAAAAAAATAAAAAAAATTGTCGTTTTCCAACGATGGTAACACTCAAGACAACCACATAAAAGATGAGCTACCCATTTTCTAATAATGAATAACATGCACACACCCAAGGGTCTACCAGAAACAGTCCCAATTTGAGTCGCTCATGAAATCTGTGCAGTCTTTTTATTTCCAACTCTTCCATTTTACGAGTAGCTAGAGCTAGTGATGCAAAAACACATTACACTGAATGCGCCTTTGTTCGCGTTCTGTAATAAAGGAAACGAGTTAGTTTTTATTGTACGCAATTAGCAAAGAGTAATTATTCATGAAACAAAAAAAAGAACAAAAAACATATAACAAAAAAAAAAAAAAAAAAAAAAGAACATAAAAGCAAGACTTTTTTCGCGCATCCGCCACACTGCCCATCCAACCAGCGCATGGCAAAAAACAATATCTAGCGCATAAGCTACAATATAGGGTATTGGACAGCCTCTGTGATATTGCATGAAAAGGAAGACACAAATATAAAATGTCATAAAACCATCGATTAGGAGTCGATTTATGTTAATGCACGTGGATTTTTAGAGATTTGTTAAAAAATAATTGTTGGATTTCCATTGGTCTGATTTTAATAAACTTTGGGATAGGCTCGAAAATCTTTTAAAAGACCCATAAATAACTTGCCTCCCATTGGATGGATTTTCATGAAATTTTATATTTAAGCCTTTCAAAAAGATGTATAAAGCCTTTCAAATTTCGTTAAATCTGCTAATAGAGAAATCTGGAAATTATTATTCTTACTTTTTCCGTATATATCACAGAAGCTATCTTCAGAGAAGAAAAATGCATGGGATGCATATAAATTATCAGGCAACACACAAGCCTATGGTAGACATAAGCTAGTCTATAATGCCTATGGTAGATATAAGCTAGTCTATAATGCCTAGGGTAGACATAAGCTAGTCTATAATGCCTAGGGTAGACATAAGCTAGTCTATAATGCCTAGGGTAGACATAAGCTAGTCTATAATGCCTATGGTAGATATAAGCTAGTCTATAATCAAGTCACAAAGGAGGTTAGGCAAGCGAAGGCAAATTACGAGCAATCTTTGGAAAATGATGCAAAGAAAGACAGCACAGACTTCTTTACTTATGTAAACTCTAAAAGGAAGTGAATGAATCAGATTGGTCCACTTGATATCGATGGTTCGACTGTTGATCCTGCTCAGATAGATGATAATCTGAATGAGTATTTTGCATCTACATTCACACATGAGGAATTCTGCAAGGAAGTGGAGGCCAGAAGCTTATCAAACTCTAACAGGAATCTAAATGATTTTGTAATAACTGAGAGCAAAGTAGAGGAGAAATTGTTGAAGTTAAACATAAGAAAGGCACATGAGCTGGATGGGACTATCCAGTTATATTAAAAGAGGCAACAAAGGAAGTAAACAAACCCTTAGCCATAATTATGAGAGCACCTTTGAACTCAGGGGAGATCCCCACGGACTGGAGATGTGCAATTTACAAAGGGGATCTAAGGAGGATACGAGTAAATACAGACCTGTTAGTTTAACTTCTGTACCAAAGAAAAAATAATGGAGTCACTGTTTAAAGAAGCATTGCAGGATCATTGAGACAACACTGCCGTTATAGTTCAGACACCGCAAGGGTTTGTTAAGGGAAAGTTTTGTCTGACAAATTTGATTGGCTACTCTGATGTGGTTACAAAGGAACTGGATGCGAAACATAATTTTGATATCATATACTTCGATTTTAAGGAAAGCTTTTGATAAGCATTACAGGCAAGTTGCTGCTATGGATAAAAGGATGATTGAATGGGAGAAGACATAGAGTGGTAATCAATGGACACTGCTCTTCTTCGTCGACTAATGTCATTAGTGAAGTCCCCCAGGTTTCGGGTGTTGGGCCCATTGTTGTTTTATATATATATTAATAATATTGAAGGTAAAAAAAAAAAAAAAAAAGTAAACTGCAGCCTATTATCAACCCACTGCAGGATATGGAAGCCTCCTCAACAATTCATGCTGAGGGAAATGGATCATAATCTGCCACTCTGGTCCAGTACGGGTTGGCAGTTTAACCGTATTTAGCAGTCAGGGGCTTGAATCCCGGTCTACTCAAAGAGCGTGTGCTACTGTAATCCCGCTCCTGACTACTCGGCTTCGAAGGCCAGCTATTGAAGGTATATCAGGCTTAATGTCCAAGTTGCAGAAAATACGACGGTTGGCATGGTTTTTAATGACAGTACGCTACTGCAGCAGGATCTAGAAAAGTTGAGTAAATGGACTGAGAGTTGGCAACTGAAGTTTAACATTGGCAAATGCAAAATACTGCATATGGTAGCAGTAATCCCGGAATAACATAACATTTGTGTGGAAGTACACGCAGGGGAGTGGAGAATAAAAAAAGACCTGAGGTAATTGTGCAATAAGATATGAAGTTTTTAGGGCAGTGCAGACAGGCTGCCAGAGCAGCTCATGGGGTCTTGTCAATGATATACAGGAAGTTTGCTAGCAGGGATAAGGAGGTGATTATCCCTTTATATAAGGCAATAGTCGGGCCACACCTTGAATACTGCATACAGGTTTGGAGGCCTCATTTTAGGAAGGATGTAGCACTGCTGGAACGAGTACAGAGAAGGGCAACGAGATTGGTGAGGGGAACAAAGGGGTGCTCGTACCAAGAAAGGTTTAAGTTCTGCAAATTGCAGCGTATGGAAACCAGGTAGCTGCGAGGTGATCTGAGTGAGGTGTATAAAGCCTTGAATGGAAAGCTCAATGCTGACGGGACTCTTCCTCTTGCTCAGATTTCAAATTGAAGATAGACAGTTGTAGAATAGATGTGCCTTTAGCCAACGCGTGGTTGATTGGAACAAATTTCCATCTGTTGATGTGGAAGTTGAGAGCTTAAATAAATTCAAGGAAGAACTGGACAAACTTTTGCAGAGAATAGATGGGAAAAATGGGAAGGGGTTTTTTTGGCTGATGCTGTATAAACTTTCTTTCTTGCATTATATGCCTATGCTAATGCTAATATATCGTATATTGTAGCTAAAGCACTGGATATTTATGGTTGTAGGAATGAATAGGAAATACGGCGGATGCTCGGAAACGCAATTTTCTCAATTCGCCATTTTTTTTTTTTTTTTTTTTTGTTATTAATTTTTTTTTTCCCCCAATGCACCAGAAATACATCGCACTGCGTACGTTAACTAAACTTTTGTTTATTACAATTCATAGCGTGTAGCTCATACAGCTACATTATGCACGCCATAATGATTTTGTGATTCACAACAGTTTTACTATCATGATGGTTTCTTTCTATGAGAAATTTCAAATCAGAAGATGCAACTTTCGAAATTTCTGCATTTACATCATTCTGTTTGATGTGTTGCTTTTCATTTTGTGCTGAGGCAAAGACAAATACATAACAGATTGTTGTTGATCAGCAGTTCGGGCCATATTGCGCCAATGTATTATGTGTGTACATGTGTATGTTTACGGGAACCATTTGCATGCTATGTACAGACTAAAAAACCAGGAATAATTCAAGGGGTGGTACTCAACTCCCTCTGCTTAAGAGAGGCTAATTACAGCCACGACTGAAGAGGCTCTCACGATTCCTCCAGTCTCCAAGGGATTCGAACCGACACCTCTCTAAATGAGTGACAAGTGATGATATACAGTCACCACTTGTCACTAGTATATATAGAGGGTGATTCACTACCAGTGCGACAAACTTGCAGGAGGTGTAGGGGGCACAAAGAGGAATCGGAATCACATAGCATTGCAGGGTCCGAAATGCCTTCGTCATGCGGCAGAGGACGTTGAACGGGAGGTCGCGTGAACAGCGATCCCGCTGGAAGTCAGCATTTGAGAACCGTTCCCGAGGCAGTAGGATGGACGAGTATTCAAACGTTGAACTGGCCGACATGCACCTCGCGTATGGAGCTGCGGACTGTAACGGGCGCGCCGCTCTGCGCTTGTACCAGGAACGTTTCCCGCACAGGCGTGCTCCTCATCATGCAATTTTCGCACGTGTGCACAGAAGGTTACGTGAGACTGGTTGTTTCACGAGAGGTACCATGAATCGAGAGCGAACGAAGAGGACGCCAGACAATGAGGAGAATGTCCTACGTCTTGCAGAAAGCAATCCGACTACGAGTACTCTAGCGATAGGCCAACGATTGGGTATTTCCCAATCCACCGTATGGAGGATACTGTCAACAAACCAAATGAGTTCAAACCATCTGCAACGCGTCCAATCATTGGAGCCTGCGGATTATCCACTCCGGAGGACTTTTGCTACTTGGTTTCTTCAACAGAAACGGGTCGCAAATGCTGACTTCCAGAGGGATCGCTGTTCACGCGACCTCCCGTTCAACGTCCTCTACCGCATGACGAAGGCATTTCGGACCCTGCAATGCTATGTGATTCCGATTCGTCTTTGTGCCCCCCTACACCTCCTGCAAGTTTGTCGCACTGGTAGTGAATCACCCTGTATATATAGTCACAGAGGGCTGAAACTATAGAATTATAATCTCGGTCCTCTTACAGATACAATCGTTGTTTATATCGTTGTAATTTATTATCTTGGGAGCTTGCGTGTGTAAAATAAATATTATTTTTAACAAAATTTTTACTGGCTTATAAATTTTACTTTTATAATGTATACGTTGTTATGCTTGATTTTCATTTACGAATTTATGTAATTACCACTGGAGTGTTAAGCGGCCACTTACTAACTTAAGAGTTTATCTATGGGGAGCGGAAGAAAGAGAGAGAGAGAGAGAGAGAGAGAGAGAGAGAGAGAGAGAGAGAATTATATATATTTTACATCTACATATGCTATTCACTAATGATTTTATTTCTTACGTAATGTATTCCCAAAAACTTTTTGGCCGCATAGCTGTTTCGTGTTTATTAAAATAAAAAATTTTAAAAAAATCCAAGACCATGAAGTGTCAGTATGTTGTGTGTGAACTGTGTGTATCGACGATCAGCGTGCATGTTTGATCGGTCGGTCTGTTTGTGAGTTGAAAAAAATTCAGGAATAAACCTGTAACACCTTGGAGTGCGACTGACTAACTTAGTTCTCCTGTTCTGTTTTTTATGCCAAAGCAACTGAGGCTATGTGGCATCACTTTATTGCAGTGGTTTTCAACCGAGGTGCCGCGGCACACTAGGGTTTTTTTTTTTTTTTGTTTTGTTTTAGTAAGTTGTTCGCGCATCGGCTCCTTTGGCCATAATGCACCTCCCAAGGTTTTTTCAGTACTGTGATCCAAGCCCGAGGCGGGATTCGAACCCGCGACCTTTGGGTTGCCAGTCAGGCACTTTACTCACCCGGCTAGCCCGGTCGGCCATACTAGGGTACCGCAACAACATTCTTGGGGTGCCGTGTAATTTCAGTTTAAGTTACTTAAGGTTATTATTATTATTTTATTATTATTTTTATTTTTTTTAAATTTATACTTTTATTTCATTATAAAAAGGTGTACGGTATCCATTGCACCATATCTTTTTAATTTTGTGGTGATCTATAAATGATCTTTATTTAGTACCTCTATATAAAGAATAAAATTATTATATAGGTATATATTAAAAGGTCGAAAACCACTGTGTTAGGTATTTCTTTTGGCCTAGGGGTGCCGTGAAAAAATTACTGAGACACTAAGGGCGCCGTGAACCGAGAAAGTTTGGGAACCTCTGGTTTATTGTATCTAAAAACTGCATGTATTCAATAGTTTGTTTGCTTACTAAATGAAAAATCGGAGTTCCCAGAACGGAAAAATACACGTAACTCGCCCATGATTGACTAACCTAACCAAATTATAAAACATATATATATATTTTTTTCTTTTTTTTTTTTTTATGAACACCCCAAACACGAGAGGTATTAGAACCTATAGTACTTAGTACCGTGCTTGGGTTGATATATATATATATATATATATATATATATTTTTTTTTTTTTTTTTTCCCTTCTGTCTGGAAGACTCAATCCCACACCTTTCTCACATGGTGGAAGGACGATGGTCGTTACCATTGTGTTAGCCACGATGAATCCCTCAATGGGCTATTATATGTCTGTCACTAACCTTTTGGACTGGTTCGAATCCGTTCACTGACGAAAGAAACACGAGGTCTTTGGAACAAGGCTAAGCATCTTTGCGGACAGCAGAGAGACAAACGTCATGGTTTGAATCCCACCAAGGTGGAGGTATTTTAGTAAGTTTTTTTCATGCCATGGCCGATTTATTGGATATCTGATGAATTTACAGACACCATACATTGACGCTCCATAACCTTAGTTGCTTAGGCGCAAAATCAAAACAGAAAAGTTAAGTTAAAACCGGTCTCATGCGGAAGTTTTATGGGTTTATCTCTGAATTGTTTCATTTCACAAACAGACAAACCAGACTCAAAGCATACATTTCACATAACTTCTTTTGGCATTAAAGTAATAGCTAAACATCCAAATCGTCATTTCACGACAAAAACATTTGCTATCTTACTGGGCGTATCTCATCTTTCTGTAGTCCGTAACGACGAAAAGTTCCGGACTTGCTTTGTCACGCTAACTGAGGGCATATGAGATTAACATTTTTCAATGTACGCATTGAATGAAAAATGTAAACAGGGACAAGAAACCTCTTATTGGGTCCTTTTTAGATTTTTTAGAGGAGGGTAGAGGAAATCTAAGTTTTATCACTGATTCTTAAAACACAAAAAAAAAAAAAAAAAAGTCACTCACTTTGCTTCCCGCTCCGAACGCTATGAAAGAAAAGGAGAACCTGGAGCCGTTCGTTTCTTGCTCTGTGCTATAACGCCGTCAGAAAGCAGAGAGTGGTTGCACGGATTCAGTTACGCTAGCTAAGTGATGTATGCTTGTTCCCTAAAGATTTCATATTGGTTGTAAAAATTTCGAAAGATGTCACAAAGAGAAGAAAAACCACTTATATATGGAAAATAAACGTTTTATTTATTGAATAGGAAACATAAGGAATATTTAAGCTTAATTTTACTTTTGCTGAAATGTTGCAAAGGTAAATTAGTTAGTCAGCCACTCATCATAATAATATAATGATAAAAATAATAATAAAACAAGTCAGTTAATGTACGCAATGCGTTATATTTCAGGGGCGTTCGATTTTTTTTTTTTTTTTTCATATTCTGTGTAATAGAAATGAAAAATAAATATAGCTATCTCCTTATCAATTAATTACTAAGATCATAACTTTATAGATATGCAGTTATAATTTATATTTTTAGTTTCTTTTTTCATAACATAGAACACTTAATAAAACCCTATAGTTTTACGTTTTCTAAACTTAGCTATTCAGTTTAATTACAACTGTATAATATTTATTACTCTCCTCCCATATTACTCTTTTAAGTCTCTTTTCTCTCTGTATATATTGTATCTCTTCACAAGCGACGCCATGTTCACTAATCTTACACACATGCGAAGCATGCACGGCCTGTTCAAAGCTCACAATACAACATTAAAACTACATTTAATCCATGAATTTTTCTTCCATACAAATTGCATGGAAAAAAATAATAATTGCCTAATTTCTATTTGTCCCATTTTAATGAAATTTGGAATGGTTCGACAAATATTTTTAACAAGCCCAAATACAGAATTTCATGAAAATCTGCCACTGGAGGTCTCTCTGTTATATTCAGACGGACGGACAGAGTGAAGACAATAGGCGCTTAGTACATAGCACATTCGCATGTATACTCGTATATATGCGAATGAGCCTAACAAGATTAAAGTAACAATAAATGTTACTTTAAAAACTACTACACTTTATTAATTAAAATTTTATTTGTAGTTTGACATCTCTGAACAGCCTCCAAAAGATAATTTATATGAGGGATGATCATTTAATTTGCAGACTGGTGCAAGATTTTATGATTACTGCGCGAGTTTTCCATAACTGCCGCTACGGGCGCTCTCCCTGATCGCTACTGAGCAGACTGTGTGCACATGCCAGTACTTGTCGAGCTAGTGTTGCATGAAGAGAGTTTTTTAGCCGTGTGTCACTGATGATCGTTTTGAAGAAAGTATCATGTCGGACAAACAGATTGAACAGCGATATGTGATTTGTTATTGTGTCAGACGGGGCTTAAATGCATCGGAAACAGTTTAAAGAGATGAATGAAGCGTATGGTAATGAGTGACTTGGTAGGACGGCGATATTCCGGTGTGACCGAACTTTCCGGTGTGAAGTGGTCTCTCCATCAAGAAAATGCCAGGCTCCATACGGCTAATATTGTGCAGCCAGTGATCAGTGCCATAGGTTCCGAGGTTCTGCCACATTCTCCTTATTCACCGAACTTAGCGCCATGTGATTTCTTCCTGTTTCCACGTCTGAAGAAAGCATTGACAGGCAAGCGTTTCGCGTCCGCCACAACAAGCACTTCACAGTCTTTCGAAAAATGGCTTGCAAGAAGCATTTAAGGCGTGGGTTCGACAGTGGCGAAAGTGTGTAAAGTTCAAGGAAGAGTATTTCGAGAAGGAGAAATCCACAGAAGATTCAAATGTTGACAATTAAGATAAGATCTTGCACCAGTCTACGAATTAAATGACCACCCCTCGTATATAAAAATGGAGGGAAATCTTTTTAAACCAAAATTGGTGCACTCAGTGTGAGTGAATCTGCCCTGATATTATTAAGACTTTCTTAATTTGTTTCGACATTTGAATCAAAGGACATTGAATAAATAATCATGATATAGTACCATACTTCAATCTCAGTCTTTTAAACATATTAACATATATGCATAAACATGTCAGTCTGTCCACATGTAGCAGAAGGATTTCGAGTGGAGAGAAAGCATCACCTTGCGCAATTTAGAACTATATCATCGACTTCAATCATACTCAAAATACTGAAAAAGCAATTCTAACTGTGTTAACAAAGCATCTCCTTCCACTGAAGTCTTCGCAATTAGTATTAGTATTAGTAACGGCCGCATGGTGCAAGAAAGCCTATGGCTTATGCTGCACCAGCCAAAAAAAAAAAAAAAAAAAAAAATTAAAAAAAAACAAACTAAATAATAATAATTAATAAAAAAAAAGGAAATTAAACCTATCATCCTATGCGCTTCCCTTACCCGAAAGTACTATCCAGATGACCTTTGAATTTCCCCAAACTGTCGGCCTCTACCACCCATGAAGACAACTTATTCCAGTAATTTATAACTCGCTGGCTAAAATAAAACTTCCTGCAGTCCAATCTAAACATTTCCCCCCGTAACTTGAATTTATGTCCCCTAGTTCTAGCATAATTTATAATCTTGAAAATTTCGTCCTCATTCATTTTACTGATGCCTCTCAGAGCCTTAAACACCTCAATCAAATCTCCTCTAAGGTGTCTAGTTTCCAAACTCTGCAACCCACATATTCGAAGTCTTTCTTCATAAGGACGCCCTTTTGCCGATCTCACCAGGCGAGTTACCCGTCTTTGCACCCTTTCAAGAAGCTCGATGTCTTTCTTTAGGTGCGGTCTCCATACTTGAACACAGTATTCCAAGTGTGGTCTAACATAAGCCTCATATAATGGGATTATCACGTCCCTATCTCTACTTGCAAAAGTTCGATAGATCATCGATAGGACACCATGGGCCTTCCTTGCAACCTGTTTACAATGCTCAGAGAATTTCATGTCTGACCGTATCGTAACACCTAAGTCCATTTCCTCCAGTACTGGGTTTAGCTGAACTCCACCAAGTGAATAAGTTATTTTGGGATTACTGTTTCCCAGATGTAATACCTTACACTTTTTTGGATTCAAGCATAGCTGCCATTTTTCTGACCATTCCTGAAGTCTATCTAGGTCTCTCTGAAGAAGTTCAGCTTGACAGTGATCATTAACTACTCTATCAATTTTAACATCATCTGCAAATTTAGACATCACACCCTATATCCCTTCATCAATATCGTTTATGAAAATTAAAAACAACAGTGGTCCTAATACTGATCCTTGGAGAACCCCACTTCTTACATCAACCCAATCTGAGGAATAGCCATTTATCACAACCTTCTGCCTCCTGCCCTGAAGCCATCCTTCTATCCATCTAAGGATTTTCCCAGTGATTCCAACCTGTTCCAGCTTATAAAGCAACCGCTCATGTGGGACTGAGTCAAAAGCTTTGCTGAAATCTAAATAAACAATGTCGAAATTATTCCCTAAATCCAGCTCGTGAGTGACCCTTTCGAAATAGCGAATCAGATTTGTTAAACATCATTTTCCCTTTACAAAACCATGCTGAGTATCCTTAAGAATTTCAATTCGATCCAAATGATCCTGAATTCCACCCTTGATCATTGCCTCCATGATTTTCCCTACTACTGAAGTCAGACTGACAGGTCGATAATTTCCAACTTCACTTTTAGAGCCACCCTTATGTATGGGAGATACATTTGCACTTTTCCAATCCAAGGGAATCTCCCCAGAGTCTAGTGATGCTCGCATAATTAGCCTCAATGGTTCAATGCACTCGCTTGCCGCCTCCCTTAAGATTATAGGGTATATTCCATCAACTCCAGGAGCCTTACTGGTCTGTAGGCTCGAAAGTTTTTTCATTAAATAATCTTGCGAAATTTCAATATCATTAATTACATATTTTTTAACTTCGCTCCCACAATTTCCCATTGCAACAAAATCATTATCATTATCACAATATCATTATGCATTACCTAATTTCTCCACTGTGGCAAGTCTCCTGGCACTCAAAGCTGTCGATGATAAAGCAAAATTAGCTGTTTTTCTACAGTGACCTGTTCAGGTCAACGTACAGAACGCAGATTCGTACACAACGTACAGAACGCAGATTCGTACACAACGTACAGAACGCAGATTCGTACACAACATACAGAGGCAGCTTTAATAGCATCAACGTCAGAACACTTCTAACGCTGCTGTAATCATTTTTCCATCTTCAGGGAAATATTCTGGCCTTACTAAGATCCTTACTCACAACCAGAACTGCATACCTCAAGAACAACAAATCAGTCTACATCAGAAGAAAACTGCTGGAATTAATTTATTTATTGTATTAGGAGGTTCCTGCCAAAGTTTGACAACACCGCTATCTAATATACAGATAATTTAGATACTGTAATGTACCCCCCTCCCTTGTTTTTGCTCAATTTCAGCGTGGGAAGACCCTTTAAAACGACACGTTAAAGCAACACAAAAATAGATACATAATTGAAGTAGCATAGTGGCATAGTATTTATGGTCAGGCGCCACCGGTGGTTCCCCCATCTGCCCCGTATGTACACTGTTATGAAATGTAAAACTACTGCAAAAGTGTAGTGTCTAGTTTATGTAGTACGTATTATTTTGTGTTCTGTTCTGTTGTTGTGTCTCTGGCTTCTTAGCCGCAGGACCCCTAGTAGAACCTTACGTTGCCCGCCACTATCAATCACTAGGAGGCGAGCCAGGCTGCCCATCATACTCTGGAAAGCTCAGAGTTGCCTGAGCTTTCTGGACGGAGACCAAGTAAAAAATGGGGGGGGGGGGAGTTAGTACAAATTGTGGAGTCAAAGTAGGCAAAAGGAGGAGGGGGCCGACCGGGCTAGCCGGGTGGGTATGGTGCCTGCCTGGCAACCCAAAGGTCACGGGTTCGAATCCCGCCTCGGGCTTGGATCAGAGTAGTGCGAAAACCTTGGGAGGTGCATTATGGCCACAGAAGCCGATGCGCCAACATCTAACAAAAAAAAAAAAAAAGGAGGAGGATGAAGTAAGAAGGCATCCTCGAGCGGAAAGAAGAGGTGGGAAGGGAAAAGTAGGAATCATCCCTGGCCTACAAGCCCACTGAACGCCAAGGAAAGGAAGAAAGCTTGCATAATAACGGAGGTCTACAAAGGTAAGCGCCAGATTGGCATCCCACATCTGGCAAGCCAGATACCAGCTGCACCTGACCAACCAGATGGTATATAGGTGCAAGGAAACCATGACAGATCAACAGATTCCGCGCCCTGAAGAAGATGCCTGCACAGTTCTCATATTCGGTTTATCAGGAAGGCCGAAGTAAATCCGTTGGTAAGGTGATGTGGCAGAGGCTTAGATCGTGGTGGGGCCCACGAAGTGGGGCAGTGTTGGCCTGTGGCGTGGACGAGTACCCAGAATCACCTTTTCAGGGATATTGATGCTTCTGGGTAGCCAAGCGGCCAGAACATAACAACAGAACACGCATGCAATACACACAAACCTTCACTACTCACATATCTGGCACTTTTACATTGGTACTGCTCATCACAGAGATACGAGTTGGAGTTGAACTGACATTCTATAGCTGCCCCTTACAAAAACACATGTCCACATGTGCAAATGTGGAGAGAGTCCGTTGTAGTGCTGCTCATCTATGACGAAAAAATGTTAATCTCCGCGTGGGAGGGAGTGGAGGTTTGCAGCCTGATGCTTCTGAATGAATGATAATTTTCACTGTGGTATAGCACATGCTCCCAGTCATCGGGGGGTGTCACAAACACAGGATGGGCTGTCAGTGAAATCCAGAATGGCAAATTTCTGGCTTTATGAGATGTGTCCCGTGGGGAGATAAGTGGCATAGAGACTTGGTAAAAACCAAGAGGGTGGTCGCGGGAAGATGATGGTGACTTCAGGAATGAATCTCTTTGTAACCAATCCTTTAGGGGTGGTATTCCAGTCCTCTTGCTGAATTTGAATGAGGCTGTATACATTCTTTTATTTTCTTGTTTACAATTACTGGTTTGGGTCCAGTGTGAAGTTGAGTATTGTTACCGGAAGAAATTTTCTGAATAACAAAGCCCCCTGCCAATGGCTTCGAGGTGGAATGGCATGGCCTCAGCCAACTTGAAGGGCAGGTTTGCTAACGGTGCAGCAAGCTCGCGTGATGGCAAGCAGAATGTGCTGCTGGATGGAATCAAGCTTCCTTTTGTTTCTGTCAATAATGGCCCTGTCAAACTCTAAGAGTACACTCTTACAAATATAATGAAAATAATTTTTTTTCTGAATTAAAGGCATGAACAGCAGAGAAAATTGGGAAATATTAAGTTTGAATATGGTAAATATTAAGGTTTCAAAATACTGCATTTAGAAATAAGGAGGTTATAAATATGTGAGTTAAATAGCAGTTAAATGGAAACAAGAAGTAGCAAGTAGTACAAGAGAGTGAACTGAGACTAAACAAAACAGTGGCCCATACTGGGGAAGGAGTGGCAATTTGCGAACAAGCAAGAAAGGGTTACTAGGAGCATAGACAACGGGACCGTCAGATCAGGTAAGTATGAAGCGCCTTTGATCTAAGCCACAGCTTGATGAAAACAGGGAGTTGACAGAACAATCTGGCGTTTGCGCCAAACGAAGACTGCGCCAGTGTGGCGATTTCATGTAAGTTGGCGATAGTTAGTAAAACTGAGAAAACACAAAAATAGCTTTTTTTGGAGGCGCTCGGCATACATAAAAGAGTTGAAATGCTGGAGTCTGAAATAAACAGGAAAGCAAGGAAATTACAAAGTTGGCGACATTTAGTAAAACTGAGAAAACACAAAAATAGCTACTTTTGGAGGCGCTCGGTATACATAAAAGAGTTGAAATGCTGGAGTGTGAAATAAACAGGAAAGCAAGGAAATTATAGAGAAGTTTGGTTTGTATGCAAGGGAGAAGACGGTTGTGGTAATTTTTTTTAAGAAATAGGAAGGAGTGAAAAATTTAAGTACTGCATTGGATTGGTTGAGAGTCCTGTGGGAGGTGTTCCAAACTTCTCAGGAAAAAGGGTTCGGAAGAGAGTTCGAAAGTTTTTGAGTGAGAGAGTGAGTTGCGGGTTCGAGTTTGAGTTATAGTGTTTCAGAGTTCGAGTTCAGAAATCGTGGAAAATAGATAAAGAAGAAAAAGTAGTGAGGTGGAGAGGAGGTGAGGATATGATAGGTTCGAGTTGGAGTTGAGAGTTCGGAATAGAGAGAAATGTGAGAGATCTAAGATGAAGGAAAAAAGTAGTGAGTGAGGAGGATGTGTGGACTGAAGACGTTTTTTTTTGGGGAGGGGGAGAGAAGTGCAGACGAGTGGGGGAAGTGTTCTAAAGTTTAAAGTAAAAGTGGAATTTGGTGGTCGGCGTGTCTAGCAACGTAATCACATGCTGTATTTCTGAATTCGTATGGGAATCTACAGATGTGTCTAGATCCGGTCCCATCGAGCTAGGTATATGAGTCGAGAAATCTATGTGAGGAGTGTCCAGTCCAAGAGTCCAGAAGGAGAGATAGACCACCAAGATTTGAAACGGATGTGAGAAACCTGTCTGCCATGGAGAAAGAAAAAAAAAAAAAAACTAGAGTGCCAAAGAATTTAAAGTAGCAGCCCATTTTGAAACGTAGTAGGAAGAGAATTGCTAGGCAGCACTAATGTTTGAAATGCTTCTCATCTAAATATATATTACAAAATAAACACAAACACAAAAATTAAATAGGATCATGCCCTAATTATATTAATATGCGTATAAGGTTTAATTGATAATTTTTACAATAGTGTTAACGCCACATATCTACAAATACAATACAACTAAAAGGTTATTCCTAGCGCATAAAACATAAAATTAGCATATACATATATATATATTATTATTATTAGCCATATGGTGCAAGCCTGAGGCTTACGCAACACCAACCAAAAAAAAAAAAATCGGAAATACCCTGAGAGAGAGAGAGAGAGAGAGAGAGAGAGAGAGAGAGAGAGAGAGAGAGAGAGAGAAGTAGAAAGGAATCACCGAGAAAGAGAAGAATGGTGATATCCAGCTCAGGACCCTGGGTGTGCCAAGCCCATACTCACCATACATTTTTTTTTTATAAGAAAGCAACAGTTTAAAATATTAATAATGGTTTATGGACCTGGGCCACTGCTATGTGCAGAAAGTACCCAACGACCATAATTGGCTACAAATGTTTGTAGTAGAGAAAGGCAACACATTACGGTACTCGTAATTACGGCACAAGTGTAAGAAATCGTAGAAATTAAAATTATATAAATTAAATTAAATTAAGCTAGCTATCTCGTGTGTCGAAAGTTGGAGAGGTAGTAAAATAAATGAAATTAGAGAAGTAGTAAAATAAAACAAATTAAACCAATTACGGTTACGAAACTAAAACGGGGTAGAGGATAAACACGTGAAGGAATACATCCTAGGATAGAAAGGAATAATAAGCAAAATATCGGTAAATACTTTGTATAGGCGAGAAAAGTGTTTTAAAGAAGAAAAGGAGCATCTCGGATATTGCGTTCGATAAACTAATGCTCACGAGAAATAAAAATATAGGGGGTAGGAAAACATAAAGAGTACTGAAGAAGACAAAAAGATAGTTCTAGGGCAGTTCGGGGTTGCTATACCCGTTCCTATAGTAGGACCCTGAACATAGTACTGTGAGCATCCTTCAAGTGTTTAAGCACATTATATGAAGATAATAATTAATAACATTAACTTTAATAGTAAAAATAACTGTCCTATAGACAGCCAGTCGCAGGGTACAAGTTTTCTACGTTTGTAAGACTCCAAAGAGGCTAGGAGTACTGACTATACATATGTACAAGCCTAGCAGCCATGGAATATCGTTTATTTTACTGCTTCTCTAATTTAATTTAATTTATATACTGTAATTTTAATTTTTCCGATTTCTTACACTAGGGGTCGCCAGCTTAAACCATATACTTTAGCTCACATTCACTGCTTAAACCATATACCTGTACTTTAGCTCACATTCACTTGAAGCTTTTTATTGCTCCACTTATGGAGTGCAGATCGCCACGACATACACGACCCCAGTAAGTTATCATATTTTCTTTCTTTTTATTCGTCTTAATCTTTACTTCCAGCCTCTCTCAGGTCAGCCATGAAATATTATTATTATTATTAATATCAATTTATTTTCCGAAGAAATGTCCCTTTACAGCTATGCAGCTAGAGGACATGAGTTACATACAGAGATAAAACATAAAATACAGACAAATACATTGTATACAGAGCCAGATACAATATACGGCCTTAAACAGCCACTGGTGAAGATACAAAAACATAAAGTTACAACAAATAAAAGTGCATACGGATACATCGGAGCTTGGATAGTGCGGCATCACAGAGAGTCCACCTAGAACATGACTAAGGAATACATGTCTGCAAGAATGGAAGCTCTGTATGTTCTGTCCTTGCAAAGTATGCATACCTTATGATTTAAATTTAAATCTAAAATGTAACCAAGCTTACCTTACCTACTTTTCTCGTGTACCACGTGCTGCGTATATTTCATGTCAGAAACAGAGGCTGTACCTATTTATTACCGTTTCCTCCTTTGATTTCGGCGGCTGGCCACAAATGAAGGCGCTGAGGTCACAGCACGAACAGCATTAAGTAATTATTATTACTTATTTTTATCTCTGCTCCCTTCTTTGTTCACCGTGATGACGATTTCTGTTCTGTTAGCCCAGTGGTTTTCAACCTTTTTTTTTTAATAACGGCACCCCTAAGTCATTTATTTTATTTTGCGGCACCCCTACTCAATTTTCTGCCTGTTAGATCCGATTCCTCTATATATATATATATAAATAATAATATAATTTGGGTTTATATATATATATAAATTATTATTTATGTGTAGAATGTAGTAGGTATATATCTATTATTTAACTAATGCTAATAAAGAAAATACGGTGTACCCTGAGAGCGATATATGTTGAATAAAGGGGGAAGAGAGGAAAATAAAAGAGTAACGTTATAATACTCTTCGAAAATAAAAGAAAAGAGTAACGTTATAACGTTACTCTTTTATTTTCCTCTCTTCCCCCTTTATTCAACATATATCGCTCTCAGGGTACACCGTATTTTCTTTATTAGCATTAGTTAAATAATAGATATATACCTACTACATTCTACACATAAATAATAATATAATTTTATATATACATTATGGTTGTAGGGTACCTTTGCTCTTGCAGTGTCCCTGATCCATAATTCATATTATCGCTATTCATATTCATATCCTATTTCTCTACTAAATTTTTATTTTATTATTCGTAATTATTATATATATATATATATATATATAAATAAACGTAATTTGGGTTTATATATATATATATATATAAAAACCCAAATTACGTGGCACCCCTGGAACGTTGTTGCGGCACTCCGGTTGAAAACCACTGCCGGTTAGCCCTTTGTTCTCCATAATTACGAGTACCGTAACGTTAGCGCGTTGCCTTTCTCTACTATAAACTTATATATATATATATATATATATATTTATTTTTTTTTTTTTATGAGCCTTATCAAAAGTTTGTTATTTATGTAAAATTTGAGTCATCTTCATGAGTCATCTGCTAACTCACCGCTTTACACACCCTAGAATTTGGAATTTTCTGAAAATTGCAGTCAAAGTTTGCGGTTTGTGTCAGCAAGGGACGTCAGTAGGATGGAAATCATTTATTTTAAAGAAATCATAAATAAATAAATAAAAATATATGGGTGACCACAAAACCAAGTGCCACTGTAGCATACTGCCGGAATGAAGATAGCTTTATAGATGGTGGCCAAGGCGTGGCACTTAAGTCCCCAATTGCTTCTAGAATTCCTAGCAATTAAGGAGGCATATTTTCTTACCTTTCCAGCCAAGGGGATAGGGTGGGGATGAAATGAAAGTTTGTCATCAACGATGACGCCGAGAAACTTGAGCTTCTTTACCAGTTTAATGGGTTGGTTATCAAGGTGTACAGTTGTTGATCTTTTGGGACTCAGGGTTCCTTTAATCAGAAGGCTTACGTTTCTTCAGGTGAAATTCGCAATTTATGAAGATGCGATCGTGTCTAGATTTGGCTTCTAGTGTGCTCTGCTGTCTGCTTTAAATAGCACGATGCCATCGGCATATGATAGGATGGTGTAATTCTCTACTTCCACGACCTGATTTCAAGTCGATTACATGAGGAAATTTTTATGGTCCTTTTTCACAACGTGGCTGAGTTAGTCGGTCTCAGGCGAGGGTAGTATGGTTTTTCTCCCGGAAACTCGGATTTTTTGTCCAGCAAACAGAAAATCGACTACAGAACACACGCAATTTACAGACAACATATACGGAGCAATATATCCTTTGTCGCTAATGCTCCTAACTCCAAACAACAACAACAACAGCTCTACGTCCAGATTTAGGAGTTCATTCAGGATAACTGTCCAAACCAGAGGGACTAAGACGGTCCCTTGAGGGCAGGCCCCGAAGACGTGACGTGATATTTCTTTGTATTTCGTTCGCACAACAACTCGGCGATCTTTAAACTAATCTTGGAAGCAATGATAAAGATTGGAAGGAATGCCAGCCCGCAAAAGATGCCTCAGAACACTCGGCCCACCAAATGGAGTGGAATGCCCGGGCGAAGTCAATGGAGACTGCTAAGAAGTACTTCCGGTACGTGGCAGTGAAGACTGTTGTAAGAGCGTAGAGTGCATCCCCTGCACAGGATCCCTTTCTGAAGCCGTTTTGAAGATTTGACTGCAGGTTTGCAGCGAGGTAACGTTGGTGTGTTCTTCCATAAAGTAAACATAACTGAAGTGCTGCAAGGAGAAGTTTTGTCCGAATTACTCTTCGTGCCTGTGCTCATATCGTGTCTGCGCGTGTAGCACAGTGGTATCGTCACCTTCCTCCCCACACCGGGTGGAAAAGGCTCGGGTTCGAATTCCGTCGATGACGTGAGGAACTTGAATGGGTTTTTTCACTTCTTGGCCGAGTTAGTCGGTCTCA
The DNA here is from genome assembly GCF_048544385.1 of Mastigoproctus giganteus. Classification (NCBI taxonomy): domain Eukaryota; kingdom Metazoa; phylum Arthropoda; class Arachnida; order Uropygi; family Thelyphonidae; genus Mastigoproctus; species Mastigoproctus giganteus. Next base: position 185,584,151 of record NC_143579.1, read on the forward strand.
GACGTAGGTACCAAGGTTTCCCCCCCCCCAGAAACTGTGGTTTTTTCGTCCAGAAAAACAGACAAATCGACCCGAGAAACCACGCAATTTACAGACACAAATACGGTTACCCGTAATTCAGTACATAAACTATTTTACGGGTATAATAATAATTTGTGCTCATATCTTTCATCGATTGCAAGGAATATATTTTTGTGTACGTCCGTATCATTTACGGGCCAACATTACCAACTCTATGAATAACAGATCGCCATTTTAGATTTCTACCTTTAGTAGTGGACAGCGCCTGAACTCCCAGTAAATCTGAGATGATGATATTCTCTTTGAAGCCGTCACAGTCAAAATTCTATCGCGGAGCCGAGATCCCAATAGTGAACAGCCACAAATATCCTGTTTGTGACAGTTAACTATTTGTTTGTACTTAACTATAATTTATCTTCCATCTTTTTTATAGAAAATTGCTAACCTAACCTACTAATTTCCTTATGTGATATCATTAACTATATGTTGTTATATACTCATAACTTTTGAAACCGCTAACCTTGTAGACTGTGATGAGTATTTATGTCGACTGTATCTGGTTTCGTGCAATAAAAATAATATTTGTTTATTTACTCCAATACTTTACTGTTACCAGTTATAAGGAACTGATCGAAAGTGTTCCACGAAGGATCGATGCTGTTATCAGGGCCAAAGGTGAGCCATAATAATTTGTTCATTAAAATTCGTGTTTTTAGAGATGTGATGGCGTCTAAATATTTTTGGTGGGGTAATGTATTTAGGGTGGTGAAACCTGGTGGCTGTTAGGGACAGGTTAAATATTGCAAATTTTTTTCTTTCATAGTATTTAATAACGTAATACTGCTTGAGGAGCTGAAATTGCTTTTCATCTACCGAAATGACTGCTGTCGTATTACAAAAACAAGAGAACACAAAAAGCTATCAGATAACATGAGTTGTTTCGCCTGACGGATTACCAGACCTTACATGAGTTTTGACGGAGATGACTTCGGCAATGTGATACTTTTCAGTCCTTATTTTTGATTGTTCACATGTCATTCGAATGAGCAATAATGATTAGGAGTTTCCTCTCTTTCAATACCAGTATAGAATACGTATGCTTTCTCATGCCCTTCAGCCGACATTGGAAATACGGTTAAAATAAAAACATGTTAGTCATTCTTAAAGGAAACTGTAAATGTCACGAAATATCGAGAAAGAGATAGCTTTGACTGTGGGGAAAAGTGTATCCTGTTGTGTGCGTTTTTCGTGCTTACATCGCTTTATTTGTTCGTAGTTCTTTATAAGCGATTGGCACAATCATTAGCTTCACGTGTCGGTTCTCAGCAATTCACATGACGGAATTCACAAATTCCATCATGTGACTTACATGAGACGAACATACCTTTCAAAGCCTTCCATTTATCTTCAGATCATATATGAAAACAGGTTGATAAAAAGCATTTACGAGTCTACCGTTTACAGCTGCCTCTGTAAAGTTGCAGAGCATTCTTTCCTGTTAAAATATTTGGGAGCATTTCTTCACTAAAGTTTTCTTCTGAAAGCTTGATATATCTGAACAATGGAGCAACTTGTGAAAGTAAAGGAAGTAACAGTATTTTATATTACATGCTGCAGATTGCAAGGTTCCATTATTAATCAATCCAAAATAAAATGTAATGTAATGTACGTTACATTTTAGGCGCATTTTATTTTTATTTCTTAAATTATTGGATTTTTTCTTTAACTGTGATTGATAGAATTGAAAAGTAAATAAATAATTACTAATTGATTATCTAACAATATAAGTAATTGTTTTCACTTCACTGCACATAACTCACAACATAACATTCACTCAACGTTTTTGTAATAATTTACTTATTTCCGCCTGGATTTTAATAACCATTGAAATAAAATAAGTATTTCACATTTTGACTGTGAATAATAGTAGCAAAAAAAAAAAAAAAAAAAGTAAAGTGCAGCCATTATCAACCCACTGCAGGATGGAAGCCTCCTCAACAATTCATGTTAAGGGAAACGGACCATAATCTGCCACGCTGGTCCAGAGCGGGTTGGCAGATCGACCGTATTCAGCAGTCAGGGGCTTGAACCCCCAGTATACTCAAAGAGCGTGTGCTACTGCACTCCCGCTCCTGACCACTCGGCTAGTAGTAGTGGCATGCAATGCAAGAAAGCAAGTGTATGAGCTTATGCAGCATCAGCCAAAAAAAAAAAAAAAAAAAAAACACACCATTCCCTCCAAATGCCTGTCCAGTTCCTACTTAAATTTTTTAACCTATCAACTTACACAACGATAGATGGAAGTTTGTTCCAGCAATTAACCACCCGCTGGCTAAAGGAAAATTTCCGCACATCTATTCTACATCTGTCTGTTCTTAATTTGAATTTATGCCCCCTTAGGTTCGTAATCTGAACAAGTGGAAGGATCCCATCAGAATTCAGCGTGCCCAACCCATTCAAAGCCTTATACACATCAATCAGATCACTGTGCAGGCTTTGAATGGGTTGGGCACGCTGAACCCATTCAAAGCCTTATACACATCAATCAGATCACTGTGCAGGTGCCTAGTCTCCAGCCACTGCAATTTGCAGAACTTCAGTCCTCTAACCAACCTTGTTGCCCTTCTCTGTACACGCTCAAGCAAATCTACATCCTTCCTAAAATGAGGCCTCCAGATCTGTACGCAGTACTCAAGCGTGGCCTGACCATTGCCTTAACAGAGGGACAATCACCTCCTTTTCCTGCTAGCAAAATTCCTATATATCATTGACAAAACCCCATGACCTGCCCTGGCAGCCTGTCTGCATTGCTCAGAAAACTTCATATCTGACTGCACAATTACTCCCAGGTCTTTTTCATTTTCTACAACCTTAAGTGTAGTACCACACAGTTGGTACGTTTCTCTGGGGTTACTTCTACCCATATGCAGTACTTTGCATTTGTCAAGGTTAAACTTCAGTTGCCACTTCTTAGCCCATCTACCCAAATTATCTAGATCCTGTTGCAGTAGCACACTACCATTACTGTCATAAACAACCCTGCCAACATTTGTATCATCTGCAAACTTCGACATTAAGCCTGATATACCTTCATAAATATCATTGATAAATACAGAAAACAACAGTGCACCCAACACCGAACCCTGTGGGACTCCACTAATAACATTAGTCCACGAAGAGCAGCACCCATTGATTACCACCCTCTGTCTTCCTCCACTTAACCATCCTTTTATCCATTGTAGCAACTTACCCTTAATACCATTCTGCTTCAATTTGTACAATAGTCTTCCATGCGCAACAGTGTCAAAAGCTTTCCTGAAATCCAAATATATGATATCAAAATTATTTTTTGCATCCAGTTCCTTTGTAACCACATCATAATATCCTATCAAATTTGTCAGACAAGACTTTCCCTTAACAAACCCATGCTGTGTCTGAATTATTGCTGCAGTCTTGTCTAGATGATCCTGCAATGCATCTTTAGCCAGTGACTCCATTATTTTACCCGGAACAGAAATTAAACTTACTGGTCTGTAATTATTCGTGTCACCCATCGATCCCCCTTTGTGAATTGGGGATACATTTGCACAACACCAGTCCGTGGGGACCTCGCCTGAGTCCAAGGATGCTCTTATAATTATGGCTAAGGGTTTGCTTAGTTGCTTTGCCGCCTCCTTTAATATAACTGGATAGATCCCATCCACCCATTTAATACAAATAACAAAACAGTCATATTCCTTAATTTATACATTTATAAACTGAAAACAAATAAACGAGTTTTTCAAAAAATAACGAATTTCATATGCACAAACCAGGAAATTTCTTTTCGGCGGCTTTACCACATTATCCAATCATTTGTCCAAAGAGCGTACGTCATCAAACATGTTCTTCTTGTCAGTGCTTCGGCTACAACATACAGCATATGACTCTGTCCAATATAATATTACTAAGAAGATCGAGAGTATGGACGTGTAATTTGGTGCTCCGTTTCTATGTGTTTTTAAAAGTAGTGTAATTCCCCTATATTGAATTTATTTCGTGATATCCAAGATCCTTAGGTGACGGCGAATCCGCAGATATTATTTTGTGCCGAACTTCTAAGGTGTTTTGGAGATATAGCAGTTTTTAATTTTTGTCTTGTGCTGTCAACTCCAACGGAGGACAGCAAGCCAGCGCCATATAGGTTCGGCCGTTGTTTTGCATTGGAATTTCCAACTTGATGATATATAAGTTTTGACTAGCTTTAGGTAGTCTGAATTGTGCCTAGTAATTCTTTAGGATTTCCGATTTTGCCTCATATGTTTTTTAGAATGATGTGTCTAAATATTTTTGCGTATTGTGGGGAAATGTTTTTGTCTTCAATAATTATGTTACCTGGAGGTGGCCATTGCTTCTTCCTCATTTGTTGAGAACAAAGGCCGTTGTCTGGAACTGCTGATCACGTGATCACAAGATCTGGTAAAGTCAGTAGAGTTTACAATAAATCGTCAATACAAATATTTATCGTATTTAGTAGTCACGGGCTTGAACCCCGGTCCACTCAAAGAACGCGTACTATGCACTCTCGCTCCTGACCACTGGGCTACGTCAGGCCTCATTATTAATAGAGATCATTGATAAAAGATTTAGCTTTGAACATTTTATAATGACTTTGATTAATATGGAAATTAAGGGTAAGTACTACGTGGCCGCTAAAGAATATGCTTCATCCGGTTTCTTTATGCAAATCAAGTAATTTGGCAGCATCCCCCAGTGAATGGTTTTAACTTAGATTTTCAGGAAAAGCCAAGTGCTTTCAACGGAAATCAGAAGAACCCAATAATTATCAGACAGCTCACTGTAAGTTCAAAGTTTCGACCCAACTGGGCAAAACGCTTAGTAATGAGCTCCCAGGATGAATCAAGCTCTAATTTGGAAGAGCCCTATGACTCTGAGCATCTCCTCTCACCTAAGTCAGGAGGAAAACCAAGGAGGAGGAGGAAGAAGAAGACCAAGAGAAAGTCCCGGGCCCATCCCCTCTCCTCCTCAAACAACCTGTTTCCAGAAGATAAAAACAGCGGGATCCTTATTGCTGATCCACCCCAGTCTCTCACAGTTAAGCTAAACTTTAGCTTTTCAACCCCTGTTGCTGCCTCCATCTTGGAATCTCTTGCTTCAGCAGCCCCTGTTCCCCATCTTCAAGCCCTCTATGCAGCTTCCCCACGCAATCATCCAATCAAGCAGCCCTCAGACCCCAATCAGAGCACTCTAACTCTGACAGCTCCAACTGCCACTATGGCCACAAATTCATCACTAGCTGAAACAGGGATGGCCTCCCAAGTTTAGTCCACACATACGATCCTGGCCTCACCAGTTGCTCACATTCTCACTCCATCAACTTCTGTCACAGCACCTGGAGCTCCTCTTCTTCCCTCTGCCCTGGATCAACTGATTGCTTCAGGCCTTCCAGCTTCTAGTAGACTTGCTATTCCTGATACTGTTTCAGTCCCTGGGCTGGACTCCAATGATGCAGCCTCACTTCACCAGGTCATCTCCATGCTGCATAAGGGCCTGGCAAACTTTCTGAACCAGGAAACAAACAGAATCACCAGATCTGCTGCTAACTCCATTCAGGAGATGTGGGACAACTTAGAGTCAATAGCCACATCCCTGCTTATTGAAAATGCTAAGCTGAAGACTGCTAATGAGGAACTTTCCTCCCATATGGCTATCCTGGAGCAGGTCCTTAGTACCATCTCCAAGCTACCCTTGCCCTCAAGTGAGGGCCCAGAGCCTGTCAAGATGATAAAGGAGAAACAAAGTGGACTTCCATCAAAATCCTATGCTTCTGTCGTGGGGTCAGCACACTCATCCCCCATCAGTCAGCAACCACAAACAGTCCTCCAGCGGACACAAGCCACTAAAAAGGATCAGCACATCCTCCTGCGTGCATCTGAAGGCTCCAAACTGAAGACAAGCAAGGAGGTCAAAGAATTGGTTCAATCCACCCAAAAAAGAAAGACTTTAAAACACTAAAAGTTAAATCGCTACGTGTCATTCGCAACCGAGGAGTCCTCCTGGAAGCCACCAACAAGAAAAATCTGACCTGAATCTCCATGGCACCTGCACTGCAGGCAGCTGGCCTGTCCAGCAACCTGCCTAAACGCACTGATCCACCAGTCCTTGTTTATGATGTGCCCAATACCATCACTGATACAGAACTATTGGAGGACTTGTTTAACAAAAACCTTGACAAGTTTGACATCTCTTTTGAAGAGATTAAACAAGAGATGGTGTATAGGTTCTCTATGAAGGCTCGCTCATTTGCGGCATCAGACCGTGTCATTATAGTGCCCCAGGCTCTTAAAGTACATCATGTCACATGGCAGAATCTTCCTGGACTGTAGTGCTCACCGATTCAGACCCTTCACAGTGCTAACAAAGTGTTTCTTGTGTCTTGGCTTTGGGCATACAGCACAGCATTGCACCCACTCCTCTCCTACAGGTGGACACTGTGCCGGCAGTGGACATGTGCTTGCTGAATGCCCACACAGGGATGAAAGTCCCTGCTGTGCTAATTGCAAAAGGAGAAAGAAAGATCATGGCCACTCGGTCAGAGATGCAGCCTGCCCAGAATATCAAAGAGCCCTCGACCTGGCAAGACTAAGGACCGCTGATGGATGAACCTCTTCTAACCCTCCTAGAGAAACAGTCAGATGATGATAGGCCACCACAACCACTCCCAATATATTCAGCCTCAGTAAACTCTAGGAACAAGAATCCCTTTACAAAACTTAGAATAATGCAAATAAATGGTCACCGGTCTCGGGCAGCAGAAGAACACGCAATAGATATAATCTCCATCCAAGAGCCCTATGCCTCCAGAACTCCGATGTCCAACAGTGATAAGATTATGGGATACTCGATACATGCAAAAGTCATCCACTTTACCACAAAGGACCCAAAATCCTGTATTGTGGTGCTTAATAGAAACCTTGATGTACTGGTGATCCATGGATTATGCACAAAATTTGCAACCTGTATACAGATAACATTCTACTCACTCATTCTATCTAATATCTCTATACTGCCCACCATCTATGGATATTGAAGAGACTACTATATTGAGCACGCATTGGACCTTCGTGGCTCTAAAGCTATCGTCATCACCTCAGATGTTAATGCAAAATCTCCACTCTGGCACTCCCCGGCTTCGGACTCTCGAGGACTTCTCCTGGAAGACTTGATCCTGTCTAGGAATCTTACTATCCACAATCAGCCCAGCCAGCTAACAACCTTCTGCAGCCCATCAGGTCAGTCCAACATTGACATTACAGTCTCGACCAAGGATCTTAGGACAGCAGTCAGCGAATGGACTGTCATTCTAGACTGGACATTCAGTGACCATAGAGTGATCCTATTCAACCTCTGCCTGAACTTGAAAGACACAACATCCATGAACCGGACTCCGGACTTTGTTAGGTTCTCCACGAAAACAGTTCACTGGACCGCGTTTGATGACACCATCCAGAATGACTTCCCTGATTCAAACATCCAGGGCCTGGAGCACATCTCAGCAGTTGAACTAGAACATAAGATTCTGAATTCTTTATATCAAAAGCAGCGTAAAAGTCTGTAAGGAAAAAGACTGTCGTGCTAAGGCCTGGTGTTGGTATTAACCAACGCCATCGAGACTGGCCTCCACCTGATGTCGAACGTCTTCATGCTGCTACCTGACAAAGAAGAATGAATACACCAAGGCTATTGCTGCTCGCAAAAGAAAAACCTGGACTGGATTTGTCAGAGACTCAGGTAATACTAACCCATAGGGTCTCCTGTACAAAATCACGAGGGACAAAACCTTTGTCCCAGAAATCTATGGATCATTTACCACTGCTATGAGGGAAACCAGCAACTGGGAAGACTCAGTCAACGAGATACTAGATAAGCTTTTTCCCCCAGATGATGTATCAGCAGATATGCCAGAACACATGACAATCAGAAGAAACAATGCTAACTATATAGCATCCAACAGTACTAACCCTTTTACCCCACAAGAACTTGACACAGCTATGATGATAAATAATCCAAAAAAATGTCCGGGCGCTGACTTGATTGAGTATATGTTTATACAAATATTTTATAAATTAAAACCCAACCTACTGCTACTCCTGTTTAACAAATGCCTCCTGGAGTCAAAATTTCCGAAGTACTGGAAGGAAGCACTCCTCCGCCTTATACCTAAACCAAACAATCCACCAATGGAGCCAAGAGCCCTTAGGCCAATTGCACTTTTGGCCAACCTAGACAAAATCGTGGTACGCCTCATGGCCCTGAGGATTGTCAACTTATTCCAATCACAGGATCTTATTTCCCCAGCACAATACGGTTTCACGCCTCGCCGCTCCTGCGAAGATGCCCTCTTCGACCTGGTTCTCATCTAGAAACATCTAAATCAAAGTATGAGCTTGCTGTTTGTGCTGACTTTGAGGGGGCATTTGACAAAGTTTAGTGGGAGAGTGCACTGGAGCGTCTCCGATCAGCCAACTGCTCCTCACAACTATACTGGCTGACCAGAAACTAATTTTCTGAAAGGTCAGTTATGGTGAAAACAAAGCATCTGCACGTTACCAGACCAGTCTTTCGGGGCTGCCCCCAAGCATCTGTCCTAGGACCCCTGATCTGGAATGTAGTTTTACAAGATTGGCTGAGCAGATCATTTGAATGCACCAAGGTCATTGCATTTGCTGATGACCTTACCATTGTTGTCTCCGGAGGCTCAAGACTTGCTCTGAAAATACTGCTAACCTAGTACTAACTAACCTTACCAACTGGGCTAAGACTAACAAACTGCACATCAATCCTCACAAGACAAATATGATGATTTTTAAAACTAAACTGGATCTTCGGCGGACCCCTCAGGTCAAGATAGACGGAATACGGCTCCCCCTGGTGACCCAGACCAGGGTCGTTATTGATCACCGGCTATACTTACCACACGTCTGCGTGGGTAGCACAGTGGTATCGTCACCGTCCTCCCCACACCGGGTGGAAAAGGCCCGGGTTCGAATCCCGTCGATGACACGAGGAACTTTAGTGGGCTTTATTATTATTATTATTAGCCATATGGTGCAAGGAAGCCTGAGGCTTATGCTGCACTAGCCAAAAAAAAAAAAAAAAAAAAAAACTTCCCATACCCCGAGAGAGAGAGAGAGAAGTAGAAAGGAATCACCAAGAAAGAGAAGAATGATGATATCCAGCTCAGGAATGATGATATCCGGCTTGGGTCTGCCAAGCCCATACTCACCAGATGTGAGCCCCTGGGGTTACTAGTGGCTGAGTTAGTCGGTCTCAGGCGTAGATAGCAAGGTTTTTTCCCTCAGAAACTGAGGTTTTTTCGTCCAGCAAAACAGGCAAATCGACCAGAGAACACACGCAATTTACAGACACGAATACGGGTTAATGTAATCATTTACGGGTAACTCTAATATAGTAATTTAATTTTTTTTATCCTTATCACACACTGACGCGAGGAACTTTAATGGGCTTTTTTCACTCCGTGGCTGAGTTAGTCGGTCTCAGGCGTAGATAGCAAGGTTTTTCTCCACAGTAACTGGGGTTTTTTCGTCCAGCAAAACAGGCAAATCGACCATAGAACATACGCAATTTACAGACACAAATACGGGTTAATGTATTTAATTACGGGCAACCCTAAAATAATAATAATAATATCCTTACCACACTTGCAACATTTATATGCCAAAATCAGAAAATTCTCTGCCTCAATTATCAGAATCTCCAGAGGCGACTGGAGTCTCTCTAAGCGTACCTTACAGTTATACTATAAAGCTGTTTTCTTACCTATCACCACCTATGCTGCAGGAGCATGGTTTCACCGAGCGACCAATTGCAAAATCAAACAGAAGCTTAACTCCATCCAGAGAAGCATTATTCTTGCGGGTACGGGTGTTAAATTTCTTCGGATGTATTCCAAGAGGAACTCCGGAGGCCTAAGACCGACCAACTCCTGCCGGATTGCCCAATACGCCGCAAGTGTTTTTAGCCTGGCCATCTTGAGGTGGTCTTTGAAAGTAAGCCCATCATCCCACTTCAACCCCAAATTGGTGTGAGAGTGAACTTTTTTAATGGTGGTCCCATTTATTGTGAGCATAATTTCATTAATAGTCCTCCTCCTTTTCGTGAAAGTCATCTAAGCTACTTTTTGAGGATTCAGTTTAAGTCCCAGACGTCCTAGATAATCCTAGGGTTCGAACAGTACTATCTGATTTTCATAGGCGACTGCCGCAGCTTTTGCTGGATCATCGGATGTGACCAGCATCTTAAGATCATCAGCGTATGAAATGAAGTTTGAGTGCTTCGCAAGGAAGAGCTCTAGTGCTGCGGCATTAAACTATGATGAGAGAACTCTCCCTTGCGGGATGCCGACAGAGGTCGTGGTGGTCATCTCCAATCTGTGATCATATTTGATAAATATTTGCCTGTTGATAAAGAGTTGATGGAGGACAGCAAGAAGATTACCTTCGATTCTGAAATAATGCTTCAGAATTTTAACTAGCTCTGTTGTGCTGAGTGTGTCGAAAGCTGATTGTATGTCTACGAATAAGATTTCAAGTTGTTTCTTTGAGTTAAGGGCTTTTTGGATTTCCCAGCTGGTCATTAATATATTTGATAGCGTAGACCTCCTAGGACATCTATTCATCTTATATCCATTTAGGTCTAAGCTTGCAAAGCTATTTCTCAGTTGGTATTAAAAGCCTAATAGCTTCTACGATTACTTTCCTGAGTGCTTCCCATTTAGAATTTTCCGTAACGTCATCAGACGGCGTCACTGTATACAATTTAAAAACTCTCTAAGACCACTGTAGTTACCCTTACGAAAGCAAATGCCTTTCCCTTTACCTGTGATAGTAGTTCTATCTTTAAGTAAATCCCACATCAGCACACTGTGGTCACTGCTATCCAGAGGTTCTTTTACCTGCAGGTTCTCAATGCATGAAGAATCGCTGCTGATTATCAGATCAAGAGTATTGCTCCTTCTTGTTGCTTCTCTAACATGCTGCTGCTGTAGAAAACAGCCATCCAATAAATTTACAAAAGTTTTGCTTGTATGCTGGTGACCAACCTTCAAGTTCTGATCAATATCTGGAAAGTTAACCCCCCCCCCAGAATGTCTTATAAAGATACTCTGGGGGGGGGGATATTAATGTCTTATAAACTCTTTTTTGATTTACTGGCTCACTTTAGGTCTCTGTATAGCTGTTTTTTTTTTTTTTTACACTCATCACTTTTATTAGGCCTATAACACACTTTTCCTCTATTTTTTGTTCTCCCACTGCTTATGTCAAAAAAAACTGACTCGGCATTGCACTGGCCACCCATATCGACTGGATGCACCACCTTAGATTTAATATGCTTCTTAACTAAGATCATATCCCCACCTCTCATTCTGTCTTTTCTATACACAGTGTACTCCCTATATTCAAATTCTGCATCCCTTATGTCTGAGTGAGACCATATCTCTGATATCCCCACAGTATCTGCATTTGATGTCTTAATCAGTACTTTAAATTCACCAAATTTATTTATCATGCTCCTAGCACTAGTGTACATGCAAGTATACATAACACCTGTTTTTACACTAGCACAAACAACCTCTTTATTTACTTGTTTCATGATGACCCACAGCATGGCTTGAAATCCCAACACCTTTCTCTTCAGGCTATTACATGTTTCAGTGATATGCATTGAAGTTCTGTAGAGTAAAATTGTGAAATTAAATCAGAATTTCATGGGAAGAAGGCACACATTCAACTCTCTAGAATTTTTACGAAATAACAAATGCAAGCCATTCAAACGTAATTTGTTTATATACAACAGACATTAGTGCTTTTCATAAGGTTCCCATGTTTACTGTGTGTGTGGCTTACCTTTTTTGCATTGTTCTTGAAAATAAAGAACACAAAATGATCTTATTTTACAAAAGACTAATTGCACTACATGCAATTTAAATATAGAAAAGAACAACTGAATTCTGCAATAAGTATTCGGAAGTCCACTTAAACAGGAAAATTAAATTCTTGGTAAGTAAGCCGAAGCACCACTAAACGTGGTTTCAATACAGGATCTAATGGTTACATCATCAACAAATCATATCAGCTTTAGTGAAAAGTGATGTAAAAAGGACTCCGTATAGCCGGGAAAGGGTTAAACATACACAACCTGCTAACCTTGGCTTAGTCTCCCTGGCCCAGTTTCAATTCACGCAACACGTCTGCCCTTTTATATAATACAGTACTAGAGGAATAAAAAAAAAAAAAAAAAAAAAAAAGAGTCGAACATTTCCCTCCAATACTAGAAGTGTGAGAACGCTCACCTAATCTGCCACAAAGAGTTATATAATATTGAGTTTTTAACAAATTTCATACTACCCTCAGCTGTAGCTTGAACAGTGCGACCTGAAATATTTCAGGTTCCATTTTTGTATAAAGAATAAACATATTAGTGGTAAAAAGCCCTTAATAAGGATAGTGGCTCAGCGATCTACACTTAGATTAGCCGGTTTCATTGTCATGCTGACTGTCTTTCCGCTTGGTTTCGACAACTGCACAAAGTATCTGTTTCATCACTGAGATTTCCACAGCCTACAAGCAAACAAAAAAATACAGCCCTTTGTCGGAGAAGCGTGTAGGGAGAATATAAGGAAATAAGAAGGTGAAGGTTGCAGGAAGAAAGCAAAGAGTAATAAGTCCAAGGACTCCTGAAATGCGGCAAAACTTTACAGTGAATTAACATATTCGCATATTTTGTCATGCTTTGGACTGAATTTGAAGTGTCGATTTAACAGAAATGTCTTATAAGTAGTATCTGTGCACAAATATTTCAGTATACAGTAACTCTTATTTGTTGTTTCATACAGCATGTTTTCATTTCCATGTGTTCCCCTTCTATATATGTATATGTCCTGTTTCCTTTCCATCCATCGCGTGCTAGAGGAGCGAACTACGTGTTGTGATCTAATCCCTTATATCTTCTCCATGCATATTTCTGCATGTAAACCTCTTCTCCATGCAAACCTCTGCCATATTTCTTGCCGTCAAAGGTATTATTGCCTGTTTTCTCCATATTCAAGCAATGAAGATTTATTTACTTATTCATTTCACGTATTGCTCCATTTTCAAGGAGATTTACACGAAGTGACATAATGTAAGACGCAATCTTACATATACATAAGTATAGAGTAAGAATTAATAAATACAAATATAAATTTTAAAAAGGGTTAGAAAGAATTTATTACAGGGTTTTGGTATGCGACGGGAAATTGGGATCAAATATTGCAAGAAAATGGAATAGTAAATAAGTTTATTCTTGGAAAAAAAAGGAACAATCGAGGGATTAACGGGAACGTTGCTCTAAGTGGAAGCAACAATAGATGACAAACTACAGGGGGGGGGCTAGACCGCGTATATGGAGTAGGTAAGTTCAGAAGAGAGAGAACTTTCTAAACTTAAGAATATTATACTGTCCTGAACTACGGAAGTTGTACTGTCCAATCGGAATGAGTCCAAGAAAGGGGTACAAGGGCCGACCACCGATTAAGGAGGAAGTTGCTGAGAATTGGGGGGAAGTGATTGGTCAGAGAGAAAAGTTAAGAGAAAAGTTTTGGGTTGAAGACACACAGAGAGGAGAGTGTCGTCTTGTGAGAGTGTGGTGGTCACAAAGTGCGGTCCGGTTAGGGATGCAGAACAAGTGGGACTAACTTTTTGGGAAAAGAGGTGAACACGGAAAGGACGAAATAAAAAGTAGAATGAGGAAATGAAAAACTCAAGCGATTTTCAACAGAAAGGAGAGGTAATGGAAGGGAAGGTGAGTTCAAGGCAGAGAATGTAAGTTCTTTTTTATTATTATAGAGAGGTTCGATATGAGAAGGACTGAGAAACCAACCTGCTATTTGAACTTGTGCTGGGAAAAATACAAAAGATAATATGATTCGTGAAGTAAAGACAGAGAAGTTGCCTTATTAAGTAATAGTAATGAGAATGCTGAAGAGTGTGTAAGCCATCGACGAACTTAAAGGCATTGGTAAGACCTCAATAAGATATAAAATAAGTACAATGAAAAATGTAAATGTCATTACTAGTATTGAAGGTAGACGATATATATGAATGTACATAAGTACCATATGTATCTTTCATAAGTACAAAGAGAGTGCGTTATCGATTTTATATTTTTAGTTTATAAGGCAAAGAGAGCCATATAAGTATATGCATACATGCGAATTTAGTTAGCCTTTTGAGGGTATGGAACTGGGTAAGACAGACAATTTCAGAGCCATAAGTTTGTGTTGTAGACCAGTGTTTCTCAATCTTTTTACTCTCGTGGCATATTTTCCAAAGAAGAAAAATTTCGCGGCACACCTACGTAGTCATAGAAGAAGAAATTTCTAAATTTCGCGGCACACTTGGAAAATTTTGCGGCACACTAATGTGACGCGGCACACCCTTTGAGAAACACTGTTGTAGACAACTAACATTATATATTTATGTACCTACAAATGGGTAAAATAAGTACCAGCTATATGTACGGAGAGATTCATGAAGTATAGACTATCGAGGCCACTATTTTGTTCTTGAACTGCTACGTATAAGTATAGCAGGTATAGAGAAAGTTATAATCTATAATTGTATATATCCCAATTAAATACTATAGTATATGTAAAAGATTAGAAGTGAATAATTAAATTTTGTCATTATGATTACTGTTTCTAAGAGTCTCATTATTCAAGAGAAACACACTGCTTGAGGATACAACTCTGATTCTATCTTGGCAGGGAAAACTAAGAAAGAAACCTCAGGAACTAGGATCTTCTGATATATGTATATGTGCAGACAGGTAGCTTGTGGGGCTTTAGAGGTTGAGGTACCAGTTGCTGATTGAATAAAAATCATATTTAATACAACTACTATAGGTTCTAAAGCAGTCTGAGTATTCAGGAAGGGCACACAAATAGAGTTAGCCCAAGACTCAGCTCTCACAAT
This sequence comes from Mastigoproctus giganteus, assembly GCF_048544385.1. NCBI lineage: Eukaryota > Metazoa > Arthropoda > Arachnida > Uropygi > Thelyphonidae > Mastigoproctus > Mastigoproctus giganteus. Next base: position 185,599,207 of record NC_143579.1, read on the forward strand.
AAGTAATTAAAGGCCACTTTAAACCTGCATCGTGGTTACTCATCCATTTACATATGTCATTAAGACGCGTAAATGGATAATGATGTAAGCTGTTACAGGAACAAAAGTTGTGCTATAGAATTTCTAGTATTAGATATATCTAGATAAATGTTTTGCCTCTCTTTTGTGTCGCTGTCGTCAGCTTTCGCAAAGAGAAAGTCAGCTGTTTTAAGAGAAGCCAGGAGTTGAAACTTTAGTAGAAGATAGCTGTTGGATTTTTAAAAAGAATACTATAAATTATTGGCTATGTTTGTATGACGATCTCACTTGAGAAAAAAAAATCATAAATCACTTATTATTATTTATTAATTATGAATGTCGCATTGAACAAAAGAAATTAAGGAATGTCCAAAAAATATCCATATAAATAGGATCTACCGTTTGGGAAAACTCGTTTAAATAAATGATAGGGCAACTCAAACCCACGAAGTGTCAATGTAATTTATCTATAAACTGTAACTGTTCTAAAGATCGGTTTGTTTTTCAGTGGGGAAGCCGTACTTCCCTGAGGTTGACTTACTCATTAACAAGTAAAAACAAAGCATTCCTCCAGTCAGCAGCTGATTCGAACCTCTAAAGGTTTCTGTTTAGCAAGCAAAATCGACACCGTCAAACCTAAGGAAGCTTTAATTAAAGAAAAATTAAGAGAAACTAGAAACAAGCTGATTAAACAAGCATATAAAATCATGTTCCGCTTGTAATACTGAGCATTAAAAATAGAAATAAAATTAAAATATAAGCGGGGAGGGAACCAAAGGACAAATTGAAATCAAGTACATGTACTAGAAAAAGTTTGTCTGAAAAAAGACAGCAGAACTTAGGTATAATAATTTAGACAATGAACAAAGAGCTTTTATAGCTTTCTGAACAGTTGAGAAACAACATATGAATTAGTGCAGTGATAAAAACAGATGTGGCCTAAGCAGATGTTATTTATAGATTTGTTTATTTGTGGAACATTTGAAAGTCCTCATCCAGACACAAAGAATAGACATTTCGACGAATCTTAGCATTCGAGCATAAAATTATTGTTACTGAGTTACTGAAACATATGCCATGTTGACCGGAGTCAGGAAAGTGCTTTTCCGAGTTCCTTACTCAAAAAAAGACAGCAAACGAGGAAAATTATAATTACAAAAAATTACTTAAATTACTTTATAAAATAGTTTCGGATCATTCTACTCCCTTTAGAGTTTAAGGGAAAAAAGCAAAACAGCTTGGTTTTGCAAAGATAGGACTAATTATATTAATTAGTTAACACACATTTCCCATCCAACTCTCATATGTTTTTCCTATGCCTAGAAAAACTGAAATATTGCTAATATAAATTCCATTGAGATCTTCGGACGTACCGCTCGCTCCCTTAAAGGATGGATTAGGATAAAGTTTGGAGTGCCATTTGCTTTTATATTTATTTTCTTTTATCGCACATTAATTTTGGAATGTTAGGCAAAAAGATCTAGTCTATAATACTGTTAACCACACTTCATCAATCGACTGATTATATCGGATACTACTTATATAACTTCGCACAATTTTTTAAATTGTTATGATAAAGATATTTTATTTATTTCTATAGCATAATGGTTCTAGCCCATCGGACAAACCAGTCGTTTCAGTGTAGATATACCGTTCTTGAAAAATGCCAATCAATGTCGTAGTGATCGTATATCATAGTGTAGTGTAGAGTCGTGGTATGCTGTTTGTGTTGTTATGGCTGGCCTTTTAACCGGAGGTTTACAGTGCCTACACGATACTACAAACCTCCGGTTAAGAGGCTCATGGTACGTAGATCTGGCCATTTCGCGGATTACTAAGGAAAGAATAAACGCTCTTAGTAATCCAACCTCAGTTGGATGCCCACCCTGGCTCAAGGTGTATATAAAGTGAAACAAAAAGAGAAGGAAAACAGAGCAAAAGAGATAGCAGCGGAGATTAAGAGCTAGTCTACCACATAAAAAATTTTAAAAAATCTGTTTGAAGCTAATCAAGGTATCAGAAAATAATTAAATATAATTAATGTATTAATGTCCTTTTCAAGGGGATTCCACAGAGGAAATCCAAAAACAATTCCAAAAAATGTAGAGAGAAAGATGATCATATGAAGGCACATCCCAAGGAACTACTAGTCCAAAGATACACTGCGCTTCAAAGTGTGACTAATGGGAGACAGCTCGAAAAACACACCAACACGTTCTTTCTTGATTTACTCCAACATCATCACGAATTGGTTAAACAGTAATTACGGGATCAGCAGGTAGCTACAAAATTCTTCAATCTGACGATAGGACAAGTCCATTCAATAGAATAGGAATCGCTTCAGAACTGTCTACCGCATAAGAAAGAACAGAACGCAATCCGATACGTTCGAACAGGTTTATTGAATAATATAAGAATCTCTGCAGAACTGTCACTGCATCCGAATGAACCGATACTATCCAATATGTTCAGTCCCGAAAGAACACGGCCTTCATAGGAGCACAGTGGATATAATCGCCGTCCTCCCCACACTGGGTGGATAAAATCCTGGTTCGAATCCTGTCAATGACACGAACAATTTTTATGGGCTCAGACGAGGGTTAAATAGTTTTTCTCCGGAAATTCTAGTTTTTCGTCCAGCAAATAGGCAAATCGAGCACAGAACACGCAATTTGCAGACAAGACACCATATACTGACGCCTCACAGCGTTGGATGTTTTTTTGCTTAACACACACACACACACACACACCTAATCATGTATATATAGAGAGAGGGTAGGTGAAAGTGAACACCCAATTAAGGAGAAACAGATACCACATCCTGCCCGCTCTCATCAAAAGTCTGATCTCTTTTGTGAAAACATACACTCGAAAATGAGTAGTTCTCATCGAGTCCAATCTTATCAGTCCGTCAGAGCCTGAACTGAAATCAAGGTGTTGAAATGGAAATGAACAGCGACCAAAATTCGCAGTTCCTTTTCACTATATCGTCCTCCAGAGGCAAAAGTTTTTCTTCTTTTAAACATCTCATTGGCGAATTTTCTGAATGCCTGAAAAGTTGGCTTATTGGATACCAGGTTGCCTCAAAGCCATCGGACATCCGTCTGAGAGTCCTTTGCATCTTTCGCAAGATCATCTCCCAGATTTGCATAATGTAACATTCATACATAACATTTCGCCAGAAGTCAGGTCCGCTGCAGTGATATAACTCCCTGCGAAAAACCCACAGTTGAAAGAATTTCGATTAAAAACGAACCATGGCCAGTGAGCATGAATACACTATGTGTTTCAGGGTACATCATCTGATTCTGCATTTTCAATGTCCCAAAAACTTTTGAGGAAAATGCGTAGGTAACCTTACAGTTATTAACATTATCCCAGACAACTTGCTATCTCGCAACTAAGATGTTCTAAATTTTCTTCTTTTCCAATTTCACATCTACGCTGAGGTTAAATTCTATGTCCCAAAAGTTTATTGCAATTCCGTGCCTCAGCCCATAAACGTTCCTTGTATATGATGTAAAGATCTATATGGATTCTTTTTGCAGTAATCTGTAATGCAGCAGTAGATAGATGAAAATATTTCCTTGCCATAACCGAGCTCCTCAGATTTAAGATGCTATTTGGTCCCACGTAGCCGAGTGGTCAAACGCGAGAGTGCAGAAGTACACGTGTTTAAGTGGACAGTCGTTCATGCTCGCATGCCTGGTAAATACAGTCGTTCACGATTGTATTCATTGTCGAAATGATTAATTGCAAACTCCTTCGACCTAGTGATTGCGCCGGAATATTTTTTATTATTATTTTTTTCATTTGCAGGAAAACAATCATAAAGCACACTTCTCTCTCAGACCTATTCCAGATCTCGCAATCCTGCGAATTAGACACAAAACGCTTCGCTTTCTCGGTTACGTGCCGTACATGCGCTCTGTCAGCTGATCACCCATAATGACACCCAGATATTTAAATTCACTCATCGACGGAATAGATAAATTCCTATAACGAACTACGGACGGCTTAAGACGATTAAGAACACCCCTCCAGCAGCAGCATGATTTTGCTCTTTGCTTGAGAGATCAGGTTACTGAAAGCACTTGCTAAGATTAGAATGAATAATCATTCATGTTATTTCCAATTTCATTTTAACTATATATAGATCAAAAGATATTTGACGCAGTCGTAAATTATTAAAGTTATATCAGAAGGGGTTTCTTTTTAATTTAAAACGGCATTTTTAATTATTCATATTATGAGTAATTCCTGCGCCCATATAAAAAAAATGCAATTTTTTTTTCATAATCGTCATCACAATTTTCCGTGATAGTTATCTGTGTTGGTAGTAATCTCCGGTTTATGCCCATAACACAAATTAGTATTCTGATTTTGGTTGCATGCATTAAGTATTTTGAAAAGTTATATAATATACTGTAGTTAGAAAATTGCACCAAAATTACACATTATATAAAATAGTGATTCAGTATAATAAAACTGTATTTCAAATCTTTCAGGAATCAAGATGTGGATACGTCGTTCTAATAATGGCCTTCTTTTTTATGCTGGAACCTATCCCACTAGTAGCTACGTCCCTTCTACCTGTCATCTTGTTTCCGCTAACGGGAATCTTAACTACTTCTGAAGCATGTTATCCGTACATGAAGGTAAGGTGAAACGTCCGCGCAATCATGATGAAATTGCAGTTAAATTCCAAGTCTAAACTGAAGAGTAGTAATTGTATTCTTTATTTTTAAAATACACAAATATTCTTAATTGTTAATGCTGACAGGGATTAATATTGATCAGATTAAGAAAACACACCAGTTGGCAAGTACAGTACTGTACGTGGACTGAGGTCAGTTGTCATGACAACACAAGATATCCATGTCGTTGCCTAGACAACCAAACGCAGATGACTAAATTTAGGATCGAAGAAAGAGCAGAGGCATGTCTGGTTGCAGTGGCCTCCAACCTTTTTTTTTTAACCACGAGCTTCATTTAAAATTCAAAATATCTGGTGAAATTAAAAATGTCAGATACTAAACAATTGTGAAATATTTATTATAAAATCATTTTAAAACGTTTCAATACAACAACATTAAAAGTTAACATTAATTACAAAAACAGATACAGTATTTATAAAAATTTAATGTGATGTTTAAGAATGGGTAATATCTGCCAATATGTCCCACGAAGAAATGAAATTCCACTTAATGAATATATGGACAAACATCAGTCGAACAGTCAGTAGTTCAATTTTAAAACTTTCGTTGTTGAGAATACGCTTTCGTAAATAGTTCATTCATTCATTGATAAGTTTATTTCAACGATGGATATTTTACATTTTCTACGAGAGTCCAAAAATCATTTTGCGATGATCCCGACTTTCAACTACACATTAGATTGCAGAGTGATAATTTATATTTCTACATAATGGCCATTATATAGAAATCGAAATTTCAACTTTCAATGGTGAAATTTCACCATTGAAAGTTAAATAAACAGATTTAAAAGGACAATGGCCGTTGGACATCAGACAGTTTTTCGAAGACATTTTTTATTCAGAATATCCATAAAATTAACTTAGATTTGAATGTATTTTGAACAGTTGGGATAGTGTTTCCTTTCCCCTTGAAGTTCAAGATTTAGATCGCTGAGCTTTGAAGTTAAATCAGAAAGGTCAAGCGGAAGAGTCACCGAAGTTCAGTGAGCACTTCACAATGTTGTCTCCTTGTTTCCAAAAACTGGATTATTTCTTATTGAAGGTACTGAATTCCCTGTAATATTTTACTGTTACTCAGCCGTTTCTCTGAACCTTACCGTTTCCAAGACATTTTTAAATACAGTGCACTGTGCCAACGTTCACTATTATAATACTGAATTCACCTTAAAACACGTTTTAAGAAGTTTGCATTGTATTAGCCTAGCACAGAATTCGACCTATTCAGAATTACACGTAAACAGTAAATCTATATAATGTTCGAACACGACGAATAATACAATAGTCATAGCTTTACCGATATCACCATCTTCAAATGGTATGTTTTTCTTTCTTTAAATCAATTACACTATCCAGTCAAAACATTATGACCACTCTCGGGTTTTTACAATCGGCCATTCCTTCCGGCCTGGCGGCATACGGGTCGCGATGGGAACTGATAAATGTGATACAGCAGGTTCGTAGCATACGGTCCATACGAAGTACTGTACTTGATCAGCATGACCACTATATGACAGACTTCGAAAAAGGGATGATTGTCGGATACAGTTGGAAGAGTGGCAGTATTACGGAAACTGAATCTTGTGGGCTGTTGACGAAGTGCTGTAGATAGGATGTTCCAAGATTGGACGGACAGTAGACAGATCGGCAGTTTCTGGGTCAACGGCGGGCGCCCACGCCTAATCGATGGTCGTGGTGAACGTAGGGTGCCCCGTATTGTGCGAGCCAACAGATGGAAAACAGTTAAACGGTTAACCAAAGGACGACCAGCGGCGTTTCCAAGACCGCGATTCAACGAATCTCCTCCGTATGGACTCTCGGAGTAGGCGTACGGTCAAGATACCCACGCCCATCGCCAATGATGCCTCAAGTTAGCGCCACTGACGACTAAAAAAAAAAGTTGCCTTTTCCGATAAATCATGTTTCCTGCTATGCCATATAAATAGTAAATGGCGGGTAAGACGAAAAATGTGGAGAGAAATCACTCCGATAAAGGTAAAGTGCAGCCATTATCAACCGACTGCAGGATGGAAGCCTCCTCAACAATTCATGCTGAGGGAAATGGACCATAATCTCCCACGCTGGTCCAGTGCCGGTTGGCAGATCGACCGTATTCAGCAGTCAGGGGCTTGAACCCCGGTCTACACAAAGAGCGTGTGCTACTGCACTCCCGCTCCTGACCACTCGGCTACGGAGGCCGACACAAGCAGGATGCGGCAGTGTTTTGGTATGGAGGGATGGGATGTTTTCCAGGAATCTCCTGGAGCCCTCATACTCCTAAACCCCACTTAATGCTAAAAATTTCCTATCTATCGATTGTGGCTGAGTTATTCGGTCTCATGCGTAGATAGAAAGGTTTTTCCCCCCTGGAACCCGGAGTTTTTCGTCCAGAAAAGCAGGAAAATTGACCAGAGAACACATGCAATTTACAGACCCAATACACATGGGCAGATGAAGTACCTTTCTGGGTGACCCTAATAAATAGGGTTATATATATATATATATATATATATTGTGGCTGTCTGCGCAGTACTTAAGGTATGCACATCAGGTTTCTGGGAGCATCAGCAAGAGCAGCCTGATCTTATGATGGGTATTGGTAAGATGCCAGAAACCTCACCTTAATGTATAGTAGTTTAGACGAATAGCTTAATAAACTATATTATTAATTTCAGGTGGTATACGAGTAGTATTAAAAATAGCAATAATCTTAATTAACTGATAAGTTATAACGTTAGTAATTAACTGATAAAGAGATAACTATATTTACTTTTCACTTCTATTAATCATAGAAAAAGAAAATTGAATGCGCCTGAAATGTAATGCACTGCATACATTAACTAACTTGTAATTAATGTTATTATCTGTTTATGTATGCTTAATATTTATATTTATTGTTGTACATTATTTTTATCTAAACTTGCCGTATAACTGAGGTAATTCAGGCAATGTCCTCTTTTTGTGTCTTCCGATAAAAAAAGAAACCCCTTGCAATGCATGCCGCTTTTGTGGCGGGTGTATGCCTCGAACGGATTTAAATAAACAATAATAATAAAACATTAATAATTTTTGTTGCGGGAAATACCCTCTGTTTGGGGCTCACCAGAGTCATGTTAACATGGAATTATGTAAGCGTTCTCATTCAAGCGCCAACTCTCATTCAATTCTAAGAGACGGCAAAATTAAACCAAACCTATTCCATGTTTAGGATTCAGAGAAGACAAAATGAACACCGAGTTAATCAAATGTCTAGGATAATAGCCGCATTTTCCTTGTTTGCATCCAGGCGATAAAGGCTTGACTTGTCTCTGGCACTCGAAACTGCTAAGCAACGAGCAAAATTAAATTAGAGTATGATCGCTAGCCCAATTTTCGGGGATCCCTGTCGTACTCGCATAATAATTTTTTTTCGTTATTAAGTACTCTGAGTTGATAGCTTACGTTAGCTGATTTTTAACCCATGTGCTTCATTCTATATACATGATTCCCAGAGGTAGAAAACAAAACATAATTACGATTATTAACAACTGTTTCATGAGTGGGGCTTTTTCCCCGAGCTACAGTGAGCTTTACCTCTAACTATAATGAATGTTCCTGGATTTTTTGTATGGTAGTTGCAATGCTTCTGAACCATCAATTTATTTTCATTTACCATTGTATTCATTAAATAGATGACTGAAGTTTTTATTACAAATAATTTTGCAGTAAAACAAGTTATATGTAACTGCTAATGTAATGTAATGCAATGTAACAAGTTATGGTAAATACTAATTGATATGGGATGAGACTCCCCCCCAACCTATAACTCAATAACAAAAAAATATATATAATAATAATAATAATAAAACAAATATAAAAATACTAAAGGAACATTTTAATAAAGATCACGATCACGTGTAATTTACATAATAATCACGAGTATTTCTAAAAGATTAAACCTTTTTTTCCCTCATAGGACACTATTATGATGTATTTGGGAGGTCTCACAATGGCTGCGGCTGTGGAACACTGCAACCTACACAAACGTATTGCTCTCAAAGTTCTGCTCATCATTGGTACTGGCTTTAGATGGTAAGTGTGTGTTGCCCATTAAGAAATTCTTAATATTTATCTATTGCACTTTGAAATTAGAAATGAAAAATAAGAATCTCATTCCATAATGCTGTCTCGCTATATTATGATCCTTCATAACAAGGAACAGTATCGTGTAATATTAGGGCTACTGTAAAAAGCAGTGTAGTGATATATATAAAACCCTTCATTCTTTAAATAAAAAAACAACTCAAGACTTTATTATTATTACTTTAAGTGCTACTAATTTCGAAATCGAGCATTCTCCCTTGCAGGTTAACAGATAAAGTAGTATTCTTTATGACAGTTCATTTGAAATCTAGATAACTTGAATTTCAATTTATTCAAGTTATCTTAATTCAATGACTGGAAGTATCCATTCATTGAATTAAGGACAACTTCTCACTACACAAGAGTTAAAAAACAGTTTACTCCAAGAATTTGGTGACTCAGACTGTGGAAATAATTATTTATTTTTTATTTTCTTTGCAAAGAAATAAAGGAGATTGGATAAACGGCACCACGAGTATAATGCATTTTTCAAAGTGCAGTACATATGGAATCTCAAAACGTGAAATCACAAAAAAAAAAAAAAAAAAAAATATATATATATATATATACACACACTAATAACTAGAGGCTTCGCCCCCTGCTCGCTTTGTTCGCTCACCCCCGCGCGCACTTTTCTACGTAAAATGTAGAGGTATACGGAGTAAGTCAAATCTTTTCTATGTAAAAGACACTTGTCGATATGCACTGATCGATATCTAATCAGGAAATGATCTATGTAATTATTTACCTGTGCATTTGTAGTACGTGACATTCTCAAGGTCGAATAAATATCACTATGTAATTATTTACCTGCGTTTACATAGGTCACTTAGGAAAAGGCCTCCATAATGCATGAGAAATATTGTTGCATCCAAAAGAGCAGGACTAAAATATTTAACTGAAATATTTACAAACTATACAAATATTTAAAATACTTACAATATACTAAACTATTTACAAATACTGTATACAATATTCATTAATATACAAAAAAACGTTACACAATAGAACATCAAATGTTAGACAGGGAAGCACGTGCACGAGGCGGATGAATGTTATGAATGTTGTCAATAATTAATTGCATTTGTAGTGACGTAACTGCCTCGCCCTCTTCTCCCATTGGCTTCAATAAATATCACTAGGAGAAAACTTTTTTAATGTGTATTCAAATTCAAATTATTACTGTATATTAGGGTTACCCTAATTCAATACATTAACCAGTATTTGTGTTTGTAAATTGCGTGTGTTCTCAGGTCGATTTGCCTGTTTTGCTGGACGAAAAGGAAAAAAAAAAAAAAAAAAAAAAACCCAGTTTCTGGGGGGATAAACCTTGCTATCTACGCCTGAGACCGACTTAGCAGCAGCCGTACCTGAGTGGTCAGGCGCGCGGGTACATAAGTACACGTGCCTTGAGTGACCTGAGTTCCAGCCCGCGGCTGTTAAATACGGTGCTGTTTCTTGTATTCTCTCCGTCTTGTGAACTCCTCTCACCGTTTGGTCGTCTAGGAGTATAAACAGAAAATTTATTTATTTATTTTAACTCAGCCACGGAGTGAGAAAAGCCCATTAAAGTTCCTCGCGTCATCAACGAGATTCGAACCGAGCCTTTTCCACCCGGTGTCGGAAGGATGGTCACGATTCCCGTGTGCTACCGCGCAGACTTTTAATGTATAGAGAGATAATAACTAGGGGGATACGCTCGCCAATCCCCCGCGGATTTATGACGGAGTAAATCAAATCTATTCCACGTAAAAAACACGCCTGTCGAAACGCACTGATCGATATCTAATCAGAAAATTACCTGTGTAATTATTACCTGTGCATTTGTAGTGACGTAATTTTCCCTTCCACTTGTACCACGTGACCAGCATCCCTCTTCTCCCGTTGGCTAACGCACCCCCAACCACCCAGCAGGCCGCCGTAGCCTAGTGGTCAGGCGCGCAGGTGCATAAGTACACGTGCCTTGAGTGACCGGGGTTCAAGCCCGTGACTGCTGAATACTGTGCTGTTTCTTGTATTCTGTCTATTTTGTGAACTCCTCTGACCGTTTGGTCGTCCCGGAGTATAAACAGAAAATTTATTTATTTATTTATTTATTTATTCTCAAGATCGAATAAATATCACTATATAATTATTTACCTGCGTTTACATAAGTCACTTAGGAAGAGGCCTATTGCTTCGGGTTCAATAATGCATGAGGCATATTATTGCATCCAAAAGAGCAGGACTACAAAATTTAACTAAGATATTTACAAAATATCTTACATTCTATTATTATTCTATACTATTATTATTATCATTCCGTTATTATTAGAATAGAATACACTGAGCAAAGAACAGTGATGGGGTTGACGGAGAGTTTCGGAAAAACATCAGGTTAGCTTTAGCATTAGTCGATGCAAGAAAGCAAACCTATGCAGCATCAGCCAAAAAAAAAAAAAAAAATCTCCCATTTCACCCGTCAATTCATTTCAAATGCCTGTCCAACTCAGCCTTAAAAATTTATTTAAGCTATCAACTTAAACAGCAAAAGATGGAAGCCTGTTCCGCCAATCGACTACCTGCTGGCTAAAGGCAAATTTCCGCACATCTATTCTACAACTGCCTTTCCTCAATTTGAATCTCTGCTCCCTCAGGTTCTTAATCTGAGCAAGAGGAAGAATCCCATCAGCATTCAGCTTGCTCAAGCCATTCAGGGCTTTATACACCTCAATCAGATCACCTCGCAGGTGCCTACTCTCCAGGCGTTGCAATTTGCAGAACTTAAGCCTTTCTTGGTAGGAGCATCCATTTGTTCCTCTCACCAATCATGTTGCCCTTCTCTGTACTCGTTCTAGCAACTCTACATCCTTCCTAAAATGAGGCCCCCAGACCTGTACACAGTACTCTAGGTGTGGACTGGCCATTGCCTTGTATAACGGGACAGTCACCTCCCTGTCTCTGCTAGCAAAATTCCTATATATCATTGACAAGACTCCGTGACCTGCCATGGCAGCCCGGCTGCACTGCTCAGCAAACTTCATATTCGACTGCACAATTGCTCCCAGGTCTTTTTCGCTTTCCACTTCCCTAAGTGTAGTACCACACAGTTGATGCGTTTCTCTTCGGTTATTGCTACCCACCATATGCAGTACCTTGCATTTGTCAATGTCAAACTTCAGTTGCCAATTCACAGCCCATTTGCCCAATTTATCTAGATCCAGTTGGAGTAGCATATCGTTATACCTGATATACCTTCATCAATATCATTGATAAATATGCAAAAGAACAATAGGTTCAACACCGAATCCTGAGGAACTCCACTAATAACATTAGTCCACGTAGAGCAGTGTCCATTGATTACCACTCTCTGTCTTCTCCCACTCAACCATCCGTTTATCCACTGTAGCAACTTACCCTTAATGCGAAACATTTCCAATTTGTACAGCAGTCTTCCATGTGCAACAGTATCAAAAGCTTTCCTGAAATCCAAGTATATGATATCAAAATTATTTTTGGCATTCAGTTCCTCTGTGACCACATCACAGTATCCAATAAAATTGGTCAGACAAGACCTCCCTTTAACAAACCCACGCTGTGTCTTAACCATTACTGCTGTCTTGTCTATATGATCCTGCAATGCGTCTTTAACTAGCGATTCCATTATTTTTCCCGGAACACAAGTTAAACTAGCAGGTATATATTTACTTGTGTCACTTTTGAACCCCCTTTGTGAATTTGTGATACATTTGCATACCTCCAGTCCATGGGAAGCTCTCATAATTATGGCTAAGGGTTTGCTTACTTCCTTTGCTGCCTCCTTTAGTATAATTGGATAGATCCCATTCACCCCAGGTGCCTTTTTTATGTTTAACTTCACCAATTTCTCCTCCACTTTGCTCCAAGGGAGCTAAGTGATTTTGTTATAGCAAAATCACTTAGCTCCCTGTTAGAGTTTGATAAACTTCTGACACTCCCGCCATTGAATAACCCTCGTGTCTGAATGTAGATGCAAAATACTCATTCAGCTTATCAGCTACCTGAGCATGATCATCAATATTCAACCCGTCTATGTTAAGTGGTCCAATCTGATTCATCCCTTTCCTTCTAGAGTTTACATAAGTAAAGAACTCTTTGCTGTTTTTCTTTGCATACTTTGCATCCTTTGCTAAGGATTTCTCGTATTCTGCCTTCGCCTGCCTAACCTCCTTTGTGACTTGATTACAGACTAGTTTATATCTGCCATAGGCTTCTGTGTCACCTGATACTTTATATGCATCCCATACATTTTTCTTCTCTGCCACGAGCCTCATTAGTTCATCTGACATCCATTTAGGCCTAAACCTTGAACAGTATTTCTTAGTTGGAATTAAAAGTCTAGTAGCCTCCAAAATTAAAGGTTTGTGGCAAGGAGACGTCTTGTCACCACTGCTGTTTGTAGCTGTCATGAATAATGGGCAATGTAGAGTGGTGGAACAACTTGGACAAGACCAGATGAAAGTCGTGCTCTTCGCACATGACCTCTGCATAAGGGGAAGAGGGCAGGGAACAAGTGCAACGGTAAGTTGATATATGGATTAGTAAGGCCAATGAATTTGGACTGGTTTTCATCAGGAGAAGAGTGAAGTAATAGTTCTAAAGGGGAGTGGCGAGCCTGACGAATACTTTACAATGGTTAACATAAAAATGGCTAAAAATGGTTAACAACTTCAACAAATTCACAAGATTGACAGAATAAAAGAAACAGCACCGTATTCAGCAGTAACGGGCTTGAATATTCTCTCCAGACTATCGACTGGGCCTAAAAACAAACTCACCGTTTCAGTGACAAAAACAAAAATGATGATCTTTAAGGGAAGACTACAATTATGGTAGGCCTCCAGTAATAAAATATCAAGTATCTAGAAAGCACCATTACAAAGACTGGAGTGATAGACGATGAAATAAGTACAAGGAGACAAGCGGGCGGGAATTTCTATAGGCAGACAAAAGATCTGATCTGTAACAGAAACATACCACTGAAGTGTAAGGATAAATAATAAATAGATTTTCTGTTTATACTCCGGGACGACCACGCGGCCAGAGCAGTTCGCGTGATAGAGAGAATACAAGAAACAGCACCGTATTTAGCAGTCACGGGCTTGAACCCCGGTCACTCAAGGCACGTGTACTAATGCACCCGCGCGCCTGACCACACGGCGGCAGGCTATATACCAGACCTATTACGTACCAATTGTGACATATGCTTCTGAAACTTGGACTATGAGGAAAAAGGATGAAAGCAGAATGCAGGGGGCAGAAATGAGCTTTGTGAAGAGCATAGCCAGAAAGACAAGACGCGGTAAAATCAGAAATGATGTGATTAGGCAAAGAATTCAGGTTGAAAAACTCCAGAATAGGATTAAAAGGTCCCGTTTTAAATTGTTTGGACATGTCAAGAGGATGAACGAGCGGCGTTTGCCAAGAAGAATGTTTGAATTACAAATAAGGGACAAAAGACCAAGGGGGAGACCAAGAATGAGGTGGCAGAACATGATAAAGAGAGGAGGAAACTGGAGTGAAATAAACAAAGGAGAGAAGTGCATGGTCATGGCATGGTGGCGAGGCTTCATACGTCGATCCGTGAAATAGCGGAACGATGACAGTTGGTGATGATGATTTACAAAATACTAAAACTATTTACAAATATATAGACAGCCTTCTTGTTGCCTCCCCCCTGCCATCCCACATCTTTCTCTCTGGTAGGGCATGGCCATGCCCCACTGGCACATGCTGGGGTCGTCTACTCTATTGATCCTAGTCTTTCCTAGCTATTCCTCCCCTAGCCTTCAGTCTCCTTCCCCTCTCTATCTGTATGCCAGCGCAAGACCCACACCAAAATTCTAGCTTGTTTAAATTATTTCGCCCTCTCCTCGGCCATTAAATTCTCAAACGCAACCCCTTCAAACTGGGAAACATGTATGTGATCAACATACAATGGGCAAAAATTATTTTATTTTTATTTTATTTATTTAATTAATTTATTTATTTTTATTTTTTAGGTTCTTGCCATTGAAATCTCAGGAAAATAGGTGGCAGGACCTGCCAGAGTAAATGCAAATTACTAGGTACCTGGTCTGCCTCCACGGGGCGAAAGTGAGGCAACATCGGGCCTCAGCAGGGGTCTGGCGGCTAAATGGCCAGAGGAACAACGGTACACGACACCACACATTTCAATATATATACACTTAAATCTCTGGCCTTTACAGTGAACTGTATCACCACACAAAGAAAACTACGCGGAGATGGGGAAAACCCCTGGTGCCGTTTGACCCTAGATACACTTTACACTTATACAAACTATATGATGCAGCATTGTTTCAAATTAAAAAGCTCATAAATGAATCCACATTTAAACATATTCTAATTCGATACACTATGGTGGGGGAGTGTTCTTCGTTGTCTTCGAGTTGCAAATTGCCCTCAATTATTATACCTTCTCATAAAGGACTATTTTAGTAACGCTTTATCTTAATACAAACGAAACACCAGTCTATATCCAGACATATTACTCGTGGCTGCACTCAATGGTCTATTCTTGGATCCCTAGTATGGAACTTAGTCCTAAATGATTGGCTTCTCCTCAATGATGACCTGACTAATATAAATATGATAGCTTACTCCGATGACTTATCCATTCTTGTCCACGGAAATTCCAGAAGGGATCAAGAAACTTCTGCAAATAATAAAATAAATAAATTTTCTGTTTATTTATTTCGTATGATGTGATCAATACACGAAGGAACCAGTTTTTGTTTGCTTCTTCGTGTATCGTGGCCGGGATATACAACCAACCAGTTGGTTCGGCACCATCGTGATATCCAGCCCGAGGCGGGAATCGAACCTTTTGGGTTGCCAGGCAGGCACTTTACCTACACGGCTAGCCCGGTCAGCAATTTTCTATTTATATTTCGGGACGACCAAATGATCAGAGGAGCTCACAAGATTGACAGAATACAAGAAACAGCACCGTATTCAGCAGTCACGGGCTTGAATATTCTCTCCAGACTATCCGACTGGGCCTAAAAACAAACTCACCGTTTCAGTGACAAAAACAAAAATGATGATCTTTAAGGGTAAGGAAAGACTACAATTATGGTAATTGTACTGACAGAGCAGTAGACCCAGACCCTGCAGTAATAAAATATCAAGGAAATTCATTTCCTCTAGTGTCCACACACAAACACCTTGGTGTTCTCCTAGATGACCGTCCGGCCTTCTCATTACACTTACAGCATCTCTCTAAAAAGATTAAGAACTTGATATAAACTCTTCAGAATTTGTAGGAAAGAATAGGGACTAAAAAACAATACTCTCCGTATCTCTTATCGTACCGTCTTTATCAAAATTCTATAATATGCCCCTGTATTTGGTTTCAAAGGGCCAGCCTTCTTACTGTAAAATCTCAACTGGATGCTATACAAAGGTCCTTTCGCTTGGCGCTGCTTCGAACATGCCATACAGTCTCCACACCGGCCCTACAAGCTATTGCAGGCACTTTACCCGCTGACCTTCATGTTATTTATAAAGGTCTCTGCTATTATATTAGGAAAGGAATACGTATTACCCCTCTTAATATTACTACTGATCCAACTGCTGACCCAAAGAAAGAAAAGGAGAAATGCTGGAATCTTCTAACCAACTGTTGGAAATCCACGTGGTCCTTGTGTACTAAAGGTATTGTAACCAAGTCGTTTATACCTGAAATCTCATTTACCTCTTCCAACACTGTACAGAAATGGTTCTTCCCCAGTCTCTACACATCATATTTAAAAATAACTAAATGCACAAGGCATAATACGTTAAGAGTTTAATAGAGAAGCGTTACTTATTAGAAGTAGTGCAATGCCTGGGCAACTCGTTGTAAAGGAAGAGCACAATATGAGAAACAGCAAATGATGCCTCCCACATTACCATCGTAGTTTCTTAAGTTATCTATGGAGTATTTACACCGATATTATATAGATATTAAACTCTTAATTCTTAACGTATTATGCCTTGTGCATTTAGTTATTTTTAAATATTATCACATAAACCTTTTGGCATCTCTCATATTGTGTGATTATCATCATAACTGGGTTGTCATGTCTGCAACACCAGGGTACCTACCCACACGCCGAAGAAAGGCCGGATAAACGTTCTTCTTTCGGATAATCGCCTGACGAGGTTGTGCTGCTTCAAGGTCCTTCTAGATATCGTAAGTTTTAACATTAAGTTTTCTTTGCTGACCCTGCGAAAGTTTCCAGGGTGGGATTAGTGCCTGCGGGCACGACCGTTGTTACATTTTTTTTTCCCCTCCCAAAATGAGTTTTTATATACGTGAGAGGACCTTGGAATTCACTCTGGATGCAGAGTATGAACGGAGACAAGTAATTGAGGGTTTAGCGAAAAGCATAAATTTATCCAGATTACAGGGGTTTACTCTCCTGCCCTTGAGGAAATACCAGGTAGTTTGTAAAGACTGCGTGACAAGAGACACATTGCTGAGGGGCTTCCCTTTTGAAAACTAAGTATACACCCCCATTTGGTGGGTAGTATCAGGAAATATATGACCATAGAGCGTTACCCAAAAATGCCGAACACATATCTAAAAACTTCATTAGAAGAATATATGGAAAAGTCTCGAGAATAGAAATGCACGCGTGGGAGGGCATTCCAGAGCTGTATACGGGAAAAGTAACAATGGAAATGAGAAAGCCAGTTCCAAACATCATCTATGTAATGGGGAATCGACTACTTCTGAATTACAGAGGGGTAGAGAAGAAGTGCTTAAAATGTGGTAGCTTTGATCATTTAGGTGCGAATTGCACAAAAGGGCGTTGTTTCAATAGCAAAGAAGTGGGGCATATCAGTAGTGACTGCCCCAAAGCAAGCAACAAACGTAGGGAGACAAGCCACAAAGCGGGAAGCTGCTCAGTTAGGTCATATGCAGATGCCATCAGAGGAGGGGAAGGAAAAGTAGGAAAATTCGGAAAAGGGTAACATGGTCATTTTAAGGCCACAGGGAGTCATAAAAAAGATATTGTCAGCTGAACCAGTGAATCTAATTACAGGAACAGGGGAGGAAAAAGGGGTTATAGACATAAGTCAAGACACCCCCACTTTAATGGAAACGGTGGAAATAGCAAGAGGTATGAAGAGGGGGGACAACAAAGACGAATAAAGTCTAGAGGGAGACGGAAAAAGAAAGAGGCAAATTGTAGAAAAAGGAAAGGACACAATACAAAATCTGAATGAGCTAAGTTCAGATGACTCCGAAACGGAAGGGACATTAGGCGAGGGAAGTGACAAATTACTGGGGGTGGAGCATTTAAAAAAAATACGTGCCAGTAGGATCGGAAACATTAACTGTTAAATTAGAAGAATGGGAGCAGCGGCTAGGGAAGCCGAGAATAGTGTTAGAGTATGCTCAAGGAGGCAAAGTAAACAACATCCAATTCATGTGGAGAGACATATTCTTTGGAAACTTCGTAGGACAGAGGTTACTGGGAATAGTGCAGCAGCTAAACGATTCCCGAATTTCATGGTTATTAGGACATGAGCAAGAGTTAGGCAGGACCCTGTATGCTCTAAGCATATCTCTGACACAATAGATCAGATTTCGAAGGGAACACGAATTGTATCTACATGGTAATCATTGGTACTTGGAACATAAGGGGCTTTGCTCGAGGGCATGCTCAGCATCATGTATGGAGAAGCATGTTGTTACTAGGGGTAAGAATTTTATTCATCCAAGAAAGTCACTTTTTTAACAGTGTCCAAGTGCGAAAATTCCAGAACAGATACAAATGTCTAAACTTCTGGAGTTCTGGCTCAAGGAATGCCAAGGGGGGTAGGCATCATAGTCTTACCACCAGTTATAGGAAAATTCTGCAATCTTCAAAGGGACATAGAAGGGAGAATAGTCTGCATTGACTGGAGAATAGAGTCGCACACAATAAGACTGATGAATATATATGCACCAAACACCGTTCCAGAGCGGAGGCGGATATTTAGTAGTTTACATCTTTTTATGATGGGGGCCCGATTGATTATACTAGGATGAGACTGGAATTGCGTGTTAGACCCAGTTAAAGATAAAACAGGTATGAGGGATCCAACAAGAGGCACAGGGGGCTCCTTGGAGCTCAACAAGCTGTTGAGCAATTGGACAAGCTGTTGTACAATTTCTTTCTCCATAGATATATGGAGAAAGAAATATCCCATAAGTCACGGAGCAACCTGGTCTAGGGGAACTGTAGGAACCCGCATTGACCGGTTCTATGTCCCAAGCAAGATAGCAGACAAAATAAATCGGGTAAGACATATCAACATTTCGGGTCCCCGCGCAATAACAGATCACAAATTAGTTATAATGGACTTTACATTAAGCCTAACTGTAGAACAGGGGAAGGGCACCTGGAGGTTAAAACCGGTGCTCTTGCGAGGTGACCTGCAGGACATTAAAAGACTAACACAGCATTTGAGAAATCCCAATCACTGGACAGAAGGGAGCTGGGCGCACTACAAAAGTGCAATAAAAACAGCTTTTCAAAAATTAACAAGGGAAAAGTACCTGGAAAAAAGTACCTGTGAAAAGTACATTTAATTACTGCGTGCTATTAGAGAGGCAGGCAGAAAACGAAGCTATCCAGATGCGCATATGTTACAGGAAAGCTGATAAGTCGTCTGCTTTCTTTTTCAAGCAATTCAACAGATCACACAGAGACAGCAGTTTAATCCATCAAATACAGGTAGGCCCACACCAATATCAGAAACTAGTGACATCGTTAAGTGTTTTGCACATGTTTACAAGGAAATGAATGTATACAGCATTCAAAGGACCAGCTTTACTAGAGAGCTGCGAATTACCAGGGTTCTTGGCAGTTTATAGACATGAACAGGATCAACCTATCTCCCTGAGTGAACTATCATTAGCATTGAAAGATATGAAAGGAGGTAAAGCGCCAGGTCCAGATGGGCTAACAGTGGAATTTTATAAGAGGCACTGGGAGAAAATTGGGCCAGTCTTGGCCGTCATTTTCTCCAAATTCTTCCCGGAAGGGGCGGTCCCGGAAGAATTTATAGAAGCCCAAACCATATTTCTCAAAAAAACAGGGTAAAATGGGGAAAGAAGTGGGCGAATGGAGGTCAATATCACTACTTAATACAGATTGTAAGTTGTATGCCAAAGTATTAAACGCTCGACTCAAAAGGCATTTAGGGCACATCATAGGCCCCAATCAAACATATGCAATTCCAACAAGATCTGTAATGGCAAATCTGTCATTTCTAAAAGATTTGCAAGGATACTGTAAGCAGAAACAATACAGTGTAGTGGTGGCTGTACTGGATTTGGCAAAGGCCTTTGATAAGCTTTCCCATGAGTACCTTAAAAATCTGCATACAGTCCGAATGGGTTCTTTGCTAGAAACAGCCATTATAAGTCTGTACAAAAAGGCACACACCACTCTTGATTAGTGGCTACAGCTCGGAGAAAATAAAACAGGAACGGGGAGTTAGACAGGGGTGCCCACTAAGCCCTGCACTATTCTCGTTGGCATTAGAACCCATATTAAGGCAATTAGCTATTTCTAAAAACATTAGCGGGGTTCATCTTCCTGGCCCACACTCTGATTGCAAATATGTAGCACATGCGGATGACCTGATCCTAACTTTGGCGGATAACAGTTCTCTACAAAGAGCGCTGGAAACCTTCAGTCATTTCAGCTTATCCAGTGGCCTGTCTAAACAAAAGCAAGGCCAAATGTCAACATTGGGGAACTGAGGCTCCAGTACAATTGCCAGCAGGACTCATATTCTCGACAGCACCTATAACTATCCTAGGGGTTCCTTTTGTGAAATATCCGGTAGTATCGTCCCGACAATTACTAGATGCTTGGGAGGACGCTCTGTCAGAGTGGAATCTGGGGATGCTATCTTTCTCCGGAAGGTTGTGTATTATGTGGACGATTCTGATACCGATTCTGATGAATACTGTGTCAATGACATCATTTAATTACTGCGTGCAGAAAAAGTTAACTCGAAAACTATTTAAGTTCTTCTGGAACAGCAGACAACAGGAAGTGATGCAGCAGAGGCTATACCGCAGGAAGTGGGACGGGGGTTATGAAGTACCACGGTTAAAGTGATTAAGGTGGGCATATGTGTTAAAGACTGGACTGCCCTACGGGGAGCCCATGCAGCGGCTGCCTTAGTAAAGTACAATATGGGAAGGTTTACTGAACTACTAGGAGAAGAGCACACTGGTCCAACAGTAGAAATAATAACACCCTTTTACAAATTGGTAATCAAGCACTTATAAGAGTTATCTGCAGGGAGTTTGCACATGGGAACCAAGCTTAAGATTTCGGAAATATACTGGAAGTTATCCGACATGAATACACTGCCAGTACCGGTGCCACGCAGTTGGCTGAGACTGGACGTGACTCACATGTTGGGCGACCTACATCATCATGTATTGTCACGGAAAGACCTGGCATGGAGAATAATACACGGACACCTGCCAGTGGAGAAGAACAAAGCCAAATTTCGAGGGCACATGAATGTTGAGTGTTTTTACTGTAAGGCGTGTGAAACAGTGGAACATGCATTCTTCTCTTGTCCGGTTATTCAGCGCATCTGGCTTAGTGTACACAAAACAATGGGAATACCATGCTTGACCAGGGAACAAGTACTATTCTTACAGTTCCCGGCCCCGATTTCCAGAGCGACGCGCATCCTAATATACTTCTTAAATGAAGGTAAATATCAGGCTTGGAAAATCAGAAAAAGAAAAGAAGGCTCTGTAGAGGAGGTGTCAAAATGTACCCTTCGAATGATGCATGGTGCAATAAGAGGATTTTTGCTACTAGAATTACTACAACTTGGTAAGCAAAGATTCTTACAATTATGGTGTTTCCCCACACCTTTATGTCGGCTAATAGATAACAACGTATGCTTAGATGGTAATGATCAGTCTCGGCTAGGGAAGCGTATGTACCCAACAAATTAGTTTAATTATTAGAAGAAAGGGACCAAGTCAGCTGAAAGCATTTGGTGTTTCTCCCAGATGAACGGCAGCCGAGCTTTGAAGGCTGCATGAAGTAACAGGAGTGTGAAAGAGGGGGATGACCCTAGAACCCATGTAGGGCAAGCCAACTCCAGGCGGCCGCCAACCAGGTGGTCATATGGACTGGGCCCTCCTTGGAGTGTGTCAGTGGGAGAGTGAACAGCCCAATCGGATTGAGGTGTAGAGTGTAGAGTGTGTTTAGTGTCAAACGGCACCAGGGGTTTCCCCCATCTCCGCGTGCTATACATTGTGGGTGTGAAACAGAACACTGTCAATGCCAGAGGTTTAAAAGGGTATGGGTACATGTGTAGTGTCGTGTACATGTGTAGTGTCGTGTACATGTGTAGTGTCGTGTCTGGTCATCAATCGGGCTCCTAATGGAACCTAACGTTGTCCAGACTCTGCCTCGTGGAGGCAGACCAGGTACGAGGTGTAAAAATATGTGTCCCTGTTTGCTCATTACAGGGAGTTTTCTTTTGTTTGTTTTTTTCAGCCATACAGGCCGCTAGGTAGTCTCAAAGCAGGATCCATATAGGGTCCTTGAAGGTAAATTCCATATAAATATCTGGAAACTGGAAAACAAGTCTGGTTTAACCAGCAAGCCTACTTACCCAATGATGAAGGCCAAATAGCCAGAAACGGCACCGGGGGATCAATTTAACGATCCTTGTAGGACTCCGATTGGGTAATAATAGTCCCCGTCAGGGGGACGCATTGCCCATTCGTGGCATGGAGTTTTGAGTTCAGGTGAATCACAACTAAAAAATCCTTTTCATTCTTCTACGGCATCTTTTCCTCTCCCTCTCTTACTGTCACTTTTCTACCTCTTTTTTCTTTGCTCAGTCTAATAAGGATATTGAGGATAACAGACATCTTTATCCAATACTATTTTCAAAAACGGTGCCGTCTGGGGACGCACTGAGTTTCCTCGAATAGGTAACAACAATCTTCTCTGCTGGGGAAGCGTTGCATATTCAAGGAATATATGAGCTTTGTGTGCGAGTCGAAGGAGCTGGGTTTCCTCGAGTAGGTAACAACAGTCTTCTCTACTGGGGAAGCGTTGCCTATTCGAGGAATATATGAGGTGTGAGTTGAAGGAGCAACTGTCCCTTTCTTCCTTCTACAGCATTTCCTTCCTCTACCTCTCCTACTATCACCTTCCTACATATTTATCTCTTTTCTAAGCCTAATAGATTCTTGGAAAAACGGCGCCTGCCGTCTGGGCAGGCGCCGTTTTTGGCCATTTGAGTTTCCTCTAATAGGTAACAACAATCTTCTCTACTGGGGAAGCGTTGCCTATTCGAAGAATATATGAGTTTTTGAGTGTGAGTTGAAGGAGCAACTGTCCCTTTCTTTCTTCCACCGCATTTCCTTCCTCTACCTCTCCTACTATCACCTTCCTACATTGTTGTCCCTTTCCTAAGTCTAATAGGAATAGTATGAGGATAACCGAGAACTTTATGTCATACCATATTTCAAACTGTGCCGTCTGGGGTGCCTGATATTCACGGAGTTTCCGAGAATAGGTAACAATCTTCTCTAATGGGGAAGCGTTGCCTATTCGAGGAATTTATGAGCTTTTGAGTAGTGTAAGTTGAAGGAGTAACTGTCCCTTTCTTCCTTCTACGGCATTCCTTCCTCTACCTCTCCTACTATCACCTTACTACATCTTTTTTGCTTTCCTAAGTCTAATAGGGATAGTATGAGGATAACAGTGATCTTTATCCCATACCATATTTATAACGGTGCCGTCTGGGTAGTGGTACTTACTGAGAATAAGTAACAATAGTCTCCTCTATTAGTATAGCGTTACTTATTCGAGGTAGTGCAATACCATGGCAACTCGTTGTGAAGGAAGAGCACAATATGAGAAACAGAGCAAATGATGTCTCCCACACTACAATCGTAGTTTCTTAAGAGTTATCTATGGTGTATTTACACCGATATTACATAGATATTAACATCATACTTAATAACAGGTCATGGATCATTGAATGCTAAGCTCTTACAGTTTAATCTGACCACTACAGATTCTTGCTTATGCTGTGGCATCGATGACTGACAATACGTAATTTACTCTTGCCCAATTTACCAAGAACTTCGGCAACAGATCTCGACTACATCTCATCACTTTGCTCCTGGAAATGAACACGATTTAATTTCAAATAAGGAAATTCTTGAAATCTTCCAAGAATTTGCAAAAGATTTTTAGCAGACTGTGCCAGCTTACCGGTTTTCCTACCATCATCCTATCTGCCTTATACAGTAACTGAATTGTGATTTCACCCACCATCATTGACTGTATATGTTTTTCCTCCCTTCGTACAATTCTGGTATCAGTTCCACAGAGTCTTCTGTTCTGCCATGTGTCGCCCTGGCCAAAGTCTATCTGACATTTTATTTTGAATCTAGGGGAACCAGACTTTACCTACTGATTTCTCTGACGACGCGACTACTGCTGATTGCCACCCCATCACTAAGCTACATGACCGCTGCTCAATTCATTATTCTTGGCAGTTTTTTTTTTTTTTAATTATTTGCCTACAATCATTTTTTTTGAGAATTCTTTTTATTTTATTTCATTTTTTTTTTTTGTTTTTTTATTTCTTTACATTCATTGTTTTTTTTATTTCTCTTTATATATATATATATATATATATATATATATATTATTATTAGTAGTAGTATTTATTTTATTTTCTATTTATTTATTTATTTTTATTTTATTATTATTTTAAATTTAATTTTATTTATTTATTTATTATTTTGTTTATTATTATTTTTTATTTTATTATATATTTTTTTATTTATCTGCTGGTACGGGATTTGCTGCCATCCACTGGAAGTGATTTTTCCTCCAGTGGATGCGGGATTCTTACCTTGTCACTTTCGACAGTACGCATATTGTTGTGGCCAGCCTCCTCGTAGCGTGGACGGGAACTGGGGAGTAGCCATCCTGATGATCACTGCTCCCTAGTAGCTAAGTGGCCTGATACAACAAAACAACAGAACAAGACACACTTCGCAGACAGAACCATACTTGTATCTGGCCATTTCACAGAGCTCTGTACTCATCACAGTGTACCATGGAAGAGAGAGTGAGAGTGAAGCACGTGCACGTGCTTCACCCTCACTCTCTCTTCACTCAGCATAATTTGATGTTCCATTGTAACGTTTTTTGTATATTAATGTCAGCTGATGAACGGACCCATTGTCCCGATATAGTTAGAGGTATGAACGTAAATATTTTAGTATTTTGTAAATATTTGTATGATTTTGTGTTGTATAATGTTATATTTATATAATAATAACATTATACTAATATGTTAACATTATAACGCACTGAACGATTTATAACTAGGAAATGGATCTATGTAATTATTTACCTGCGCATTTGTTGTGACGTAATTTCCCCGTCCTCTTCTCCCATTGGTTCGAATAAATATCACTAGAAGGAAAACTTTTTTAATGTATAGAGAGATAAAGAGATAACATAGTAAAAGAGGCATGTGATGCAAGAAAGCAAGCGCATGAGATTATGCAGCATCAGCCAAAAAAAAAAATTCACACAACCATTCCCTCTAAAAGTTTGTGCAGTTCCTCCTTGAATTTATTTAAGCTATCAACTTCCACAACGACAGATGGAAGCTTGTTCCAGCAATTAACCACCCGCTGGCTAAAGGCAAATTTCCGCACATCTATTCTACAACTATCTTTCCTCAATTTGAATTTATGCTCCCTTATGTTCGTAATCTGAGCAAGCGGAAGAATCCCATCAGAATTCAGAGTGCTCAACTCATTCAAGGCCTTATACACCTCAATCACCTCGCAAGTGCCTAGTCTCCAGCCGGTTCAATTTGCAGAACTTAAGCTTCTCTTGGTAACAGGATCCCTTCATTCCCCTCACCAATCTTGTTGCCCTTCTCTATACACTTTATAGGATGTAGATTTGCTTGAGCGTGTGCTCAAGCAAATCTACATCCTTCCTAAAATGAGGCGTCCAGACCTGGAGGCCTCATTTTAGGATGTAAATCCCTGCATTTTAGGAAGGATATAGACTCCTGTTAGCAAAATTCCTGTATATCATTGACAAAAGTCCATGATCTGCTCTTGCCGCCTGTTTGCATTGCTCAGAAAACTTAATGTTTCATTAATATCTCTCCGGGTGCAGTAGGAGGAATGTCCTGTCTGCATGTTTTTTTTTGTTTTTTTATTATTATTAAAAACGTATTCTCTATCTTTATTTAATTCCAGTTATATTAGAACTAATTTAAAATAAATATTTAAATATTTAGAGTTGTCTGTTACCTTTTATCGACTTTCACACGTATGACGTTAACTGGAATTTAACAACAACATGGAAGAAAAAACTACATGTATCTGGCTCAAGTTTATCCTACTAATACTCTTATTACTAAGTTAAACCCGTCTTTCTCCTGCAGTATTAACACTTAGCGTGAAAAGGTTATTCATTTCAGTTATTAAATGCCCAACTGGTTATACTTGGTGGCTCTTGTTCTGAAGGAAGGATGATCATCACGTTAAAAGAATGAACAAGACTTCTAATTCAGCGTAAAGAAAATACAAAAATAAGATGAAAGAAATTAGGATTTCTTTAGTCCTTCAACAACGAATTTAAAAAAATAAATAAAAACTGCACATTGGTAATTACGCAATACTGTATGTTAAGATAATACTTCCATAGGTACATTTGTAGAATTTATTTATCCAAAAACTAAATTACATTTAAATAACTTTATAAACCTCTCGTATATCTCTTTAGGCCATCGTATGATTTATGATTAAGGTTAAATAATGACAAAAATTCTTAATTTTACGCTGATAGCGAAAAACAGGTGTGGTTATTCAAGTGGTGTAAGTTTTGCTGTCACTGAAACTACATTTCAGGACTTGCGTACAACTTTAGCATGAATGGTATCCATTAAAATTATTACAAAATATAATACCACTCTTATACCACGTGAAATTAATAATATAGTTTATTAAGGTATTCGCCTAAACTACTATACATTAAGCTTAAGGTAACGTTTCAGTTATCTCACCGATACCCATCATCAGATTGTGCTGTTGGGGAAACAAAAATAGAAAGGTTACAAATTTGAATACAATTACCAATATTACAATTACAATTATCAATATTACGATTACAATTACCAATATTACAATTACAGTTATCAATATTCCGATTACAATTACCAATATTATTAATATTACAATTAAAAGTGCGATTTGCAAATAAACAATTGTAAGTTTGGATTATTGTTACAATAGAACCAGATATTAAATTAGGCAACCATATTGTAACAATAATCCAAACTTAGAATTGTTTATTTGCAAATCGTAATTGTAATTGTTTATTTTTACTGTAATTGTAATATTGATAATTTATTGTGTTTAAATTTGTAACCCTTTCCATTTTTGTTCCCCGAACATCACAGTCCGATGATGAGTATCGGTAAGATACCTGAAACGTTACCTTAATGTTTAGGCGAATAGTTTAATGAACTATATTATTATTTTCACGTGGTATTATTTTTAGTAATAATTTTAATGGAAAACAAGCACGTAATTCCCTAACGGCACCTCCGTAGCCAGGTGGACAGGAGCAGCAGTGCGTAGCACATGCTTCTTGATTAGACCGGGGTTCGAGCCTGTGACCACCAAATATGGAGGATGTGGAAAGGTAAGGGAATGACCGCACATCCCCGGAGCAATGTGGCCTTAGTTGCTAATGCTCCTAAAAACCAAAAAATAACAATCCTTCCCTAATTATGAATGGCATCATTAAACAGTCAAAAGGTTGTTTAGTGTATGTCACTGAACAACCGTTTTAGGTTGTTTAGTAACATACTTATTTGTCTTCTTTCCTCAGGTTAATGTTGGGGTTTATGCTGACCACCATGTTTTTATCAATGTGGATAAGTAATACAGCTACCACTGCCATGATGGTTCCCATTGTAGAAGCTGTTCTTTCTGAACTTGACAGGAACGAAAAGGATTCAGATATCCAACTGGATAATGTCTTTACAGGTAAGCCAATGTCATAGCGTCAATAGCCTGGTTTCAAAATAATTTGATAAGTTTAATAACTAATAGTGCTAGCAGCAACTGCAAATCACGGTTCTAATGGATAAGTGCGATGCGCATTTAAAGCTGAATATTAATTTCGTATCGAAGAATTTGTTTTGTCTCCTAATGCTAAAATATTTTCATTCAAAAATGAATTTTTGGAAGAAATGTTAAAAGTAAAAAGCAAAATTTCTTTATGTTCGTGTTGAAGGATAGCTTTCTTCTTTTCGTGAATTATTATTATTATTTTATTTTATTTATTTATTTATTATTTTTTTTTTTTTTTTGCAAAACGCCGCTGTGTGAATAGTTTATTGAAATTAATTAGGGGGCCCTCTATGTTTACAAATTTAAAAAGACGAAAACATATGAGAAACACAACTACATTGCTGAAAATATCTCTCTGATAGCACTACATTTGGTTCATACATCTCAAGTTTCAATAAAACGAAATGACAAAAATATTGCATTACTTCTGAAAGTAATGGAGTATTCCTGGTAACTGGTATAGTATACATCTAAGAATTGCTGACGTTTTTCAATAAACTTAGTTAATCAATATGGACTTAGTCGTAATTCAAGTTTTTCATCCAAAAATAGACAAACCAACCATACAATTTACAGACACGATATACTGATTCCCCCCCCCCCATGGTCTTTAGCTGCCCAGCACTTATTCTAAATATTGCCTTTGATAATCTATTCCGTAAGAAACGCCATCCAACTCCCAACTGATTTCCATGTGTAGTCCATGAAGTGAATAATGATTAGATATATATTGAGTAGACAGAAATCATGGGATACCTACCTAGTAACGGGTAGGCCCATCTTTCGCCCAGATAAGGACAGTCACACGGCGAAGCATTGAGTCCACTAGTTCCCAAAAGCGTTCCACAGGTATTTCTAACCATGCTTGTTGCACGGCTGTCCATAATTCCGTCGCATTCCTGGATGGAGGATCCAAAGCTCGAACGGACCTTTCCACAGCATCGCAAAGATGCTCCACAGGGTTCATGTCCGGTGAACGGAGAGGCCATTCTATGGTGGTAAAATCTGCGGAATACTCTTCGAACCATGTTCTAGTCACCACGACTCTGTGAGGAGGCGCATTGTCCTGCTGGAAGAGTCCATTACCCTGTGGGTGCACGCTGACCATGCAGGGATGCAGATGGTCTGCAAGGATGGACACGTAACTTGGACTGTTCAGAGATGCGTCTAAATGTACCTGAGGTCCCAACTTGTGCCAGGTGAATACGCCCCAGACCATTATCGACCGTCCTCTTGCCTGAACAGTTCCTTGTTGACATGACGGGCGCATAGCTTCGTGCGGTTTCCGCCAGATATGCACATTCCCGTCCACTCGAAATAACTGGAAACGGGACTCATCGGATCAGGAGACCCGTCTCCAATCATCCAAGGTCCAGTGCCAATGTTCTTTCGCCCAGTTGAGGCGTAGAATCCTGTGTAGTGGTGTTAGCAATGAGACTCTGGTGGGTCCCATAACCTACTGCGGCTAATGATCTCCTGGTGGTCTTGGTGGAGACGTTTCTGGCTCCTCCCTTGTTGAAGTCAGCGATGATTTGTGCCACTGTTGCTCTCCAGTTGGCTGAAACAATGCAAGACAGACGTTGACGGCAGAGCCGTGCCAAGGGCGAGACGAACGAGGCTCTTGCCTCAGATTAAAAGCTGAAAGAGACGCCAAAAGAAAGATTAAATAATTGCCAACGTTTCCTGCCATGATTAACAGTAGGGCGCAATTTTTCATTCTTGCCTCAGTTATTAAAATGGCTTGGCAGGGCCCTGGTCGACGGCCACGTTCATCCACGACCTTTCTCCATGATGTGTCCACGATGAGATGCTATTCCGGAAATGGCGTAATCTCGATACACTTTTAATACTCTTGAACGGGGATAGCGCAATTTCTGTACCACCTCAGCGATAGTGACCCATGCATCGCACACCCACTATCAGAGGCGGGGTTTCCCGAGGGTGAAAGGGGTGCACTGCACCCGGGTGCCAACGTTCAAGGGGCGCCTGAAAACATGAAACTTACATACACATATTAAAAAAATTTTAAAGGGGCGCGCCAAATTTCGATCAGCACCCGGGCGCAAAATTGCGATTGGCATGCGGGCGCCACATACCCTAGGAACGCCCCTGCCCACTATCATCCTCTTTCAAAGTCAGTTAATTCACGACGTTTATCCAAACTCACATCGAATTACCGTCTACATGAATGCAATGTACCTATATACCTGCCAAGCGGTGGGTTCGTCCACTAGCGAGAACGTCATTTAGTGTTACCAAAGTTTCCAAGTGTCACCCTGCATTTCTAAAAATGTGCCAACCTAAATGCATTCAAAGTATCTCGGAGAAAGCTCAGCTAGCGATACGGCTCACCTCATTAGCCATACTATGCGTGCTCTTAAGAGTATTGGTGATGTCGCTGTTGTACAATCAGCTGTATTAGATTACGCAAAATGCACAAATCAAAGACTGAAACTGTAGCTAATAAATTATTTATACAGGTTCGTTCGTTGGGTTTTGTGTGAGGAAAGGGGTATGGGCTAATTTACCCCACATTAGTCGTAGTATCAGTTCACGCGATCTTTATCGTGTATTATGTTGATACAAATATGTATTGGTACCCTTCTCGCTACTGCTCATATTTGCATAATAATGTAAACCTTCATTATACTGTAAGGGTATGAAATAATGAAAGGTTAATTTTGAATTTATTGAATATTTTCTGAGATATTAATTGGGACATACCTTATCGTCAGATATAAGCAAACAGATACAGTTGATATGTATATAATTTTGAAATAGAATAAAGCTTCAACTGCTGTTTTATTTTCCACGACACAAAAAATAATAAGAAGAAATAGTGCTCTGAATTTCAGTAAGCTGCTTATTTGAAAACAGCGAATTATTTGAGGCAAGCGGCAGTGTTCGTCTGAACATCGCGATGTAACATGTTTTAAGAGATCTAAGTTTTTTAATAACATGATCTTAATTTAAGTGTATATATGCTCTATCCTTTACAATCTACTATAAATGATTATGGGTTTCACTTTCAGTTATGGCAGAGTCGAATTTGCAAGAAGAAGAATTAGGAACAATAACTAATGGAACTCTAAAACCTGTCAGTGGAGCTGATAAAATTAGGTAAAAGTTCTGATATTTTATATACTAACATAGGAGGCGCCCTATTGCATAATGGGATGGTTAGAGAGTTTTGTGTTACAGTAAATAAATAAATAAATTTTCTGTTTATACTCCGGCACGACTAGGAAAACTGCTTAATTTTTCTTAATTATGCATAGATAATATATTATAAATTTTCTACAGTTTTAACACTGAAGACATTGAAACTTTCGATTGCAACCTCGTTTTTAAGTTCGCCATAATATTATAAGCAAATTCAGGAAGTACTATAGTAATATTTCACTTTATTATTGCGTTTGAATAAAAAGGTCAGAGCCACATCCGGTTTGATGACTGAACCAGATTTTGCTAAGTATACGCGCAGGAAAGTGCTCTCCACTAAGTAAGCTGTTTACCAACGGAGTTAAAAAATAATAATAATTGTAAACGCTCCCAAAATTTGCGAATACGACGAGAAAAACCGCTTTGCTGAAGACTGCTAAAGGTTGCTAAAGAGTTTAAAGGATTAAATAAGAAATAACAAACTCTGTTAAATATTGTTTTGTATTATTCTTATGAAAACCCAAAACACAAAAAGTATTAGAACCTATAATACTCAGTAACATGCATAGGTTTAAAGCTGAGAAGACAGAAGATATTTGTTGGCATCAGACCTGAATTTCTGTGGAGTAATACGTGTGAAGGAAGGATCCCACAGGAAGCAGAAGAGATAAATGAGGAAAAGGGAACGTTCTGTGAGTCTGGAGTTGGACAGTGAATAGATGTTGACTAGTTGATGCACGTATTCAGATTAGTTTGGAAAAGACCGGCGGAATTAGAGATGGCAGTTCAGAAGAACATTGCGTGTGAATGTACCTGTGGAAAACGTCACGCAGAAGAAACTGAACGTCTATGAATTAAAAAAAAAAGTGTGGAAGGGCTTCGTAAGAGACAGGTCATTAATTACTTAATTTCCCTCAATTTAATAGAGTCTAAGTAGATCGAGAGAGGTTCTTGGGCACCACCCCAGATGGGAACAATGTGGGGTGGGAACAAAAAAGAAAAATTAGCTTTTTTTTTATGCAGAGCAAGCAATGTTCGTGATGAGCTTAGTCAAGATAAATTTGAAGTCGGGGTAATCCTTAACAGAGATATGCGATGTTGTCCAGAAATTTAAGTGTAATCGAAGATCAGCACAGGAGCAGTAGACTCTTTTGCGAGAAACAAGACAGGACTGAGTTTTAGGACCGAGATTAACAAATTTTCTTCACTCCATTGGAGAATTACTTGGAGTTCAGCATTTAAGGAATTGATGGTGGAAATTCGAGAACTAGAAGCTGTTTGTTCACGGTAAGGTTTTTCTAATTGAAACATGCCATGTACTGTGCACTCATCAGCAAAAGATTTCCCATTCAGAAGAAGGTACAGGAACTCCCCGACTTACGTAATACTCGACTTACGGAAATTCGACTTTAGGTAAGTTTTTCCCGGCCGGTGCAAACTTAAAAAAAAAAAAAAAAAAAAAAAAAAAACGTGGAAACTTATTGTGAATCCTTTAGGAATAAATTGAGGTATCGTGAAAATATCGTAATGTGAACCCAATAACTCATTATTTTTTTGTTTTTTTTTTGTAATTCGTTCCAAGTCAAAGAAGTTGAAAATTTCGCTGTATTACTAAGCTATTTATCTCTCTAAAAGATCATATTTCTAATGGAAATTGCACTACACTTTCATCGTTATCATATGTTCCTGTTATAAGAACCAGTTTTGAACGCATTTGTGATATTTTTCTAAAGCACGTTTCACGCCGACCGGGCTAGCCAGGTGGGTAAAGTGCCCGCCTGGCAACCCAAAGGTCGCGGGTTCGCATCGCGCCTCGGGTTTGGATTACAATAAAATGCAAAAACTTTGGGAGGTGCATTATGGCCACAGAAGCCGATGCGCCAACAACTAACAAAAAAGAAAAAAAAAAAGGTCACGACCAAAAAAACAATAAAAACAATTTGAACTATCCGATTTATTGGGCTTTTCTGTTAGTGTATCTAATTATAAACGAGTAGTAAACTATCTTATTGCATTTGCGATAATACCGATAACTGCAATTGTGTGGGTTTTTACGATAGTATGGTGAAATGTGTTCCCCTTCACAGAAATCTTCAATCATAAAAAAAACAAATTTTCTGACACTTCTCTTCATTCCTATTTACGTATTACAATGATGAAGGGAAAGCTGCCAACGGAAAGTGCAAGTGGTGGAAGTACCAGGAAACGAAACAAAATTGATTTAGAAATGAAGATTAAAAATGATTAAGAAGTAACGAAGCAAGACAAAGGATGTCATCTATTGCAAGGGAATTAGGTCTCGCTGCTTCAACAGTTAATATTATTTTAAAGGACAGTGCGCGTATAAAAGAACATGTCAAAGGATCAACGCACTTAAGATCAACAGTGATCACAAAACAGCGTTCAGGTGCTATATCGAAGATGCAAGAGCTGTTAATAATATGGATGGAAAATCGGATTCCGAAGCGAGTGCCCCTGATTCTAATGACCATTCAAGTAAAAGCAACAAGCATTTATAATGATATTAGGGATAAGTACGGCGAACCCCAACCCAAGTTCGTGGCAAGCAACGGGTGGTTTAATATATTCAAGCATCGCACTGGCTTCCACAAATGTTAAAGTATGCAGTGAAGTCGCTAGTGCCGATTCTGCGGCTGCAGAGAAATTTTGTGATGTGTTGGAAAAAAATATTGATGAAGGCGGCTATTCAACGCAGTAAATTTTTAACGTTGACGAGACTGCTCTGCATGAGAAAAAAATGCCGGATCGAACATACATTGCCAAAGAGGGAAAGACAATGTCAGGTTTCAATGTTTCAAAAGATAGGGCCACGCCTTTGCTTGGGGCTAATGCAGCGGGATATTACAGATTAAAACTACTGCTTGTGTACCATTCTTGAAATCCTCGTGCATTTAAGGGCATCAAAAAGCCCCTACCGTGCATTTCCGATCGAACCAGAGAGCATGGATAACAATGTCTCTCTTTGAGAATTGGTTTAAATGTTGCTTCATTTGCGAAGTTGAAAAATATTGTAAAGACAACGACGTTCCTTTCAAGATTTTGCTTCTATTAGATATTGATCCTGGATATCCTACGCATCTAGACGATTTTAATTCGAACGCGAGAGTCATATTTCTATACAGCCAAACACGACTTCACTCATCCAACCTATGGATCAGGGTGTTATTTCGAATTTAAAAGCATACTACTGTATTTACGCACAACACTTGCTCAGGCATTGTCTGCAGCAGATGATGAGGAAAATTTTACGTTAAGAGACTTTTGGAAATCTTACAATATTTACCCCGCCATCTTAAACGTTAATAAGGTCTGGACGGAAATTCCTAAACGTTTTTTAAATGGCGCATGGAAGAAAATATGCCCACGGCACGTAAAAGGCTTCGAAGGATTTGAAAAAGACGAATCATATGAAGAGGTTACAGATAAGATTGTAAAGGTTGCAGAGCTACTTCAGTTGGAGGTTGATGCCAAAGACGTGGAGGAGTTAACAGAGGAAGATTAGAAGGAATTATCTAACGAAGAACTTATTGACTTGCAGGTAGCGATAGTGAAAGAAGAAAATACTGACGAAGCTCAAGATGAACTAAATGAAGAGCCGAGACATTTCGTGAAATTGCATCGGTAATAGCGAGGTTTGAGAAGATGGATCCTGACAGCGAACGATTCTTAAAAGTTAACAGAGAGGTGAATGGTTTGCTTGCTTGGTACAAAGAAATCTACGATGAAAAGAAAAAAGTCACCATCCAGTCATCCATTAATATGTTCTTTCGTAAGATTGAGCGGCCTACTTATCAGTTGATTCTGTCAACGATGCTCGAGAGGTAAAACTTACTGACGTTATGCCTATCTCCTCTTTTTTTGTAATTTTAAAATTTTGAAATTTTTTAAATTGCACTCTTTTGTCATTTTTCCTTCGCATGAGATAAAAAATTGAATAAATACAATAAATAATTCTATTTACATGTTCGTCGAACATTTCTTTTTTTGATTCAATCAATTCAGCGAGCACAGTTGCGAGTGCTGCACAAGCATGGGGGAAAATCCGACTTACGTAGTGTTCAGCGGAACTCAACCCTTACGTAAGTCGGGGAGATCCTGTACGTATATAATTATAACAGGAAAAAAGTGGGAGAAAGACCCGAACCTTGGGAAACATTAGCATTAGTGGAGAAGTTAGAAGACAGCCATCTACAGTCTCCAACAGTGTGTAGTCAGAGAAAACTGGCTATTCAGTAGCAAAAATTATGCCAAATATAATTTTAGATTGTGTTTGGAATGGTCTTATAAATAAAATAATTTGTCCAAAGATAAATGGCATAAGTCAATAGAGTATATCACCAGTGGATTAACACTGACGAAATCCCTACTGGCGATGATTGATCAGATGGGAGATTTAAGAAGATAGTTTAAGAGTTGGCGGTTAATGGATTTCTCCATTATTTTGGAGAGAGCAAAGGTAACTGTAACGTGTAATTTTAGAAACTGGCTGGATATGAGCAAATTTCCCCGCACAATTGTAAAAAAGGTGACATAGAACATGTCAAGAACAACCTCAGGAGCACAGGTTTTGAGAACATGTGGAGGAACGCCATCTATGGCGTTCCTCCACATGTTCTCAAAACTTCGATAGACCCTGGAACTATCTTCTCATCATGACTACACAGAATTCTAATATTTTTCTGTCGCAAAACCATAGGAGGCATCGAGTGGCGTGTATTTGGTAGGGTAGAAGGCTAGTAAGTCGGCTTTATATTTTTGCTGAGGATGCAGCAGAACTATGAGGTTGTAACAGAGGTTGGCATATAGATGGACAGAAGTTGCAGCTAACAGCTTTGACGAGGCCAGAATGCGCGACTACTATTTAGACCAGAAGTAAGTTTTCTACTCTTATCCAGTTCAAAATGGAGTTTGGATTGATTGATAACTGTTTTACAACTGATGCGAACTTTAGTGTAGGCAGAAAACGAAACTGGAGATTTCGATAAAAACCAACTGCGATATGCTACATTCTTATCCTTAACAGCCTTAGCACATTTATTGGAAAGCTAAAGTTTCGATAAAGGACGAGATTTTAAAGGTGGAATGCGGAGTAAAGGATTTTATTCCTATAAAAAATTTCTAACACGATCTGAGAAAAATTATGATCAAAAGATTTAAAACAGTAATCCAACAAATGGAAAAGACGAACAGAAATCAGGAACAGAAACGCAGATCATCCCATTTCGCATTCTTGTTATACCAAAAACGCTAAGTTGAGAATGGCTGTATGACAGAGACAGAAGCAACTGTCAACGAATTGTGCCGAGACAACTAACATTGATTGTGTACTTTTAAGGGTTGTTGGTGACGAAAAGATCAAAATGTGTGTGGTTAGGATTGTCTGATATTTGATAAATAAATAAAAATGCCGTGTGAGACCATCAGTAATTGAAAAATTTCAGCATCTCGACCAGCCTTTTTCAACTTCACTGTTAGGAAAGTTAGACTGGGAAAAGTCCAGTTTCATAGAGAGGAAGTCAAATAGTTCTGAGTGATTTTTAGAAATGAGAGAACGATAGACTCGACAGAGGAATTTGAGAAAATGAGGTAAAGATATTTTAAGATGGAGAAGATCAAAACGAGTAGACTCCAGATTAGCAAGTCTCTGACAAGGAATATACGAGAAGACATACGCACAAGTGCACCTTTGAAGCAAAAGGCTTTATTAGAACGAAACATTTTGGCAACTGAGAGGAGTGACGGTCGAGGCAACTGATACTTTAAATTGCGTCAGATATAGTAGGTGGGGCTAACGGATTGTGGACAGATTGCTTGATGGGAGGTGGAAACGGATACTGGTCACCAGGGCTTTTTTCCTGCCGGAACGGTGTTCTGGAAGTTGAAGTTAAAAAGAAATACAAATAAAAAATAATATATTTAAAACAAAAAATATTTATTTAAAAATTCGGCGTCGGCGGAGAGTTAAGCTAGATGCACAGTTTGAAAAGGAATCGTAATACGAAATATGATGAGAACATGTTTTCTGGAAATCATTATAAAAAATATTTCGAATAATAAATAAATAATACCTATTAAATTAATTCTGTCCAGTTTACTATACTTCTGTAATTTGACATGTCAAATTAGTGCTCATGACGCCATTATTTAAAAGCATCACTGTAGAATGAGAACGTGTATTCGTGTAAGTGCGATATTATTGAAGTATCAAATAAAGGAAAAGGTGACTATTAAACACTCTACAACAAAGAAGCGGGAGTGCAGGGTGAGCGGCCAAGTTTTTTTCTTCAGATCTAAAAAATAAAAATTAATAATAAAAAAAAAAAAAAAAAAAAAAAACATTCAAAACTTTTTTTATATAAGTCTTTGTAAAATCCCCCAAATTTGTATATTTGGCGCATTTTGCACCGTTATTTTTTAAAAATTTTCCTGGGGAAGGACTTCCTCAGCCTTATGAAGATTATAATTTGCAAAAAAAAAATCTCTGGATACCAGTGAGATTGGAAATGAGACCAAGTATATTTTTGAAATGAATGTAGAAGCTATTGGGAGGTTTATATCTTTTTGCTGATAAGCTAGTTGTATTAGTTTTACTATTCATAGTGCATTGAGTAGATGGAGTAAAAGTAGAGTGGGGGAGGGGGAGTATGAATTAAATTTCCGGAGATGGCGTACACACGGCAAAAATATACCCAAAAATATACTCCTTCGCATAATGATTATGCACTAAGTCAGTGTTTCTCAACTGCTGGTACTCATTAGGGGTACGCGAGAGAATTCTGGAGGGTACGCCAACATGACTGAACTTTTGAAAAAATATATTGTTTTTAGTTTTATGGCGCTTCACTAATGAAAAATCTCGTTCGGCTTGTGATAGGTACTCTGTTTGCGTAGTCATCAAGATGTGGCTAAAATGAAATGAGAATCGTTGCTTACCAACGCCATACCAGTCTTCGTGTCTTAGCTTGTATTTTTCCTGTACAGATCAGCTTTTGTTTCTTTGCAATCGGTTAAGTTTTGATTTAACTGTGCCTCTTGAAGTGAATCAGTGTTTTAACTCTTCGGCGCCAAAATGAGTGATCATAATTTAGAACAAAGATTTGTTAAATTTTTGGATTCAGTGATAACAGGAGGTAAATTCTGGGTCTTTCAAGTACGATCCGCAAACCAAGCGTCAGAGCATGCAGTGGCAAACTCTCTCTCTCTTCTTCCCGTTTAAAGAAAGCAAGAATGTCTCGATCGAAGATCAAGTCAATGCTTATCGTTTTCTTTGATTGTCATGATGTTGTTCATCATGAATTTGTCTCGCCAAATCACCCTGTTAATTGAGATTTTTGGAAGACTTCGTGAAAAAATTCGAAAGACACGGTCCAATTTATGTCAGGACAAATGGCTTTTCATCATGACAATGCGCGTCATTCCTCTGTTGTAGTGAAAGTTTTTAACGAAAAACAAGATCACAACATTGGAGCGCCCGCCTTATTCGTCAGATCTTGTGTGGTGCGACTTTTTTCTGTTCTTGAAAATTAAAATTCACCTCAAAGGAAAACGAATTGAGGACTCAGCAGACATTCAGAAGCACATAACGCAGCAATTAAAGATTGAGAGTACTTTGAAGGGGATATACATACATTTAAATTGTTGAATTTAAAATAATAAATGATTTTAAAAATATTTCTTGTTTCTTTTTAGCTGCACCTTGTACATACGATGGCAGGTTTACTGTCAATGGGCAATTTTTTTTCCTCGCAGGTTTGTAGCCTGGCACTGCACGAGATTTTATCTATGCTGGCAATTTCTGTGAGATTTGTTTATATAAAAAAAAATAATAAAAAAAAATGTATTATGGTTCTTCCATGGGTGCCACCAAAATAATAAAAACCAAAAGGAAATGTTATGGAAAGCATGGAAAACTTTTAGCCGTCTATATTGAGGATATGAATCAACATATGCCCACTAGTATGAGGACAATTATGAACAAAGCACCGTGTTTACATATGCGTGTAAAACAAGAATTTGGCAAAAGTTCGAATGAACAAGCTTTAATGCTAGTCATGGATGGTTTGATCGCTTTAAATGTAATTTCCTGTTAAAAAGAACTTTACAAAGAGAAATAAATAAAACAACGGAAAATCAGTTCTTTCATCAAGAAAAATGAGGCCACAGTATCCGACCCCTTGCGGAAATGAAGTGGTGAATTTTCGTTTATTTACAGCTTCCATTTTACGAAGTTTATACTGAGGACAAAAACAGTTGGCGACTAGAGAACATGAAGTGTGTGTGAAAGGGAGGCAAAAATATATGAAGTGAGGAGCGGGGGTTGATCCGCCAATTGTTTTCTATTTATTAAAAGTGATAAATGTAATCATAAATAAAATAAGCATTTTTTTTTCTGTAACAAACGTTTTGTGCAATATATATCCTATGCAAGTCAAAAAATACATATGAAGGTTAACCGACCCTGTTGTTCACTAACAGGGGTGTATTCGGGGGGGGGGGAATATACCCCTAAACCAAAAATTCGAAATTAAAGAAAAAGCTCGGTGTGTTGTTCTGTCAAATATTTGGAATTAATACGTATTATTATTCACATGCTTTCCTAATATTCAAATAAAGATAATCAGTCAAAGCTTATATATTATTTATGTGCATATAAGCGTCCCTAGACCTATCTAAAAAAAAAAAAAAAAACACACTCAAAAACCTGGTCGCCATGGCCCCCTTTATGATAATACCTGGATACAATGCTGTTCACTGAGGTACTAGGAACGTAATTACGATGAACATTTCGGTCCGGTAGACTACTTAAGGCCGCCGTCGCCGTAGCCTAGTGGTCAGGCGCGCGGGTGCATAAGTACACATGCCTTGAGTGACCGGGGTTCAAGCCCGTGACTGCTGAATACCGTGCTGTTTCTTGTATTCTGTGTATCTTGTAAACTCCTGACCGTTCGGTCGTCCCGGAGTATAAACAGAAAATTTATTTATTTTATTTTTATTTTACTTAGCGGCGGGCCGGCGAAAACCGTGTTAGAGCTACACTCTCGAAATGTAAAGGCTATTGGATCTCGCCATGATGCCCATCATAACCTCAAAAGACATCACTCATACTGCATGACAGAAGAGATGGGGGCTGTCGACGCTTTGCTCTGGAGACTAAAGACTGGTTTCACCAATTCAAGCCTACAATAAGCAAAGTCGTAATATTGCTCCGGTGATGAGACATCTCTCGCCTAATATTGCCTTGGTCACACACAGAAGTCGGCCATTTCCCTGTGATGTGGGCACCACACCCCAACCTCTGCTTACATGGGTTCACACCTGGGTAGTGGTTCCTTTCAGTTCACTAAGTGTAGTGTTCCTAACCTTTCACACGAATATATAAACATGGTTACCAACAATTCCATCATCTTGAAGGTGCAAGCAGAGGATTCCGTTGTCGCAGAACGACCCGGCTTTGCAGAAATTCGAATCATTGACTCAGAAGTGGGATCTGAATACTAGTTCCATCAGTGTTCTAGACTCCCAGGTAGCAGTCCAAGCTGTCATACCTGGAAGAACGTCTGTGGCAAATAACGAGTTTACGCTATAAAGTATTTAAGGGCAAAGGCCTCATGCTACGAGCTAGAATGACTAATACGTAGGTTAGTGCAAATGCATCATTTTAATAAGCACTCAAAATTTTGGCTCCTCTTCGGTGGGTGCAACACCAGGGTACTGCCCACCCACCGAAGAGGAGCCAACAAGCTTTGAAACGGTGCCGTCTGGGTGGTGGTGGTGGTATCCGTTATTTATTCGAGGTAAATAACACTTCACCAGTGGAGAAGACTATTGTTATTTATTCTCAGCGGATACCACCCAGACGGCACCGTTTCAAAGCTTGTTGGCTCCTCTTCGGTGGGTGGGCAGGTACTCTGGTGTTGCAACAGTGCCCACCCACCGAAGAGGAGCCAAAAATCTTTGAAACGGTGCCGTCTGGGTGGTGGTATCCGCTGAGAATAAATAACAATAGCCTTCTCCACTGGTGAAGTGTTATTTATTCGAGGTAGTACAATACCATGGCAACTCGTTGTGAAGGCAGTCACAATATGAGATATAACCAAAACGATGCCAATTTAATTAATTAATTTAACTACTTTGGTAGATAGCTAAGTTAAAATGATGCATTTGCACTAACCTACGTATTAGTAACGAGTTTACGATATTATTAAAGAATAATGCATTTAAGAAATACTATTGGAAGAATTTACTTATGATTTTACACAGCACTAGAGTGTTATCAATGTCCTTTATTGGTCGCAACATTATTCGAGGTCTATTACACTCACTGAGCTACTTCCAGATGGGGGAAAGAGCACGCTGGCAACAGGTTTACCGTATAAAGATACACCTTCCAGCTTATACAATAACTACTCGCACGAGAGGTTACTGGAATCGCTGCAGGGAAGGAGCCAGAAGGTTGCAATTAAATAGGTATTGTTCGGATTGGGCTGACGTTGGTTAGCGGGGTACCCCCAAGGAGTGATTCTAGGACCACTTTTTTTGCCGATTTTCTTAAATGACATCGAAGTAGGGATGGAGAGCATGATACCAAAATTTTCGAATGTAAAGATTTGAGAGTGATTAATCATCAGCACCAAGCAGCGCTCCTTCAGGAAGAGTTGAATAAGCTTCAAGGATGGTCAGAAAATTTGGAGTTATGTTTTAATGCAGAGTTTTATTTTTGGGGTATCGCAGTTCTAAAATAAATTGTACACTTGGTGAGATGGAGTTAAAAGCAATAGAGGAAGAAAGGAATTTCGGGGATTATGACACGGGAAATTATTTATCGATGGAATATATCTCAATTTTTAATTTGCTATATGCATTTTCTAGGCTAACCCGGGTTAGTTGTGTATGAATAATATTTCAGAAAAAAAAAATTACACAATAAATTAATAATAACAATACACCAAAATATTTCAGACAAGTTTGTGTATTCAGCTCGATTTATCAATAACCTTATTTTGCATTGAGTTCTGAATTTTACACAGTATCTCTGTTTTTGTGACATTTGTAATAATTAAGAGCAAAGTAGAGGAGAAACTGTTGAAGTTAAACATAAGAAAGGCAGATGGGGTGGATGGGATCTATCCAGTTATATTAAGAGAGGCGGCAAAGGAAGCAAACCCGTAGCCATAATTATGAAAGCATTCTTGGACTCACGGGAAGTCCCCAAGAACTGGAGATGTACCAATTTATCCCTAATTCACAATAGTGGATAAAAGGCTGACACGAGTCTTTACTCGTGTTAGACTCGTTAGACTTACAAACCTGTTAGTTTAACTTCTGTTCCAGAGAAAATAAGGGCGTCACTGGTTAAAGACGTATTGCAGGATCATCTAGACAAGACACAGCATGAGTTTAAGGGAAAGTCATGTCTGACAAATTTGATTGGATACTATGATGTGGTTACAAAGGAACTGGATGCAAAAAAATTATTTTGATATCATATACAAAATTTGTACTTGGATTTCAGGAAAGCTTTTGATAGTGTTAGTCATGGAAGACTACTGTACAAATTGGAGCAGTATGGTATTAAGGGCAAGTTGCTACAATGAATAAAAAGGGTGGTTGAGTGGGAGAAGAGAGAGAGTGGTTATCAATGGACACTGCTCTTCGTGGACTAATGTTATTAGTGGAGACCCCCAGGGTTCGGTGTCGGGCCATTGTTGTTTTCTGTATTTATCAATAATATTGATTGTTGTTATTTGGTTTTTAGGAGCATTAGCAACTAAGGCCATATTGCTCCGGGATATGCGGTGGTCATTCCCTGACCTTTCCGCATCCTCCGTATTTTTGGTGAAGGGCTTGAACCCCGGTCTAATCAAGGAGCGTGTGCTATGCACTACTGCTCCTTCCCACCTGGCTACGGAGGCGCCCGTATTTATCAATAATATTGATTAAGGTATGTCAAAGTTTGCAGATGATACAAAGGTTGGCAGGGTTGTTAATGACAGTAATGGCAGTGTGTTATTGCAACAGGATCTAGAAAAGTTGGGCAGATAGGCTGAGAAGTGGCAACTGAAATTTAACATTGACAAATGCAAAGTACTGTATATGGGTAGCAGTAACCCAAGAGAAATGTACCAACTGTGTGGTACTACACTTAGGATGGTAGATAATGAAAAAGACAGTAATTTGTACAGTCAGATATGAAGTTTTCTGAGCAATGCAGACAGGTTGTCAGACAGGTCATGGGGTATTGTCAATGATTTACCGGACTTTTTCTAGCAGGGAAAAGGAGGTGATTATCACTTTGTATAAGGCAATGGTGAGGCCACGCTTTGAGTCCTGCGTACAGGTCTAGAGGCCTCATTTTAGGAAGGATGTAGAATTGCTTGAGCGAGTATAGAGAAGGGCAACAAGATTGGTAAGGGAAACTAAGGGGTCCTCTTAACAAGAAAGGCTTAAGTTCTGCAAATTGCAGCGTCTGGAGACTAGGCATTTGCGAGGTGATCTGACTGAGGTGTATCGGACGTTGATGGGTTGAGTAGGCTCAATTCTGATGGGATTCTTCCTCTTGCTCAGATTACGAACCTGAGAGGGCATAAATTCAAATTGAGAAAAGACAGTTGTAGAATAGATGTGCGGAAATTTGCCTTAAGCAAGCGGTTAGTTGATTACTAAACAAACTTCATCTGTTGTTGTGGAAGTTGACAGCTTAAATAAATTCAAGGAAGAACAGGACAAAAACATTTAGAGGGAATGGATGTGTAAAATGGTTTTTTTTGTTGTTTTTTTTTTTTTTTTTTTTTTGTTGATGCTACATAAGCGTGCTTTCTTGCATCATATGCCTCTACTACTACTACAGTAATGTCTCATTGTTGAGGAGCGGATCGGTGAACGTACCACTTAACTATTCTAATGTCGGTTGTTGTATGGTTTTAGGCACATCAGCAACTTAGGTCATATTGTGTGTATTCTGTGGTAGATTTGCTGTTTGCTGGTCAAAAAACCCGAGTTTTAGAGAGAAAAAAAAGGTAGGCTAACCTCGTCTGAGACCGACTAACGAACGACGCTGTGAAAAAACCCATAAAAATCTCATCATTGACT
Source organism: Mastigoproctus giganteus (assembly GCF_048544385.1). Lineage (NCBI taxonomy): Eukaryota > Metazoa > Arthropoda > Arachnida > Uropygi > Thelyphonidae > Mastigoproctus > Mastigoproctus giganteus. Next base: position 185,643,540 of record NC_143579.1, read on the forward strand.
GGATTCGAACTCGGGTCTTTTCCAAACAGTTTGGGGAGGAAGGTGATTAGAGTACATACATTAGAGTAGCGCCCACGAGGGCACTACCCTAATATAAAAGTATGCGCTCGCCTAGACTAGCTCGGAGTTCTACTGGGTGATCTCTTGTGGACAAAGGCAAATCTAATAAAGGTGCAGTGGAGTTGTTACTCCATGGGGGGGGGGGGGGCGCCCCGTTACCTTATCGTTGGCAGTGCCAACGGCAAGCATGTTCAACAGGGCCCCGCGCTCAAATGGTCTAAATAATAATATCATCTGCGTTTTTTCCGCATTTCTATCAACGAACCTACCATCATCTTAATGTTTTGTTACCCACATTACCGTCACTCCAAGAGAACTTGAACGAGTAGACTTGAAAACTGCTAGAAATAGAGCGTATACTTCATTCTCAATGTGTACGTTTCGTTTGAAATCGAACATAGGTCGTTATTTAAAAATATAATTTTTATATTTACTCTATTATGCCATTCCAAATTAAAAATAGTAAAAAATTATTTAAGGTCGTCCATTTCCCAGGAAAGACTAACTTCACTATCAATTATTTCCATCGAAAATGACGTAGCAGAAAAAATTGGTTATGACGACATCATTAACGACTTTGCAGAAAGGCTAGAAATATTTTGTAATTATCTAAACAATGTTTGTGTGCAATAATTGCTTTAATAATATATAAATGTTTGTGATTATTCGTTCCTATTATTATTTATTCGTGTTCCTATTTGTATGAGATGACTGCAATTGTTAAACAATATTGTTGATTAATGTATTAAATATTATTCGTATTTAAAATTTTTGTTGAGTACAATATAAAATTATTTAATTATTTATTAGTTACTGTAAAATTTCAAAACATAAAAAATTAAAAACATCACTATTACAAAAACACCCTGTATAAGTTTTGCACAGGACCCCAAGGTCCGCAAGTAATTCTTGAACAGGATTCCACAAATTTTGGGGTCGACCCTGAAATTAAGGGACAATCTAAAAATGTATGCACTACGGCCCTTAGATTATCTAAATCAGGCATATCTTGTGGGGGTGTCCTTGCATGTAGCATAATGGTTATAATCACTGTTCTCCCCATACCGGGTGGAAAAGGCTTGAATCGTCAATGACGAGAGGAACTTTTATGGGCTTTTTTCACTCTGTTGCTGGGTTAGGTGACTTTATTCTTCCAGAAACTCGGGTTTTTCGTACAGGAAAACAGGCAAACCGACCAGAGAACACACGCAATTTATAAACGTAATACACATTGGTGGATAAGGTTGTTCTCGGATAAATACGACAGTATGCTGTGGGATAGGACGAGTGTTGAACCGCTTTCTTGGTGAAATAAATTTATTTCTTACTGGCTAGATCACCAAAAACAGCAGATTTGCTAAAGGTGTGTACATTTAAGGATACAAACAAAGTATGAAATGTTTCTATTCTGAATGTAACATATACAAGTAACAGTGGTGACAAAAAAGTTCTGAGAACGGAGTATAAAAGACAAAGGATCAATTTTTTTAAAATTTTTTCACTACATTCGCCCCGAAGTTCAATATACTTATTTCATTTAATCTGAAGAGTTTACTCCATCAAAAAAAAAAAAAAAAAAAAAAAAAATTGGGGTGGGTTACGGAGACACAACCGCAATCATTTAAGGCGTGAATCCGTCTTTGTGTTATTAGAGGAAGAGTAAGATGTAAATGAATAAAGTCTTGGTGGTTATAAGTGAAGTATAATTTTATTTATCAAAGCCGATGGTAGGAGAAGTAAGATACATATGGCATAGTATTTACATCGATGTTTCTTACAAAAGGTTAAAGCTATACAAGTGTTGCCCAAAGTAGTGGGCGATGTAGAAATATACTTCAAGTTGAACTTTTGATTTTTTCTTTCCAATGATATACGTTTCTTACAATTCTGTTCATATTTCCTTTGCAATTTTTTCGACATTATGAAAATTTTCTTCAACTCAGCACACTTATCGGCTTATAACTTTACAAATTTTATTTTATCGGTTATTATTGCTAAATAATATTGTAGATCCTGTTATTCTCTACAAATCGACACCAATTTCAACGTCCTATCTCCTCGCAATCCAAAGTTACACTGCCCAAACGCCGCGCGGAGTCGCCATTTTCAGTGTTCACGCGCAAGCGCTACCCTCCCCCCACACACCATTTTAGATACGGACATAACCCCTCTATCCAACAAAATTTAAATCATTAGATTATCATTTATAGTTTACGAGATATAAGCGCGACAAATCTTGCCATTTTTTTGGTCGCTAGAGTTTTCGTAGAGACCCTCCCTATATTGGACCGAATTTAAAGACGTATTCACGTCAAAAAAAAAAAAAAAAAAAAAAAAAATCAAACCAGACTTCCACAACTGCTTTTTCACCATCTTTCACCATGCTTCACCATCTTTAATTAAAATGAATTCGACGAAGATGAGCGTTGAGGTTTCTAAACAAAGAGTTTGCTTACTTCCTTTGCTGCCTCCCTTAATATAACTGGATGGGATCTATCCAGTTATATTAAGGGAGGCAGCAAAGGAAGCAAGCAAACCTTTAGCCATAATTATGAGAGCTTCTTTGGACTCAGGGGAGGTACCCATAGACTAGAGATGTGCAAATGTGACCCCAATTCACAAAGGAGGATCAAAGGCTGGCAAGTAATAATAGACCTGTGAGTTTAACTTCTGTTCCAGGAAAATTGATGGAAGCATTGGTTAAAGAAGCACTGCAGGATCATCTAGACAAGACTTCAGTTATAGTTCGGTCACAGCATGGTTTTGTTAAGGGAAAGTCTTGCCTGACTAATTTGATTGGATACTATGATGCAGGGAATAACTTTGATATTATATATTTGGATCTTAGAAAGGCTTTTGATACTGTTGAACATGGAAGACTGCTGCACAAATTGGAGCAGTGTGGCATTGGAGGCAAATTGCTGCTATGGATAAAGGGGTGGTTGAGGGGGAGAAGACAGAGAGTGGTAATCAATGGACACTGCTCATCGTGGACTGATGTTATTAGTGGAGTCCCTCAGGGTTCAGTGTTGGATCCATTGTTGGTTTCTGTTTTTATAAATGATATTGATGATGGTATATCAAGCTTAATGTCCAAGTTTGCAGACGATACAAAGGTTGGCAGGGTTGTCAAGGACACTACTGACACTATGCTGCTGCAACAGGATCTGGAAAGGTTGAGTAGATGGGCTGAGAGGTGGCAAATGAAGTTTAACATTGACAAATGTAAAGTACCACATATGGGAAACAGCAACCCTAGAGCAACGTATCAACTCCGTGGTACTTCACTGACAGTGGTACAGAATGAAAGGGACCTGGGGGTGGTTGTACAAATTAGTGTCTGGAGACTAGGCACCGGCGAGGTGATCTGATAGAGGTGTATAAAGCCTTGAATGGTTTGAGCATACTCAACGCCGATGGGATTCTTCCTCTTGCTCAGAATAATCACCTGAGAGGGCATAAATTAAAATTGAGAAAAGACAGATGTGCGGAAATTTGCCTTTAGCCCGCGGGTAGTTGGTTGGTGGAACAGACTTCCATCCCTTGTTGTGAAAGTTGATAGCCTAAATAAATTTAAGGCTCAACTGGACAGGTATTTTGAACGAACGGAGGGGTGAAATAGGAGTGGTTTTTTTTTTTTTTTTTGCTGATACTGCATAAGCTTGCTTTCTTGCATCATATGCCTCTACTAATGCTAATGCTAATAGTCAACTGGGACCAGATCTGAACTGCATGGAGGAGGGAGGTTTAATTGTACAAATCTACATTTATGAGATTTACGTCAAGGGAGCCGAGTAATTTTTGGTATGGTTGTTTAAGGTCACGTGGAGCCGTTCAGAACTCACTAGAGGTTCCCACAATTTTTAGTTTCGCCTTTATGAATTATGCATAATGATGGCATAAGATGGACCGCCTAATTTTCCAATAAAGTAAACGACCTGAATTTCAATTTTAGACACTAGAGACACTGCAACCATTAATAAAATCGTAGCTGAACGTTAACTGCAATTTCGTTTTCAAGGTTACGATAACATAAGCTAATTCCGAAGCTAGTATTATTTTGGCTTTATTATATTGTTCAGTTCTGAAAATGCTAAGTATCCCCGATTAATTGCCTCATACATACCTTCACCTGATATCTAGACAGCAATTTATTTGCCAGGAACATGTTTCACTGATTTATCAGTCTTTATTTCTATCATTTCTTCAACTAATTTGGCACGCTTCTGGAAACCAGACTCATTGACCTGATTAAATTGCAAGGTCAGATTTGGATCTGCACTTGCAGACTGTACTTCCGTGATGTCCTTTCTAGATACATAGAAAGAAATGATCGTCAAAACGGATCTGAGAATTAAATGACCACATCTAAGAATACCCGAAAAAACACAAAATAAACATGGAATTTAATCATATTATCTCGTATAATGGTGAACTTTCTCTGACTATCCATCACTCTGTAGGAGGGCACAAGGTAATTTGTGGAAATTTTAAATTTAAATCCGTGCAAATAGAATAATAAAATAAAAAAAATTAGAAAAAAATAAATAAATAAAATATAAATTTTCGACGAAAAACCTTCAAAACCCTAACGTTCCCCAACGTAATTCAAAAAAATTACGTTGGGAAAATAAAAAGTAAATATTTTTATAAGGCAATATTTTGAAATTACTTCTATCCGAAAACTTTTCTGAAGGATTGAAACGAAATAAACTATAAAATCCGGCCTTTATAATTCGAAATACTTTATAATCCATCACATTTTACAAAATAATCAACATTTTACAATTCTGAAATATTAAGAAAGCAATGCGGCTTTCATATCAACAATTGTATTTGTGTTTAAGAATCCAACCAAAAAAGGGTGACTTTTCTCTCACTATAAGATGTTTGTTTGTAGGACTTCTTGTTGTTTAATCTGTTTTTATGGCCATTAGGATATATAAAATACATAAATAATGCAATGGTCTTAATTCTTACAGGAGAGCAAACTTGCCTTTATAACTTTATTTCACTACTGTCAAACTGATACCCAGAAGCGGATTAAGGTCGGTTGAGGCCCCGGGCGCAGAAGAAAATATTGGGCCCCTTAAAAAAAAGAGAGATAGGGAAAATAAAAATACATGTTAACCATTTTTTTTAAATAAATAAAAAGTATTATGTACTATTCATGTTTTATTTCCAAAAAAATTTGAATATAATATATGTATTATATTATATCCGCGTCTTTTTTTCAGCCCCTGATAGATGTCGTTTCATTTTTCTAGCTACCATTGGTAGCCTATCAATGAAAAGAAAAATATAAAATTTAATATTCTGAATGATTAGAATACTAGAGAAGAGATGATTTTTCGTTATAGTGCAATAAATTAATGATGAATTAAAATTCAAAAATTATTCATAAACTACAAAAATCCAGGCGCTGATGTAACAACAGGAATTAATTTTATTTTAATATAATTTCAACAATATACGATATACGCGTATTTCGTAAGTCTGCACTGCAGGAGAACCTTTGTAAGTACAAAGGAGCAAATATGATTCTATTCCTCTGATGAGCGGTAGCGCAGCCGCGCGGGGCCTATGCAGCATAGTATGTGTATAGCATGCAGCGTAGTAATGAAATAATGAAAATAAGCGAATATAAACATACTATCAGGTTTTACCTCCGATTGTAAACTTGTACGTAATTAAAATTGCGCATATGAAACCAAACTTGGTGTCATTAGAAAAAAGTGTAAAGTTGGGGTTTTGAGGGGCCCTTCAGAAGTCGGGGCCCAGGGCGCGCCCGCCGTTAAATCCGCCTCTGGTTGTAAGGTATGTTGGTGTCCAACGACTTCTGGGATTTCTCCCATCTCCGCGGGTGTGCGTTGTATCGGTTCAGAGATTTGAAGGTGTGTTGGGTCATGTGCAGTATATTGTGTTGTGCCCTTTGTTCTTGGCGCATTATGACCCGCGTAGTCCATGCGCCATTAAACCTCAATACAAACCAAACCAAACCAAGCCCGGTCTTGTTCTTCCGGTCTATTAGCAGCGAAGACCCTAGTGGAACCCGACGTTAACACACCATGCCACGGGGAGGCTGACTGGGTTTTGTGATTTCAGTGGCTAAGAATATAATATATGTATTATATTATATCCGCGTCTTTTTTTCAGCCCCTGATAGATGTCGTTTCATTTTTCTAGCTACCATTGGTAGCCTATCAATGAAAAGAAAAATATAAAATTTAATATTCTGAATGAATATAATATATGTATTATATTATATAATACATATATTATATTCAGATTTGAGAATGAAATGATCACTGTTTCTTGAGAAACGGTTGAAATTTTAACAGTTAGTCGGTCTCACGCATAGATAGCAAGGTTTTTTCCCCCAGTTCTGGGATTTTTTCGACCAGAGAACACACGCAATTTACAGACAAAATAAATATTGGTAGATGTAATCATTTACAGGGGACCCTAATATCATAATTTTTGTAATTTTAGCAGAGAGTAGGCTGTTCGCTGATAACCCCACCTTTTAAAAAGGTGGGGAGGCAGAAGACTGGAAACAGAAGGAAGGGGCTGACAGCGAAGATCGCCCTGCAGACAATGCAGCTTGGCCCCCTATGTAGGCGTCACCTATTAGATGACGAGGCACTTCGCCGTATGTGATACCTATGTAGGAGTCACTTATTAGATGACGAGGCACTTCGCCGTATGTGATACCTATGTAGGAGTCACTTATTAGATGACGAGGCACTTCGCCGTATGTGATACCTATGTAGGAGTCACTTATTAGATGACGAGGCACTTCGCCGTATATGATACCTATGTAGGAGTCACTTATTAGATGACGAGGCACTTCGCCGTATATGATACCTATGTAGGAGTCACTTATTAGATGACGAGGCACTTCGCCGTATATGATACCTATGTAGGAGTCACTTATTAGATGACGAGGCACTTCGCCGTATATGATACCTATGTAGGAGTCACTTATTAGATGACGAGGCACTTCGCCGTATATGATACCTATGTAGGAGTCACCTATTAGATGACGAGGCACTTGGCCCCATATTTTCGATATTGTTGGCGTCACCTATTAGATGCCGAGGCACTTGGCCCCATATTTTCAATATTATTGGCGTCACCTATTAGATGACGAGGCACTTCGCCGTATATGATAGCTATGTAGGCGTCACTTATTAGACGACGAGGCACTCGGCCCCATATTTTCAATATTGTAGGCGTCACCTATTAGACGACGAGGCACTTTGCCCCATATTTTCAATATTGTAGGCGTCACCTATTAGATGACGAGGCACTTTGCCCCATATTTTCAATATTGTAGGCGTCACCTATTAGACGACGAGGCACTTTGCCCCATATTTTCAATATTGTAGGCGTCACCTATTAGACGACGAGGCACTTTGCCCCATATTTTCAATATTGTAGGCGTCACCTATTAGACGACGAGGCACTTTGCCCCATATTTTCAATATTGTAGGCGTCACCTATTAGATGACGAGGCACTTTGCCCCATATTTTCAATATTTCTGGTGTCACCTATTAGATGACGAGGCACTTGGCCCCATATTCTGTCTGCCTTAAAATAGGCAGACAGAATACCTAATAATACCTAATGAAAATAAAATTTTTCATCATTCTTCTTAATGCCAACATTTCAAATGCTTCTATTCTTTTCACTACTTTTTTCACTATCTTTTTTGAAGCTCCATGTTTCAGATCCATAGATTAAAATGGGCGAAATGTAACACTTTAAAATTCATAGTCTTGTTTTCAGGTGTAATTTTCTTTCGCGCAATGTCCTTCATTTTGCTGAAGCTCGCCTTGGCTAATCCGATTCTAATTTTGATTTCTTTGGTCTGATCATATACCAGTAGTTATTTATTTGCTCTAAGACAGTGCTTCTCAACCTTTTATCATTCACGGACCACTTCAAGCATCCTTTACTTACCGCAGAAAACCGGGTAGGGTTTCTTTACATCTATGAAAAAACTAGTATTGGGTTGACATTTCAAAAATCGTTTTTAGCCACTTATCCATGTTATTCAGTATATAGTGGAGCCCCGCTTTACGATGGATTCACTATACGATCAAATCACTTTACGATAGACTCTCCATAATAAAATACCTTTCACTATACGATATGTAGTAAGCGCGGGATATTGTCATCACGTTTGCGAATTGAATTTTAATGCTATTTTAATTAATTAATTCTATTAAACGGAGCTTAAAAAATAGGAATGAAGAGAAGATTCTGAAATTTTATTTTTGTTTTTTATATGATTTCAGTGAAGGGGAAACACATTTCACCATAATACTGTAAGGTTAAAAACCCACAGAATTCCAGTTATTGGTATTACTGCAAATGCAATAAGATCGAGTTTACTACCCGCTTATAAGAGCTTGCGCTAACAGAAAAGCCCAAAAAACTGGAAAGTGCAAATTGTTTTTATTATTTTATGGTCGTGACCTCCAGAAACGTGCTTTAGAAAAATATCACAAATGCGTTCAAAATTCAGTCTCATAACAAAACATAGCAATAAACGGTGAAAGTGTAGTGCATTTTAATGATTTGAGCGGCTGATTCTACTAACCAGTGATCACTGGTGCCTACTTATTTCGCTCTACAATGGCTTACGATTGTCTCCGACCGGACCACGTGGTTCTTTGTCTCAGCCAATAGCAGCATTTGTAAACGTGTTTTGTTTTCGTATCCTTTAGTTCAAATGATTTTTTTGTGCTTCCTTTCCATCTATGTATTGAATTCTTGAACGTACAACAATGCATAATATGGCCCCTAAAGAGCGCAGTAAGAAGAAAATTTCAATTAAAATTAAAGAAATAGTGAAAAAACATGATGGTGCTAATATTAGTTCATTGATGTGCGAATATGGTTTTTCACAGTCAACCATTTCTGCCATAGTGAAACAAAAAGAAAACCTTATAAAACTTAAAGTAAGTGATGAATCTGACACAGGCAGAGAACTGATTGTAGAAAGGGAAAGGGCTTTTGTTGTTGTGGATAAAAGAAAAACTATTGCACCGAGATCTAATAAGCAGGAGTTTATGGATTTATTGGATTTGCTGGAGACTACATGTACAAACTCAAGTCCGCTGGCATTTATGATAACAGCAACACCCCCCACCACAGGTGTGAGATCGGGAGGTGAAGAAAGTAAACAGTTGATTGCCACTTAATTTTATTTGTGATTATATTTTTATACTTACAATAAAATTTACCTTCCCACGGACCACAGGTTGAGAAACACTGCTCTAAGATGTTATTTTTACATTTATTTGGAATGTAATTTCAACTCTATTTATACCACATATATACTTTTTTATATACAGGGTGTTTCAGTTAAACGTTTCAGAACTTCTAAGAGGGGTAGAGGCGTACATCCTGACAACTCGAAATCATATAGCAATGTGGGGTCGGAAATGCTTTCCTGAAGCGGTGTTGTACACAGAAGCACCATAAAGAAAAGAGACCGTAAGTGAGAAATCGTTTTAATAATACATGAAAAGAAGCAAAAGGTACATGGATTAAAGTAAGTGTTCGAAGTTTCTTCCACGGGCTACAATGCACGCCCTCACATCTCCGAGCCATGGACATCCGAACATTCTGGAATACTCCAGGCGAATTTCGAATTTCTTCGGCAGCTACTGCGATTCTTTGCAATCCAGCTCCTCAGCATTATCAATAGGGGTGTCATAAACTAGCGCATTTCATATGACCCCAGAAATAAAAATCAAGACATGATAGGTCGGGTGACCGAGCAGGCCAACGCACGGGACCACCACGTCCGATCCACTGTTGACCAAATGTGACATCCAGGTAGTTACCAACATCTCCGCTATAATGGGTAGGGGCTCCATCGTGTTGGAACCACATGTCTGTTGCGTCGATGCAGAAATCTGTTCATCTCTCAAAAGTTGTGGCAATACTTGCTGCAGAAAGATCAAGTAGATCTTGATCTACTTGATCTTTCTGCAGCAAGAATCGCAGTAGCTGCCGAAGAAATTCGCCTGGAGTATTCCAGAATGTTCGGATGTCCATGCGTCGGAGATGTGAGGCGTGCATTGTAGCCCGTGGAAGAAACTTCGAACACTTACTTTAATCCATGTACCTTTTGCTTCTTTTCATGTATTATTAAAACGATTTCTCACTTACGGTCTCTTTTCTTTATGGTGCTTCTGTGTACAACACCGCTTCAGGAAAGCATTTCCGACCCCACATTGCTATATGATTTCGAGTTGTCAGGATGTACCCTACCCCTCTTAGAAGTTCTGAAACGTTTAACTGAAACACCCTGTATATTTATTGAAAGGCCTAGTGCAGTGTTTTCAACCAGGGTGCCGCAGCATCTTAGGGTGCTGCAACAACATTCCAGGGGTGCCATATTGGCACTTTTCCAAACCAACGGAATCTCCCCAGAGTTTAGTGATGCTCGCATAATTAGCCTCAATGTTCAATGCACGCACTTGCTGCCTTCCTTAAGATTATAGGGTATATTCCATCAACTCCAGGAGCCTTACTGGCCTGTAGGCGCGAAAGTTTTTTTCTTTAAATAATCTTTCGAAATTTCAATATCATTAATTACATATTTTTCAACTTCGCTCCCACAATTTCCCATTGCCACAAAAGGTTTTTCATTTGTAAATAACGATGCAAATAACTGTTGAGTTCATCTGCAACGGCAGCTGGTGTATTTAATACTATCCCCTTTCCCTTACGTAAAGGTCCGATCTGGTTTGTCCTGCTCTTCTTGGCATTTATATATGTGAAGAATTCTTTATCCCCCCTCTTTGCTCTGTTTGCTAGTAATTTCTCATAAACTGCCTTAGCCTGTCGAACCTTTTCTGTGGCTCTATTACAGATCATCTTGTAGCTGTTATAGGCTTCAGTACTTTTTATTACTCTGTAACCTTTCTATGCCACCTTTTTCTGCTCAAGTAATGTGGCAACTTCACTATTCATCCAACTTGTAACCCTTCTCGTGGAGTATTTTTTTAATGGTAAATACGCATTCAAGGCATCTGTGATTAATGTTTTAAAAGCCTACCACAGTTCAATTGTATTCATTCTCTGTGTGATATCTACCCAGTTAATAGAGGCCATGTAGTACCTTAAGGCATCGTAATTTCCTTTTCTGAAATTAAAACCCATTCCTTTGCCTTTTACTTCTGCTACCTCTCTCGTCATCATCCACCGTAGAACTCCGTGATCACTTCCTGCTACTGGTTCCTCCACTGTCAGCCCTGTTATGTCATCTGATTCATGTGTGATGATGAGGTCTAGGATATTCTTTTCTCTAGTACTTTCCCTGACATGTTGATACAAATAACAGTCATCTAGTTGATTTAAAAATTTTGTTGCCCATGTCGAGTTTCCTTCCCATTTACTCCAATCAATTAGAGGCAAATTCAAATCACCCATAATAAGATATCCTGGAGGGAGGGAGAGAGAGAGACCTCCACTATCCACTACTGCTTGATAGGAAAAAGGTTTTACTGTCTCCTCTTCATATTAACTTAGTCTTAAATAAATATTTTGTAAAAATATTGGACAACGAAGGAAGTATATTCCAATACTTGAAACAAAAATTTCATTGACTTAAATGACGAGAAAATAAAAGGAGTAGGGTCAATCCTTATGGGTATAGGGCGTAATACACTCTAACTTAAACGGGCCCCCGAATCCAAACAAAGCGCCCCCCCCCCCACACTTATCCAGGCAAGAACCTCTTGCTGTCCCTTTCCCTGAACATTATTTTTCAAACCCGGGCCCTCTTGAACTCTTGGACCAGTTCAAAGATTCAAATTATTAAATGAAAAGCAGTTCTTTTTACAACACTCTCAATGTTAGCAAAAAAAATAAAATAAAATAAAAAATAAAATAAAAATTAGTGAAGAATGCCTTCAAGGCAAAAAAACTCTTTAGAAAGTCAAAAATCAGAAACTGTGAGGAGCTTGTTGTTACCAATTCCTGCAAGTTTACGAAGAACTGGTTTGTAACATCAGCTTAAAAATAAATTTTTTTAAATTGGTATTTTAATCCTGCCCCAGAATTTTTGAGTGAGTCGTGTGGAAAGATTTTATCAGGACATTTCTTGCAAGTTGCTGTTGAAGGGTTTTAGGAGCAATAGCGACTAAGGCCATTCTGTAAATTGGGTGTATTCTGTGGTCGATTTTCTGTTTTGCTATACCCGAAACCAGAGTTTCCGTAAGGAAAAAACGTGCTATTTCATCATATCACTGATATACACACAGTCACAGAGTACATAGTATTGTCATATTAACATCATCATATTAACAAACTTAAGTATTATATTATATTAGCGTTCAGTATTTGCCTTCTATTGGCAGGGTATGGCGCCTGGCTACACTCACCTGAGACCGACTAACTCAGTCACGTTGTGAAAAATTCCCATAGAAATTCCTCACGTCATCAACGGACCTCATACTCAGATCTTTTCAACCCGCTGTGGGGAGGACGGCAATTCTACAAACTGTGCTTGCTACATTTCTTGCAAGAAAAATGGTATAATGAAAGCAAGTGGAGGCCAAGCATATTTGCTGAGTTCTGCTGTAAGCTTATGAAGGAATCCCGGGAGTGCAATATAAAGCGGAAATCACGGCCCAACACATTTTAAGCTAGTAAAATTTCACGTTTTGTTAAAATTTGCTAAATGATTTGTTAGTAAACTAAAAATAGTAAAACAAAAATGCTCATTTTCTCGTAAACTAGATATGATAGCAAAACTTTTAAAGGTCATATTTGTTTTCAGCACTAGAAATACATATACTGTATTTTATTGAGCCAAAAAGAAAGTTTACCGTGTTATAATTTTGTATTGCAAACTTTGTATTTTTGCACATTTTGTATTAAAAAAGTATTCAGCGATATGCTGAATAAAAGCAAAAATCACGGCTCAACGCATTTTAAAGCTTGTAATAATTCACGTTTTGTTAAAACTTGCTAAATGATTTGTTACTAGTAAACTTTATTCGTAAACTAATATGATTAGTAAATAACTTTATTAGTAAACTAGTAAAATTTGTAAACTAGTAAAACAAAAATACTAATTTTCTCGAAACTAGATATGATAGCAAAACTAAAGTATTTGTTTACAGCACTACAAATACATATATTTTATTATGAGCCAAAACGAAAAAAAAAAAAAAGAAAAAAAGTTTACCGTGTTATAATTTTGCATTGCAAACAAATCGCTGCATAATAAAGCCCATAGCTATATTTCTTGCTCACAATAATTCAATTTGAAAATCCCATAGTAGCAACAGTATAACAGGTACTTACAGATAAAACGTGATCATCTCTTCCGATGATCACATCCCAAGCTCACACTTTCCGATTCAAGAAATTAAACTAATCACTTTGAGTACTGAACCGTTATAACTTTCAAGTGTTTCTTAATATCTTCGCCTTTATCCATTAACTCACTTTTGCTAATAATTATGCAGACGACTATCATGCCTAGCGCGCTTTGGTTGTTCAGTTTGAACATGCGCACATCGGCAGTCACATAAAATCTTCTACAGAACTAATCTTCTAATTTGAGACAAATGTAATGAAAATGATATATTTATTTCAGATATTTAAAATGACGGCGTTTTATAATTTCCTCAGTCAATTTTACTTAACTGTAATTTATTAATAAGTGCTTTACAAAGTATACACAGGAGGCTGTTAGTCTGTTGCTATCAGAGTAACAGCCTCTTGTTTATTCTACAGAATTTATTTAGTCAATTAAACTAAATAAATATAACTACAGAATCGATTTAATCAATATTATTATTATTAGCCCTATGTTGCAAGGAAGCCTGAGGCTTATGCTGCACCAGCCAAAAAAAAAATTTCTGAATTATCCTGAGAGAGAGAGAAAACAAGAGTCAGAAGTAGAAGGGAATCACTAAGAAAGAAAAGAATGATGATACATGGGTGTGCTCAGGAACCAGGGTGTGCCAAGCCCATACTCATCAGATGTGAGCCCCTGGGGTTGATAAATAAATATAATTATAATAAAAATTGATTTATTAAATATTTCCATGTTTATTAAATATGGAATTATTTAATGTTTATTAAATATGGAATTAATGCATAGTTCTTTTATAATTTTATCGTTTAACTCTCAGTAAAATCTCTTTAACTACTATGGGTACCTCTAGAAGAAGAGGCGGGGTTTGCTCTTCTTTTTTCTAGACACAGCTGTATCGAGCATGGTAGCGCACTAGAAACGCATTTTTTTATGTTATCTGTACGTGTAATTGATTGTGGGCAAAAAAAGTTCCGGGGATGGCCAAGCACAATAACAGTGACAGATCTAGATATAACTGTGGAGCAGAACGATTTTGAACACAAAATTTGGTTTTGATTTATACATTTCTCCAGCGGCGTAACTATGTCAATGCAGCCAATGCGGTGCATCGGGGCCCACAACCGAAAGGGGCCCACTGCTCTCCTGCCCGAAACAGGAAAAAAAAAAAAAAAAAATGAATTGAGTAAAAATATAAGTTTTTTTAGTTATGTTTATGATAAAATTTACTATGTCTACGAACAATAATTTTTTTCACACGAAGTATGTTTATTGCACAGCACAAGCGAAACTGCAGTGAATAGAGGTGAAATGGTTGGTATTAGCATAGATACTGCTTCCATGGCATTTTTTAAGGATTTGTGACTACGGGGATCAAAGTCAAATAGGGGCCCACTTATTGGGGGTATAGGCCCATTTAAAATAATAGTGAAAATTTTGATTTTGTGTTAACCACCGTTCTGAGAGAGAAAATCTTGTCGAGTATTAATTCAACATCAACGACTTTGCAAAGAACGAATATGGATATTGGTCAAGCTGCATTGGGCATAGAAACATTATGTAATCAAGTGAAAATATTAAGAAATGAATTTGAAAATATCGTCAAAACATCATCTATTGCGCAGAAATGGGGTATACCTTGTCATTTGCAAATGAACGGAGGCGATTTGTTAAGAAACATTTTGATCAATTGGCAGAGGACTACCGATTTGAAAATGCAGAACTGTTCTTTAAAGTTAACATTTTTTATTGTGTAACTTATTGATTACCCAACTGCACAAAAGGTTTCAAGGGCTAAACATTTTCTGACTTGTTTGCATTTCTTACTCCAACTCAATTAATCCAAATAGATGAAAATTCCATTATAAAAAACACAGAAAAGTTGCAAAAGAAATTTCAAGCGCTTTTTAGAATCATTTTCAATGCAATTACTACTTTGCGTCAAGTCACTAAAAAGTGAAATTGCAAAAATTAAAGCTATTCGCGAATTTGCAGAACTAGTCTTAGTAAAATACTACGATATGAGTGCTAGATTTTCGGAAGTGTGCTCCTTATTGATATTATTTTTGACAATTTCGGTTAGTATATCAGCCGCGGAACGCTCTTTCTCGAAATTAAAATTAATTAAGGAGTCCTTATGTGCTGTAATGTAATAACTAGATCGTATATATAGCTAAGCGGATTACTATGAGGTGAGTGCTGAAAGTTAAGCTAAGCTATATATACGATCTAGTAATATACTACTTCATTTAATTTTCAGAATTTATTTTTAAATTTACAGAATTTATTTTTAAATTTACAGAATTTAATATTATTTTTGTTTTTATATTGTATTGATAAAGATTTTAAATACACGTCTACCGTTGTATTGTTATTTTTTTTTATTTTTACCAAAACAAATATTTTCAGGGGGCCCACACTAAACTTTGCATTGGGACACACTTTTTTAGTTACGACGCTGCATTTCTCTTAAAATTATTCCTGGCGCGTTATAACCTTCGATGTTTTTGCGCCATAAAAAAAAAAACGAATATCAAATCAAATGAAAATCTCCTGAAATTTTAAGAGAGAGAGAAATTCTCCTCCTGAGTAATGTTCGGTGGAAAGAAAGCAACAAAAAAAAAAAAAAAAAAAAATCGGGTGGCTCCCCTCTCCAACCCAAACTTTATTTCTCAGGCTAACCTTATTTATCACAATTGTAAATTTAATTTGTTAATTGTTCTACCGCAACAACTGTACTGTGTACACACCATACACATTAGTTGCATATAAAATTTTTCCCGAACGGCATTTTGTTTGTATGTCAATGCTAAGTGGTGTTTTATTTTTTAGTACAGTACAGTACATTTTATGATCCAAAAAGAAATTTACTTGTGAATTTGTTCTCTTATTAATTCTGTTTTATGTTTCCTACGTGCGTAAGAGATTCCCTTCAGTTACTATATTACGATCAAGTTTTTTGTTATTGCTATTATTGGTGTGGAGTGTGGATAAAAATCGATTAAAATTCCTTTTTGTATAATTTCATTAGCATCAGTAGAGGCATACGATGCAAGAAAGCAAGCTGAGCAGCATCAGCCAAAAAAAAAAAAAAATCCTCCCATTTTACCCCTCCATTCATTCCAAATGCCTGTCCAGCTCAGCCTTAAATTTATTTAGGCTATCAACTTCCACAACAAAAGATGGAAGTCTGTTCCACCAATCAACTACCTGCTGGCTGAAAGCAAATTTCTGTACATCTATTCTACAGCCGTATTTCCTCAATTTAAATCTGTGCCCCCTCAGG
Organism: Mastigoproctus giganteus; assembly: GCF_048544385.1. Lineage (NCBI taxonomy): Eukaryota > Metazoa > Arthropoda > Arachnida > Uropygi > Thelyphonidae > Mastigoproctus > Mastigoproctus giganteus. The sequence goes on from NC_143579.1 coordinate 185,660,238, forward strand.
TTCTTAATCTGAGAAAGAGGAAGAATCCCATCAGCATTCAGCTTGTTCAAGCCTTTCTTCATAAGAGCACCCCTTTGTTCCCCTCATCAGTCTTGTTACCCTTCTCTGTACTCATTCCAGCAACTCTACATCGTTCCTAAAATGAGGCTTCCAGATCTGTATGCAGTACTCAAGGTGTGGCCTGACCACTGCCTTTTATACAAAGGGGATAATCACCTCCTTATCCCTGCTAGCAAAATTCCTGTATATCATTGACACGATCCTGGGGCCTGTTCTGGCAGCCTGTCTGCACTGATCAGAAAACTTCATATTTGACGGTACAGTTACCCCCAGGTCTCTTTCGTTTTCCACTTCCCCGAGTGTAACACCACATGGTTGGTACATTTCTCTGGGGTTACTACTTCCCATATGCAGTACTTTGCATTTATCAATGTTAAACTTCAGTTGTCACTTCTCAGCCCATTTGCCCAACTTATCTAGATCCAGTTGGAGTAGCATACTGTCTTTACTGTCGTTAACCCTGCCAACCTTTGTATTATCTGCAAACTTGGACATTAAACCTGATATACCTTCATCAATATCATTGATAAATGTACAAAACAACAAGAGGTGTGTTAGTGAAAAACAAAGTTGTTGTTAATTATAGGATATATTGTTATGTATTAATCAGATATTAAAAAAAATGTCTGATTAATACATACCAATATGATTAATTAATACATACAAAAAATGATATACTTTAAAAAATAAATTTTATTTAATAAAAAGAAAATGGTAAAATTTCCAAGTTTCATTTAGATTTTGAAAATTAGTGGACGAAATTCATCTACAAATATTGGTAGCAATCTTTCTAATCCATAGTCTTATTCTATATTCTGAGAAAAGCCGAGTGGACAGGGATAGGTGTATATAGATGCCCCACACGTGCTTTGAGTGACCGATGTTCAAGCCTGTGACTGCTAAATATGGTGCCGTTTCTCGTATTCTCTTATCTAGTGAACTCCTCTGACCGTGTGGTTATTTTGGAGTATAAATGGAAAGTTTATTTATTTATTTATTATTTAATTTCACCCAACTAGATGTAATGTAGGGGAGAGCAGGCTAAGTTTGAACTATGGGCAATTTTGAACATTCGTCATTTCTTCTCACCAGTTCAGTGTGAAATTTCTGGCCTACTCCATGAATATTGGCAAAACTAAAGGACATTTTAGTTACCTATTTCCTATCATTTCACCTGTGTTGTTGACAAAGTCAACATTGTGTTTAAGTTAGCATAAACAGGGTAGTTTGTGCATAAATTTTTTGGTGTCTTCTCTTGTATGCTGTAGGTCTTTAACGACCGATTGGTTAGTATTTTTAATGGTTTTATAATAAATGCAGACTTAAGAATTTATTAAGGAGTATTTTTGCTAATGGTGCCAATGCCATATGGGGCAGATTTGAACATGTTCAAAACTACGCTACCCTTTAAATTCAGCTCATTTCTCTGAACGAAACATTGACCTCTAATACTGTACTTGTGTATATAATAATTTTAAATGTTATGCTTAAACATTTATATTTTAAATGTGATATAAATCCAATAACGGGCTAATGTAATAGGGTATTGCACATGTGTTGCCAGCCACAGGCTCCAAATGGAGTTAAAGACTTAGAATAACTGAATTTATAATTTATTTTAAAAATATGGCAGTTATTATTATTTAGATCAATTATTATAAAAGCCAATCTTTTATGTAAACATCCATTTCATGGAAAATAATTTAGTAATTTTTTTTATAATTGAAATAATAAATTTCTCTTCCCATAAATGAATTGCCTACTACCAGTATCTTAATGAATACTGTAGTAGGTAATGAATTATAATACTGTGACTCAATTACAGTGACATTCAATACAATACTTGCATTGGTGAAGGGGAGAGAGTGGGAGTACTATGTAATTCAAAAATCAATTACCTGCTACTAATGCCTCCCCCCCATTCTGAATGCAATGTTCAGTATCCAGATATCCAGGACCTTAACTAGGAGGATAGGTAGTCACGTGCCCTTATTGACAAATTTAATCTTTCATTCAATCCATTTTCTTTACTAAATTCTAATGTTTTATATCCCCATGCTATTAGGTCCAAAGAGCAAAGAAAGATTCCACTGTTCTTACTCCTCCTATTTCTCCTTCAGGCCCTCCATTTTCCTTTCCTACCCGAAGTGATACAAAGGAATGCCCCATGAGTATAAAATTTTCCATGGAGCACTTCTAAGTACTCCTTGAAGATTTTTTTAAAAAGTAATCTTCAGGTCATCTCTTCTGATGGGAGGTTTCTTCAGTTTTTATGATGAACATGAGGTTAACTCCAGGGGGCTCACATCTGGTGAGTATGGGCTTGGCACACCCAGGGTCCTGAGCTGGATATCATCATTCTTCTCTTTCTTGGTGATTCCCTTCTACTTCTCTCTCTCTCTCTCTCTCGGGGTAATTCAGAAAATTTTTTTTCTGGCTAGTGCAGCATAAGCCTCAGGCTTCCTTGCACCATATGGCTATATAATAATAATAAAAATCATTTGAAATGATTTAACTTTGAGTTAAATAATACTTCCTTCTTGGAATCAATGTCATTTGAAATTTTGTGTGTGTGTTTGGTTTCATTTATGATTCATTTATTCTAACATGACTTAGGTGTTTCAAGTTGTTATTTTTTTTTTTTTCTGATGTATTGATATGTGCATTTGTTTTGCATTACAAGGCTAGGATCTTGAACTAGAAGCTTTGCTTAGTTCATTTGTTGATTGTATTTATATTGATGTTACAATTTTGATTGTATTATACCCAATTTCACAATAAAAAAAAAAGGGCAATTATTCTCAAATGCTTTCCTTTTGTATTGTGAAATGAGGTATAACAGTTATTAACTTATAGTCTGGAGAAGAAAGTCTAAAGTTTATCATGGTTGCAATGGCACAGTGCCAAGGTTAGTGCATGTCAACCAAGGTACAATAGGCAAAGGCACAATAGTTAAGTGATTTAATGTTGTAAGTTCATGTGATATGCTTAACTGGAAAGAAGGGGGTGCACTTTGAATAATGGGCTTGGATATGGAAATATGTACTTTTGAATAGCTGCCTGGGTCACAGAAATACCTTTTCCCAGATCTGTAACAGCATTTCAATTACTTGTTTCCACACATGTCTGGGATAGCAGTAGTAGCATCTTAGTTGATGTGCTGCATGTATACTACCTTTCACACATAGCCAAAATAAAAAAAATTCAGTGAAGAGTAAAGCATCACCATATTTTTGTCTGAGAGATGCGATGCACCTACATTATAATAGCCAGTGTCTGTTTAGTAAAAGGTACAAAGTAATGTAATATGTAATGTTATTAAAATTTGATCCTCCAGTATCCATTGTGGAGAAGTCTTATTACAGAAAATGTTTGTTTTAGCATGCTCAAAGAACACTGATAAAAATGGAGATACCTATCTAATAAAGGGAATTCGTGTCAGAGCTCCCTTTCAGGTATAGAAACACATCATTTTCTGAAGTATCTACAAACATATTGCTGCTTATTTATTCAGCAGATAAGGTATCATCCTCTCACCTCATCAAACATCAATGGAGAAAACATAAATCTTGCTTATTTTCTGTGATTGATACTTAATAAACAGTTTCTCCTCCCATAAATGAATTACTACAATACATCCCCCCACATGGATGTAGTGATCAGTATTGAGGACCTCAACCACAAGGCTGGGTAGTCACATACCCCAATTTCCAAGTGGGAACTTTAATTTTACCTTCAATCCCTTTCTTTCTTTAGTTAATTGTAACATATTTTATCTTCCTGTGCTTTTGGGACCCCAAAGGGAAAAGGAAGAAACTACTACCTTACCATAGTTTGTTGTGAAATCAATATTGCAGTTTGAATATGTACAATCCTAAATTTGTGCCCTCAAATTATTTATTTGGCTTCTAAAGAAAGCTTCAAAAAATGCATTTAACACATTTTTGTGTTAAATTCCATTTAATATTTGGGTGAGAGAAGTGAACTCAGTATTGTGAGTTCATCACTTGTTTTCGTTGCTTCTTTGGAGAGGTCAGTTTAAGTCCTGCTTGAGACTATAGAAATTCTTGAAATTAAAGAGGCCTGTGGTACCAGGTTACATATATGAGAAAGAAATTCATTCTTTCTTTCTCATAGGAATTCTTGATTATCTCTTCAATTGGAGTTATAGTCATTTGATCTTAAGTGGAGTAAGTAGGGTTCCCCTATGTATTATTCTAAGTTTTTTAACCTGCACATAAAGCAGATTGGACTGAATTGGACAGTGGCATTATATGGCTTAAGTTGCTGATGGCCTGTAAAATCAGCCAACCAATCGCTAGAGCAGTAATTCCCAACCAGTGTGCCATGACCCTTTTCAAGTGTGCCATGAGATTAGGAAAAATTCTAATGAGTTGAATGGCAATCATTATTTTGGTGTGCCATTAATATTCATCTTTTAACTTAGAGTGTGACTTGAGTGACAAAAGATTGGGAACCGCTGCTCTAGAGTGACCCTTGGCAATCTGCTAATTGCTGCACATTTTGTCATTGTGCATGCTAGTCCTTGAAGAGCTCTGAAATAGGCAGTTGTGCAGAAGTAATCTATCATCCATGCTGTATCAGTGACAAGCACCCCATAGACATCTACATTCATGACCCCTTTAAAATTCATTAAATCACTGTATATATTTATCAGTGGTTGCTGTACTTGACATTGCAAAAGTCAATCTATCACTAAATGCTACCTGACACATCAGTCTTTTACAATGCAGGTACAGTACTGGCATATACATTACCTTGACATATACAGAGTGTGTCAAAATATTTTGGGACTGATTTTATATCTTGAAATTGTAGCATCACAGCAAGTTGCAACTTGTCGCAACATGTTTTATGACTCATCTAGACATAGTAACACGTGATTACAGTCAGTCTAAATTAGCTCATGTTGAATACAAAGTGTTGAATAAATAAAATGTTTTGTTGCATTTTAAAATGAGTGATTTTACTGAGCAGGTACATCAAATTTTATTTAAATCACAGAAAGTGTAACAAGCTTGATGAAATATTGAAAACAGCTTTCAGAGAAAATGCTGTGTGTTGTCTGAAGACTTTTCAGAGGCTTGTCAAGTTTAAAGAAGGCCACTTTCAAAGATGATCTGGCTACCCTTCAACTTCACTCACTCACTCACGTTTGCTACCTGATCAGGAATAATCAACATTTAACTATCTATAAAGCTGATAGTGAAATTTGCATTTCTTATTGGAAATACAAATTTTTAGTCAATTTTAACAGAAGATTTAGAAATGCGACTCATTTCAGTCAAGGCCTTACTACCTCACTGATGATCATAGTGAGTAGTAAGCACTCACATGTTAGGATCTTCGTCAGTGTTCTACTGACCTGTACTTTGTTTCTTCCATTATTAATGGTGATGAATCATGAGTGTATGACTGCAACCTGGAAACAAAGGCTCAGTCCTTTTAGTGGAAGACTCCATCTTCTCCAAGGCTCAAAAAAAGCAAGATAATCGCAATGAAATGTGAAGATCATGCTTATCATATTTTTTGACTCAGTGCATTGTTCTTTATGAATTTGTCCTATGCATGATCAGACATTTTGGACCAGAAATACTACAAAACTGTTGTATGGTGGAATTTTCCTTGCACCATTCCAATGCCCCTGCATACTCAGCTCTTTCCGTTCAAGAAATTCTTGCAAAGCGCTTCATCACTGTGATCCTCCATTTTTTTTCCAAACTTCAAGCTCAGCTGAAAGGTCACAAATTTGCAATAACTGAAGAAATTATTCAGTGTGCTGCAGGAACTAAAGAAGCCTATCAGAAATGTTTCTAGATGTTGCTAACACATTTGGAATCAGTGTATACATTTTCAAGGCAACTATTTCAAAGGAGATTCATCTAAATAACCAGTATACTTTATTTTCCGAAGTATTACTTCAGTCCCTGAAGTTTTTAATCATTTGTATTTAAATGCATGTGATTATTTACTTGCACACAACTACTGATAGTGCCACATTGTATGTTCATTTTTAAGTAGGTATGTGTTTTGAAATTGTATTTGAATTGTTTCATAGGTCTGCCCTCACAAAGCCAAAACAAGTGGATAAAAATCTACACAAAGCACTTCTTCTAAGTGTTGCTTTTGCAGCTAATTGTGGAGGTACAGGAACAATAATTGGATCTGGGCCAAATCTAGTTTTGAAAGGTCTTGTGGAAGAGTAAGTCTCTCTCTCTCTCTCTCTCGACATTATTTTCAATCATGTTGACATAATGGCAATAGTATATTAACTGACTTAATGAACTCTATTAACCCAGTACGTATTGGCTTGAAAGTGGAAAAGTGAATAACTGAACTTGGCAGTTGCTATCAGTCACATGCACAATATATGTATAAAATAATTTATTACCATCCAATAAGGTAAGGACAATATTGCAATGCAACCAAGCTAGAGGAGTTTAAATAAGTTAAATGATAATAACAACATATGAAATAAGTAAGTGTACCTTTAACAAAGGAATAAAATACAGTCAAACTTGGTTAAAACGAGCACGAAAATAGCAAGATCACGGCTGTAAAGAGCAAAAAGCCATAATGATTTTAATTTATGTATATTCCCATACAGTCGCTCACTGTTATAATGAGCATACTGCATGGATATACTGAATAAATTTTGGTAACTATGCAAACATTCTTAATTGCTCGAGTAGGCAAAAAGACCCAATTCTTGGAATAGACGAAAATGAAAAGGGCAACTTAGCTTTAGGACCACCTGCATTGGATTAGTGGCTGATTTATGACCTTGTCCTTCCGGGGACAGGGGCTATACAATAGTGCATTGGCATTCTGCTTGTCGCATTACCCTATTTACGGATTGTCTAAGAATTTTGGAAGTGCGACTTCTAAGAACGTTGTATGCATTTCGAGACTTCCAAGAATTTTATATGCAGATCACTTTATCATTTTAAAGTAAAATCAGTTAGAAATGAACCCTTCCTTTGGAAACATGTCTCCTAACAAAAGAAAGTATCTCTCAATTCGTGAAAAAGTTGAAATTATTCGTGAGTTAGAACATGTTGCAAAAAATCTTGAAGTGTGTAAAAAGTTTTCTTTGTCCTCTTCAAGTGTATTGACATTGTGGAAGAATAAAGATGTTTACATATTGGCACTGGAAAAGAACATAACCGACAAAAAAAAAAAAAAAAAAAATTTAGAAAGTGAGAGGTTACAAACATTGATGAAGCATTGCTTCAAAGTTTCATCACACAAAGAAGTGCTGGGTTTTCAATAGACGGTGCGATCTTGAAGGCTAAAGCGGAAAAATTTGCTAAACAATTTGGACATGACAATTTTGTGTGTGACAACGGTTGGCTGGATCGATTTAAAAATCAACATAACATCGTTTATGCAAAAAGTAGTGGAAAAATTCGATCTGCAGATCCAATAATGGCAAATGAATGGATTGACCGTGTTTGGGCAGAAATCAGGAAGGATTTCAATGACAAAGACATCTACAACAGTTGTACTACTGAAACAGGATCTAGAAAATTTGGGCAGATGGGCCAAGAAGTGACAACATCAAAGTACTGCATATGGGATAGAAGTAACCCCAGAGGCACTTACCAACTGTGTGGTACTACACTTAAGGCGGTAGAAAATGAAAAAGACCTGGGAGTGATTGTGCAGTCAAATATGAAGTATTCTGAGCAATGCAGACAGGCTGCCAGAGCAGGTCATGGGGTATGGTCAATGATATACAGGAATTTTGCTAGCAAGGAAAAGGAGGTGGTTGTCCCTTTGTATGAGGCAATGGCCAGGCCTTGAGTACTGTGTACAGGTCTGGAGGCCTCATTTTAGGAAGGATGTAGAGTTGCTTGAGCATGTACAGAGAAGGGCAACAAGGTTGGTGAGGGGAATGAAGGGATCCTCTTACCAAGAGAGGCTTAAGTTCTGTGAATTGTAGCAGTTGGAGACTAGGCACCTTGGAGGTGATCTGATTGAGGTGTATAAGGCCTTGAATGGATTGAGCATGCTGAATTCTGATGGGATTCTTCTGCTAGCTCAGATTATGAACCTGTGGAGGCACAAATTCAAATTGAGGAAAGACAGTTGTAGAATAGATATGTGGAAATTTGCCTTTAGCCAGTGGGTGGTTAATTGCTGGAACAAACTTCCACCTGTTGTGGAAGTTGATAGCTTAAATAAATTCAAGGAAGAACTGGACAAACTTTTAGAGGGAATGGTTGTGTGAAATTGTTTTTTTTTTTATTTTTTTATTTTGGTTGATGCTACATAAGCTCATATGCTTGCTTTCTTGTAACACATATCTCTACTACTACTACAACAACGCCAACGAAACAGGACTTTTTTATAATTTGACACCTGACAATACATTTAAATTCAACGGGGTAAAATGTGTTGGTGGAAAAAAATCAAAGGCTCGCTTGGCAGTACTTGTATGCGCAAATATGACAGGAACTGATAAAAAAAAAAAATGTTTGTTATTGGAAAATCGTTAAAATCTTGGTGTTTCAAAAACATAAGGAAACTTCCTGTGGATTACACTGCAAACAAGAAAGATTGGATGACTTCAGATATTTTTCAGCAATACTTAAATGATTGGAATAAGGAGCTATTCAAAAAGAAGAAAAATATTTTATTGTTAGTTGATAACTGTCCTGCACATCCCCAGATTCAAAATTTGTCCAAGATTATGCTAGTGTTTGCGCCTCCCAATGCGACATCAATTTTACAACCAATTGACATAGGTGTAATCAAGAGTTTGAAAGGATTTTATAGAAGATTTCTATATCTGACCAGTCAAAGAGAACAGAAACTTACCGAGTCTATATCAATATTGGATGCTATAAATTTATTGAATGATGTGTGGAACAACGTTACTTCGACAACCATATTGAATTGCTTCAAGAAATCAAAGTTAAATTCAAACGAAATTTCAATTGTAGATGAAGAAGATGGAAATGAAGAAAACAACTTACCATTATCCGAATGGTTGATATGTAACGACATTGTAGGTTTTAATACAGATAACATCAATGAATTTGTATGAGTCTATGACAACTTGTTAATTAGTGGTCTTTCTGCAGAGAGTGACAGTGCAGATGCTGTGCTTAACAAAGACGATAACAACGATGGTAAAGACATTGATTGATGATGATATGATGACAATTGAAAGTGAATCAAAATCACAGCTGACAATCTCACAAACTCAAGGTGCAATGGACATTTTAGTCAATTTTTTTGAAGCAACAGGCAAGTAATGAGATTTTTAATGCATTGATTGTTTTAAGGGGAAGCTTATGAAATATCAAAATGAAATCTTTAAAATAAACATCAGTTTTAAGATTCATAAATAAAGACTAATTGAAATCATGTTTATTACTATATTTCATGTTTTCTGTAATTAAAAACAATACTAAATAGTATTGTTTTTAATTACAGAAAAATAAATTGCATTTAGTATTAAGTGTATGGTTTTAAAATTACAGACGAATAAATTGCACTTAATATTAAGTGTATTGTAGTTTATACAAGCATATTAATACAAATAATATGTAGGTGTATACAGTACTTATATTATTTTTCTCTTTAATATTTGTTTTGTTTTTTGAATCTCTTTTTTTCAAGTTATTGAGAATTTAAAAAAATAGGAGATAGATTTAACTCATCACTGATATAAAGTGTTCATTGTTTAATGGCCCCAGGGGTTTCCCCATCTCCGCTATCACTGATATAGCGGGTAACAGTTATATCGACGAAATTTTGTCGGTCCCTTGATGCTCGTTATAACCAAGTTGAACTGTAAAATAAAAATGCAATTAGAGTTGTAAAATATAACTAAAAATGTAACTACATTAAATAAAAATGTAGCTATGCACTACAAAGGTATGAAAAGCACTTCAACCTTTGCAGGGCTGGGCACAAATATGGAGGCCTCATTTTAGGAAAGATGTAGAGCTGCTGAAACGAGTACTGAAAAGGGCAAAGAAGATTGCTGATGGAACAGAAAGTATTTAATGTTAAAGGACCACTTTGGAGTGCAGCCAAGTCCTGGGACAATGTACCCAAGGATACTTTGATAAACGGCTGGCATAAACTAGGGCCATCTAACTTATTTCTTGACAGTGATGATGATTCTACTTCACACTTGGCTACTTCACATGACAAAAGGTTTGTCATGTGAAATAGCCAAGTCTCTTTATGAAGGGGCTATACAAGAGTTTATAAACATTGATGGTGATGCTCCAGTTATGCTTCAACTCACTGATAGTGAAATTGTAGATATGGTAATGAATGCTGGTGGTGGTGATGACAGATGGTGATGACAGTGCACTGAAAGAAGATAGTGTCTATATATAGGTTCATCAGCCTGACTGAGGAACTGATTCAGGGAATGAAGCAAAAGAGCGTCATCAGTGAACAGTATATTATTATTATTATTATTATTATTATTATTAGCCATATGGTGCAAAGAAGCCTGAGGCTTATACTGCACCAGCCAAAAAAAAAAAAAATCCTGAGTTACCGTGAGAGAGAGAGAGAGGAATCACCAAGAAAGAGAAGAATGATGATATCCAGCTCAGGACCCTAGGTGTGCCAAGCCCATACTCACCATATGTGAGCCCCTAGGGTTAAAAGACACGACAAGGATGGAATAATGTGGATGTATAAAATACAAGAGGTTTCCATTAAAGAAAAACCAAAGTATATGAAACAACAGAATCTGCAGGACATATTTCCAAAGGTCAACCAGAAACTTTCAAGTAAAGTTTAGCCTGAGCCTCAGCCTCAACCTTCAACCTCCAATACCTGTGCTTCTTCCCTTGCTGTACCTGTCACCCCAGATGTTGAATTGTCTTCAGATGAAGATTAGTGGATTAATATTGATTAAACAGACCCTGCTTTAGTGTAATTAAGGCCTGTAAGTTTGATTTCTATGCCTGGGAAAATAATGGAGTCAGTAGTTAAGAATTAATGCAAGATCATCTCAATAGGAATGAAACTATAAAGCAATCACAGCATGGGTTTGTTAACAGGAGAGCTTGTCTAATTAGCTACTATGAATTCATTAGAAAGGATCCAAAGAATAATTTTTGCATCATATATTTTGATTACAACAAAGCTTTTGATATTGTTTCACATGAATGATTATGATATATATTGGAGAAATGTGGCATTAGCAACAAAGTTGCTGCCATGGATAAATAAATGGTCAAGTTGTAGGGACAAAGTAGTTATAAATGATCATTGTCCTTCATGTACTAATGTTATGAGTGGGGTATTGGAGAGTTTGTTGTTGGGCACTTTACTGTTTTTAATATTTGTTAATGATATTGATATAAGTTTTTCAAGTATGATGTCTAAGTTTTCTTAAAAGGTAGTCAGGGTGCTTAATGATTAATTAGGGTATGCTATTTTAACAAGATCTCTATAAACCAGGTGGTTTGTCTGAAAAATAGCAATTGAGGATTAATTTTGATAAAAGAAGGGTATTGCATTTGGGTAGCAGTAATCCCAGAATAACATACCATTTTGATAGCACCAAACTTGACAGTCTGACATGAACGTAGTTCATGTCAGACTGTCATGTCAAAAAATAAGGCCTTTGATAGATAATAGATGAAAACAAAAAGAGAGAGGGGGGGGGAATACCATGTTGAAACAGAAGAGATCAAACTCTCAACCTCAATTTATCTCAAAGTTAACAAGTCTACCCAGTTCAGGCGGGGGTTTGGATCCCATCAATGTGCATATAGACACAGGGAAGACCTAAATAATCCAGTGTTAGGAAAATATCCACAATATGTGAGACATAAGAAGATGAAGGAAATAAATTGAAGTCAAATGAATTTGTGTCAAAAGTCTTATGCTGCGAGAGCTATATATTGTCATTGTACATGTAGGGCATATCCTCATTCTGTAGTATATAGCATTGAGCAAACAATTTGCTATTTAGTGCATTGCTGCTGATAGCATTGATCTCATAATGTGGAGCACCTCAACAGTTGAAATCACCACACTTAGTAGCAAACTGAATTACTCACTGCTGCTTACAGAATGAGGCCTTCATTAATGATTGTGTGTGACATTCCTGACAACAGTGTGGATGGGGGGGGGGAGTTCTTCCTGTCTAGGTGAAACTCAAATCCAGGCCTTTTCCATATAGTGTGGAAGGACAACAGAATTTTTCATTATTCTGTAAGCTGCTAGAGAATGATCATCACTTGTGAAAAATTACTTTATACAGGTTCAATTAAGATTTTATTTATTTCCATTATCATTCCTATAGTGATATCTTATATAAAAGATTCTTATGGTGAATCTTATTTGAAAGATTTTTTATAAGCAAATGACAATGGTATAGTGGAGCATTCATTTTTATTCATTCTTGAAAATAGAGTATTCTCCAGGAGAGAAAAAAAAAAGCAGGCAATGAGCTTTCAATTGTAACATTACTGGCAAAAGCAGTGATTATGCTAATCTGCTTTTAGAACGTCTGTGTGGACATTCTCTTGCTAAATGCATGTAATTTGATTATGAATCAACAGTTTTATTTTATTTTTTTAGATTATTTCCAAAATCTACAGACTTGACCTTTGCAACTTGGATCATGTATAACTCCCCAACAATGTTAATATGTGTATTCATAACCTGGGTGATACTACAGATGTTTTTTATCCGATGTTGGTAAGTATTAATTGTTTTCAACTGCATTTAGAATTATTTCTCATTTATTGAAGAAAATAATACAGATATTGCAAAAATTTTATATTTTTATACTTCATATTATTTCTGAATTTGGCATTAAACAATTCAAAGCTAACAGAAGTTTGAATTATTTTTATTTAAACCAACGGTTCAGCTTACAATAGTATTAATGAATAGTATTAATCAATCATATTAATGAATTTTTCTAGGAGATCATCTGTGATTTTCTTCAGGGACCACTATTAACAGGTCAGTTAATCTTTTTTTTTTTGGAGTATCCAGGGCTATGTGAAATGGGTAAAAGTGACTTAGTTGAAGCAAAAGAGCTCCTCATCACAGAAGGACCCTTGGAAGATTTGTTAAATATTATAGCTATGCTATAACAAAAGGTATCCCCCCAACAATAAAAAAATTGACCATTTCTTTTCCTATTCTTGGAAATTTTTGACACATAGCTATTTATAGTATTTTAATTAAAGACCGGGTGATGGTTTCAAGAGGAATCCTGGGTGAAAATAATTTGTGGGGTCCCTTAAAAATATTAACTAAACTATTCCTGTTATTTATGTTAATTTTTACGATTAATTTTTAATATTGTAAATACCTTAAACAGTAGACTCAGAATAATGGCACCTTCGGGGATTCAAGATGCCGTTGTTTCGATTTTTCCATTATCTAGAAAGTTTTATTTTAAATATATTTAATGTAAAAATAATGAGGCTAAAAAAGAAATAGAGAGATTAAGAATGCAATTTTATCAACTGCACATAAAAAACATAAACATGTTAACGATCCAATGCTATACTCTGCCATTAATATACTCCCACTTATGCCTGTTCTATTTTCTATTATTATTATATCAAGTTTGTCACTAAGATGTAATGTTGTTCTTCTTTTCTTCTCTGTATGAGGTTTATTAGCATTAGGAGCCATAGTGAGGGGTTTTTAGTTTAAAATAAATGTAAAACAGCATATGATGTCAGTACAGAATTCACTTTCAAAATGGCAAACTTAAACAAATACAGTAATCAAGTGACTTTTTTTCCCCCAGTACCGATCTCAATTTGCCATTATTTCAACAGTCAACTGAATATACCACAGTTCAAATCATTCTTTTGTATACTTTCACATTGGTATATTCTTAGTCACGCAAAGCATGGGATCCTGGGTTGTCCCATTTAAATAATCTAAAATCTGACCCTGTTCATGCAGTTTTTTCGTGTATTATACCAGTGTGTGTGTGTGTGCGTGTGTTTATTGCACAGGCTGAAAAACTCAGAATAATTTGTGATAGAGTACCTTACTCCTGCTAGAGATTTCCTAACTACAGCCCCAAATGAAAAGGTCTTTAATGATTATTTTAGTAACCAGTAAGATTTAAACCCAGACCTCACCAAATGAGTGATGAGGGAAAAATGACTATACTGTCACAGAGGACTAATTGACCAGAAGCCAAGACAGTGCATGGGCTTGAACATTGCAAGGTTAACTCGCCTGTTAATATATTAAGTTAGGGTCAATTATAGTGCCACCTTTCCCAAAATTTGGAAGAGGTGATGTCAGTGTGTCCCTCCTGGTCCTTGGCAGCAATTGTTATTGGACAACAAGAGAAAGCAATATTTCAGCAGTGACATAAATGCATTAAGAATATCCAGATAAAGAAACCACAAGGTGGCAGTGATCATAATGTATTGATATGGAATATACTTGAAGATATAACTAATGATGTTAAGGGAAAAGGATTTTGCTTTCATAGAGGCAACTACAGTATCTAAGGCAGTTCTTAAATTCTTTTCATTGGAACCAAGTGATGATGTTACCAACTGCAAACTCTAAAGGCAAGGCATTGAGGGATGTAATCATAGAAACTACTAAGCTTTTTATACTAACTCAGAGATACAATTAAATTTTATTAAATACAATATGATTTAGAGATACAATTTAAAGGTTAAACCTAAATGGATATCAGACGAACTGTTGAGACTTGTGGAAGAGAAAAGAAATGCATGAGATGATTTTAAATTAGCAGGCAACATGGAATCCTACAGCAAGTAAAAAGTAGTCTGCAATCAGGTCACAAAAGGGGTTAGGCAGGCTAAGGCAGATTAATGTCCTTAGCTAAGAATGCAAAAAATTCTTTGCTTATTTTAACACCAGGCAGAAAGGGAAGAATAACATTGCCCCACTAGATATGAATGGAATAACTATTTATGATGTCATTGAGGTTTTTGATAAACTAAATAAATATTTTGCATCTACATTCACACATGAAGAAGTTTTTAGGGATGAGAACACCAGAAGTACACCAAGTTATAACTGGGAGCTAAATGATTTTATTATAACTGAGAAGAAAGTGGAAGAGAAATTGCTATATCTAAAAGTAAATAAGGCATCTGGGGCAGATGAAATCCAGTTAGATTAAAATAAGCAGGAAAACAGATTAGCAAACTCCTTAGGCATAATTATGAAAGCATCCATGGATTCGGGGAAGGCTTCTATACATGGGAGTCATCAAGACCATACTTACACTTCCTGGGGCCTGAGGTGCTAATCTCTTGCAGGACCCACTCAAAAGATACCAGAGTCCAAAAAAAAAAAGCTTGCATATATAAATATAATCAGAAAAAAACAATTATTTTTACCAATCTGTTTAAACACAAACGTAACAGTACATATAAAATATATCACGTGGTCAGCATATTGACTTACATTGCCGTGTTTCTGGTTTTTTCGCAACCAGCATCTGCTACCCTTTCATAAGTAGCTCCTTATTTCACATCACAATGCTGGGTGAAAACCATAAATTTGGGCCTCCATTGGAATACCCGGGCTGCCTGCACCAAAGACATGAGTGTCAGCACTGAGCTATGGGGAAACCCAACAACAATAAATTATAATACACAAATAAGTACGACAAATTAGTGTAATTACTAATTTTGTTTTAAAAATTTGAGATTACAGAGGCAATGCGAGCCTCCCCCCCTCTATGGTGAGGTCCAAGGCTAGTCCTCATGTGCCTGTTCATAAGTACAGCCCTGGGCATCATGCAAATGTGCCCTCTATTCAGAAAGGGGGATCAAAGGGCAACATGAGCAGTTATAGACCTGTAAGTTTGACTTCTGTTCCAGGGAAAATAATGGAGGCAGCAGTAAGAGGTATTGCAGGATCATCTTAACAGGAATGTACAGTAAGTGTCAGTTATAGTGATCACTGGTTATAAGAATCAGCCACTCAATAGAATCAAATTTCGAAGAACCAATCCAAATCAATAAAATGCACTACACTTTCATCGTTTGCTAGAATCACATTGTCGGTTATAAGATTCAATTTTGAATGCCTCTGTGATATATTTTTCTAATGCACATTTCTAGAGGTCACATTTATAGAGATCACAACCATAAAACAATAAAAACAATTTGCAGTTTCCAGTTTATTGGGCTTTTCTATTAGTGCAATAAATGGGTAGTAAACTCGATCTTATTCATTTGCAATAATACCGATAGCTGGAATTCTGTGTTTTCATGTTATTATGGTGAAATGTGTTTCCCCTTTGCTGAAATCTGCTCTTCATTTCTATATCTAATCTTCATCTCACTTGCATGTGTCACGTTAGTTTCAATTTTTGTATGTCGTGTGTTTTGTTATTGATTGAAGCTTATCTTTTTTACTGTGTTTTAAATTTTACTACCAAATAAAAAATGTCAGTGAATAGAAAGAAAGTGAATTTGAGTGCAAATGATAAGTTACAAATTATGAAACATACGATAAATTAAACTTAGGCAATATGCCTCAATGGGAAGCGGCAGTAAAATTAGGAATGCCTCATTCATTTTTATCAAAATTGTTAAAATCATGTCACACGTTAAACACTAATGTGATTAGTGAAACCAGAAAAAGTAAGCTTGAAGGGAAATGCCAAACAGTAGATAAAGCTCAGTTTGTATGGTTCAAACAGGCCAGCTCATTTAATGTGCCAATCAATTGTAGCATTCTTCTTCAAAAAGCTAATGATTTTGCTGAAAAACTACACAAAGAGTTTAAGACGACGGACGGATGGCTGACAAGATGGAAGGAGAGGCATGATATTGTTTACAAAAAACTTCACGGAGAAAAACAGGATTCCGATCATTCTGCAGCTGACATCTTGTTGAAAACCTCTTGGCAAATTGTGTTAAGCACTTATAATCCTGAAGACATTTTTAATACAGATGAAACAGGGTTGTACTACAGGGCTACCCCAGACCATGGCATGATTTTTAAAAATTCCTCCGCATCTGCAGGAAAGAAGATCAAGGACAGGATTACAGTTCTTTTAACATGCAACGTAACGGGAACAATCAAGATGAAGCCATTAGTTATCAGCAAGAGTAAATCGCCTAGATGTTTTAAAGGAGTAATACAGCTGCCTGTCGAATATGCCAATAATACCAATGCTTGGATGACAGCTTTTTAATTTGAAGACTATCTTTGTAAATGGGATTTGAAATTTGATAAGAAAAACAAAAAAATTGCATTGGTTTTGGACAACTGCCCAGCTCATCCAAAGTTGACTTTCAAAAATATTGAATTAGTTTTTCTACCTTCAAACCCCATCACTGATTCAACCTCTCAACCAGGGAATAATAAAAACCTTTAAGACCTTTTATAGATTGGATATGAGCCGAAGAATTATCCATTGTATAGATGAAGGTTTGGGAACATCATCCGATATCGCAAAGCAGATAACTGTTCTAGATGCACTTCATATGATAATGAGTGCCTGGGATGAAGTTTCCAAAACCTGCATTAGCAAATGTTTCAAAAATGTCGATTAATTATTCATGATGGACAACTAAGTCATGATACTGATCACGTTGAAAAGCCTGAAGACATGGGTGAACAGGAGTTTAATGATTGGATGGACAGAGATGGTGATCTACAAGTTACTATACTACAGCTCTAACAGATGAAGAAATTGCCCAGTCTGTTACTAATAATTTTTCCGAGGAGGAGGTGGAAAATGAAGATGAACCTGAATGAATTCCAGTTACGAAACTCCAAACTCGTGAAGCTATAGCCATCCTGAGGAGAGCATTGGAAGAAACTGGTGCAAGTGATCGTGAATATAAACTTTTATACAATATTGAAAAATCTATAAATAGACTTTGTAGTGATAATTTAAAGCAATCTAAAATAAGTGACTATTTTAAATTATAATCATATTACAAATTGTTATGTTTAATTAATATGTATATTAATTAAGCTATGTACATAAGTATAAATTTATTTTTATTTTTATTTGTGGAGAAATTTATTTTTATTTTCTTCGGAATGTAAAAATCAGAAGAATATTCTGATTTTTATGTATCGTTTAATTGGTAATAAACCTTTGGTATTAAAGTGTAAATTTGCGCTTTATATCTTTATTTTTATAGCCTCTGGATAATATTTGTCGATTTTCACTTATTAGAATCGCCGTTTATTAGAATCAAAATTCAATTTGCAAACGTGATCACTATAACTGGTGCTTACTGTAATTATGTTGAAATCATGGCATGGGTTTGTTGGGGGAGACTGATCCAATTTTGCCTGATGTTTGACTAATCTGATTAGCTACAATCGTGTAGTAACAAATATTTGATTAATCTGATTAGTTGTTCTGGCAGCCTGTCTGCTTAGAGAACTTCTTATGGCACCTCCGTAGCCAGGTCGACAGGAGCAACAGTGCGGAGCACACACTTCTTGATTAGACCGGGGTTCGAGGCCGTGACCACCAAATATGGGGGATGCAGAAAGGTCAGTGAATAACCACCGCATATCCCGGGGCAATATGGCCTTAGTTGCTAATGCTCCTAACAACCAAATAACAAACAGAACTTCTTATTTAACTGCACAATTACCCCCCCAGGTCTTCTTCATTTTTCACCACCCGGAGTGTAGTACCACACAGTTGGTACATCAATCTGGAATTACTGCTACATTTCATCAATGTTAAACTTCAACTGCCATTTCTCAGCCTGTCTGCCTAATTTTTCTAGATCTTATTGCAGTAAGTAGCTCACCCTGATTGCTGTCAATTACCACCCTCTTTCTCAGACAACATACACAAAGGGATGTAAACTGAATTTGAAAAAAGAATGGCTGCAAGATAGATGTGAGAAAATTTGCTCTCAGCCAGAGAATTTTTGATTATTGGAACAAACTGCCATCTGATGCAAAAACTGCCCTCTTCCTTAAATTTGAATAAATTTAAGGAAGAATTACACATACTAGATGTGGTGGACAGATGAGGTGGGTAGTGTTGGATTTTTTTTTTTTTTTTTTTGCTAATGAAATTTAAGCTTGCTTCCTTACATCGTTTGCTAGTACTAATAGTACCGATAACAAACAGAGTTCATTGTTATTACTCTTACAATATTTTATTAATAAAATGTATATTAAATTTTCAGTATTCTAATTAATAAATAAAGAAAATTTTTATGTTTCATTGTTTATAAAAGTTATTTCTTTGTCAATTCAAAAGCAGATCTGGAGAGAGGTAATCTGGAAATTATCTACTTTGCTACAAGATTATTCTATGTACATGTTTTGTGCTATTTTTAACAGAAACTCAGTAGAGAAACTACAAATTGTTCTGCCCCCCCCTGAGATTTGCAAACAGGCTCTCCTATCTCTTTAACACCCAGTTCAAATCAACTATTTTACTCCTTTCATCTCTCCTCTCCCATCTCTTTAACACCCAGTTCAAATTAACTATTTTGCCCCTTTCATCTCTCCCATCCCATAGCAGTGAACCTGATGATATGTTAGTTTCACCACTGTGCTATCCCATCTCAAGTTTTTCAAAATGTCATAATACAGCAGTACCATCAAAAGAGTTGTTAGGGTAGTGAGACCATCTTCTTTTGACCTTCCAGTGATAAATTTTATGATATGGTTACAAGTGGCACCCTGGTCTGAAGAACATTCAGTGAAATATCTATTGTGCATTGTTGGTTCAAGATTTCAAGGCCATTCTCTGTACCTTTCTGAACATACAGAAAGTTTCACTAAAGTTATGTAAATGATATTTGTTTGTACAGAGTTCTCAAATGAAATGTCCTGATTGAAGCACTGCCATTTTTTCCTCTGCTTTGACTTGCTGTTTTCAGTTTCTCTTTAATGTAAACAAACAAATGTTTATTGCTAGACAGTTGCAGCAATTACAAGAGAAATTAGTACTCTTTGTTTTATGTTTAAAATGGCTTCTTTTCTCTGTTATTATTATTAGACAAGATGTGGCTGTTTAAATAACAATATTTGCAATAAAATAAATATAATGAAATATTTCATACCTTAAGTTATATCCTTCAAAATAATTGCCTTGGGCTTGAATACTCTGTTCCATATGTTTCTTCCAAGCACAGAAATGTTTCTGGAAGTCATCTTCTATAAGCCCTTTCAATACTTTGGTTGTTTTTTTTTTTTTGTGACTATCTTCAGTGGACTGAAATGGGGTTTCCCCTAAGTACACTTTTCAGTTTAGGGAAGAGAAAAGTCATAAGGGGCTAGGTCTGGCGAGTCCGGTGCATGTTCATGCACAGGGATTTGTTTTTTTGGCCATAAACTGGTGAACAGAGAGCACATTGCATGCTGGAGGATTGTCTTGATGGAGCATCCAACCATTCTTCCACATGACTTTGTCAGAACTTTAGTGTAGTATGTTTGATTGACAGTCTGGTTTGGTGGGATATATTCGGGGTTTTTATTTTTGATTATGACATTCTTGCTTTTTTGATCTGGAGGATTGTTTTTTGTTTTCCACTGCATCGACTGTCTTTTATTAAATTCTGGGACAGCCAACTTTCATCACAAGTTATTACAGTACTGAGAAAGTCTGGATCTTTTTTCAGTTTTTTTTTCAAAAAATATCCACAAACTTGGAGTCTTCTCATTCTTTGATCTTTGTACAAAATTTTTGGCACCTCCTTTTTTTTTTTTTTTTTTTTTATTTGGTAGTTGTTGGCGCATCGGCTTCTGTGGCCATAGTGCACCTCCCAAGGTTTTTGCAGTACTTTGATCCAAGCCCGAGGCGGGATTCGAACCCGCGACCTTTGGGTTGCCAGGTAGGCACCTTACCCACCTGGCTAGCCCGGTCGGCGGCACCTCCTTGGCACACTTTTCTCATGCCAAAATTTCCAGTTCAAATTTTTCTGTTTCTTTGTCCATATTGAGTTCTGATGCAACCAATCTAATGATTAAACGATGATCACTTCTAACCAGTGTCCCTACCTGGTCCACATTTTCATCAGCTTTGGTGGATACCGGACAACCTGGTCATTCACTGTCTTCCACATTCTCACTTAGTTCTAAAAATCTTTTATGCCATTCAAACACACGAGCTCTTGACATAGTGCCTTCCCCATAAACTTGATACACAGCTCATAACTATCAGTTGACATTTTCTTTGGGTTTTATGAAAAATTTGAGATTGATTCGTTGTTTGATTCCTTTGTCTGTCAATTTTCTGGCAAACTGCAAAAACACAATGTAATGAAATCTGTCTCACTGCAAAGCGAATGAGCATGTTGGAATGTAACTTGGCAGACAACTAGGGTTCATAGTTAACTTATGTGTCTTTATTTCACAGGTGGTGCTTGGTGTGTAGTGGCTGCATGCACAGTCTCATTATTTAATAGCCACACTTCATATATGTGAAATGATTTTATTTTTTTCTATTATTATTATTATTTTTTATTATCATTATTTTCAGTAGAAGTAATGAAATTTAGTTTTTGCAAATAGCAGGTGTAAAAAAAGTACAGCCTTTATAAATTAAAAATTTTCATTTAAAAAGATAAAAAATTACATTCAATAAGTATTGAAATTCATTATTAAATGGTCTATCATTTGTATATAACAAGCAAATTCAAAAAAAAAAAAAAAATCGAAAACATTTTTCAGAAACAAAACAGAAATTCTGGCATTCATCAGACCAGGTGCCACTCTAATTGTAAAAATTGGTGGTAGTGCCATCTCTGCCAAGTTAAATTAATAGAAAAAGACTTTGGTTGCGAAAAGTGTATTTATTTGAATTATGGCAAAGCCCTTTGAAATATGAAGTTGCCTCCAAGTGAGAGAACTATGAGCATGTTAGCAGAAGAAAATAATGCTACTCTGCATTATGGTTCTCTGTCTTTACTAAATTTATGGAAGTGTTCCTGCTATTTTATTTTATAGTTTCCACTGTTCAGTTATTGAAAGAGTTTACAACTTAAGGCACTGATGCCAGAGGCAGCACCAGGTTTTTCAAATGGAAGAACGAAATGATTTCATTTAATCATTCAGCAAAACATTGCTATGAAAGACAGGCAGGCCTGCACATGTTTCAGTTTAATTTCAGTGCCCACCTCAATGTATTATGACTCCTTACTCATCTTTTGTATACTCATTTTTACAAATTAGCAGCAGATAGTTATACACAGATTTTCTGATTTCAGAAATTCACCACTGGCATTAGTCTCCAGATCACAGGAAAACTGATGCATAAACTCCCGCAACCTTACTTTTACTTTTTACAACTTGAATTCTATTTATGCTAATGTAGCATTCTCTGACATAGTCAGAAGTGTGTAAATAAGTAATTTTACCTTCTAGTGCAAGAGAAGATGCTGCTAAAGAAGATTATGTAAAACAAATAATTCAAAAGAGTTATGAGGAACTTGGTCCAATAACGTAAGTAAATTCCTCGAAACAGATTACAAGGAGTACAGCATAAAACTGTGAATAATTATCAATAGTCTTTTGTAATTTTGAACTCAAACTAATTATTCTATCCTACAAAAATATTTTAAAGGTGAGTATGGCATAGGTGGCACTGCTGTCTTTTGTGCTTACAAACAATTTTGAGTGCCTGGGAACAATGGGTTTTTGGAAAAATTTTTCTATCTTTTAAATATATAATTAACATATTAGCATTAATAGAGGGCATATGATACAAGAAAGCAAGTTTATAGAGCATCAGCAAAAAAAAAAAAGAAAAAAAAAGCGCCTCTTCCCATTTCACCCATCAATTCACTCCAAATGTTTGTCTAGTTCTGCCTTGAGCATAAGCCTCAGGTTTCCTTCCACCATATTGCTAATAATAACAATAATAACTTATTTAAGTTGTTGACCTCCACTACAACACATGGAAGTTTGTTCCAACTATCAACCACCTGGTCACCTCCATAGCCAGGTGGGCAGGAGCAGCAGTGCGTAGCACACACTTCTTGATTACACCAGGGTTCGAGCCCATGACCACCAAATACAGAAGATGCGGAAAGGTCAGGGAATGACCACCACATATTCCTGGAGCAAAATATGGCCTTAGTTGCTAATGCTCCTAAAAACCAAACAACAACATCAACCACCTGCTGGCTAAAGGCAAATTTCTGCACATCTATTCTACAATTGTCTTGACTCCATTTGAATTTATGTCCCCTCAGATGAGTAATCTGAGCAAGAGGAAGAATTCTTTCAGCATTGAGCTTGCTCAAACCATTCAAGCCCTTATATACCTCAATTATATCACCTCACAGGTGCCTAATCTCCAGATACATTGCAATTTGCAGAAATTAAGCCTTTCTTGTTAAGAGGACCCCTTTGTTCCACTTGCCAGTCTCGTTGCCTTTCTCCGTACTTGTTCAAGCAGATCTACATCCTTCCTAAAATGAGGTCTCCAGACCTGTATGCAGTACTTAAGGTGTGGCTGACCATTGCCTTATACAAGGGGACAATCGTCTCCTTATCCATGCAAACAAAATTCCTGTATATTATTATTATTATTAGCCATATGGTGCAAGGAAGCCTGAGGCTTATGCTGCACCAGCCAAAAAAAAAAAAAAAAATTCTGAATCACCCTGAGAGAGAGAGAGAGAGAGAGAGAGAGAGAGAACAAGTCAGAAGTAGAAAGGAATCAACAAGAAAGAGACTGCTCTGGACTCTGGGTGTGTCAAGCCCATACTCACCAGATGTGAGCCCCTGGCACAAGATGCCATGAGCTACTCTTGCAGCCTGTCTATACTGCTCAAAAAAATTCATATATGACTGCACAATTACCCCCAGGTGAGTGTAGTACCACCCAGTTGGTACATTACCATATGCAGTACTTTACATTTGTCAAAGTTAAAATCAGTTGCCACCTCTCAGCCCATCTGCTCAACTTTTCTAAATCCTGCTGCAGTAGTGTATACTGTCATTACAGTCATTAACAACCCTGCCAAGCTTCCTATCATCTGCAGATTTAGACATTAACCTGGTATACCTTCATCAATATCACCGATAAATACAGAAAACAACAATGGTCCCAACACCAAATCCTGGGGGACTCCATTTATAGCATTAGTCCACAAAGAGCAGTGTCCATTCATTACCACTCTTTCTCTGTCTTCTCCCACTCAACCATCTTTTTATACATTATAGCAACTTGCCCTTAATTCCATATTGCTCCAATTTGTACAGTAGTCTTCCATGTGCAACAGTATCAAAAGCTTTTCTAAAATCCAAGTATATGATATCAAAATTATATTTTGCATCCAGTTCCTTTGTGACCACAACATAGTATCCAATGAAATTTGTCAGGCAAGACTTCCCCTTAACAAACCCATGCTGTGTCTGAAACTATATCTGCAGGTTTGTCTAGATGATCCTGCATTGCTTCTTTAACCAATGACTCCATTATTTTTCTGGAACAGCAGTTAAACTAACAAGTCTGTAATTACTTGTCACCATTTGATCACCCCTTTGTGAAATGGGGATACATTTGCACATCTCCAGTCCATGGGGACCTCAACTGAGTCCAAAGAAGCTTTCATAATTATGGCTAAGGGTTGCTTATTTGATTTGCTGTCTCCTTTAGTATAACTGGATAGATTCCATCCACCCCAGGTGTCTTTCTTTCTTATGTTCAACTTCAACAGTTTCTCCTCCACTTTTCTCTCAGTTATTACAAAATCATTTAGCTCCCTGCCAGAGTTTGATAAGCTTCTGGCCTCCACTTCCCTACAGACATTCCTCATGTGTGAATGTATGTTGATGCAAAATACTCATTTAGTTTGTAAGCTACCTTCGATTGTTGACGGTTCATCAACAATCAATTGACGGTTTGATTGTTGACGGTTCATCGACAATCGAACTGTCGATGTCAAGTACACCAATCCTCATTCATCTCCTCCCTTCTAGAATTTACATAAGTAAAGAAGTTTTTGCTGTTTTTCTTTGCATGCTTTGCAAAAGATTTCTCGTAATCTGCCTTTGCTTGCCAAACTTCCTTTGTGACTTGATTACAGACTAGCTTATATATACCATAGTCTTCTGTGTCACCTAATAATTTATATGCATCCCATGCATTTTTCTTCTCTGCCGTGAGTCTCATTAGTTCATCTGCCATCCATTTAGGCCTAAACCTTGAACATTATTTCTTAGTATGAAAAGTCTAGTAGCTTCCCAGATTACTTCCTTGAATGCTTCCCATTTAGAATTTGCCGATGGTAACATCATCAGTTGGTCCCACAGTATAGAGTATAAAAACTGCCTGAGACCACTGTAGTCACCTTTACGAAAGCAAAAAACCTTCCCTTTACCCCTGATGGTAGTTACATCTTTAAGTAAATCTCACATTAGCACACTGTGTCACTGCCACCTAGTGGTTCCTTTATTTGCAGATTCTTAATGCATGGAGAATCACTGCTGATAATCAGATCAGGAGTATTACTCCCCCATAGTTGCCTCTTGAACATGCTGCTGTAGAAAACAATCATCCAAGAAATCTACAGAAGTCTTGCTAATGTGCGAGTGACCAATCAACAAGTTCTAGTCAATATCTGGAAAGTTAAAATCCCCCATTATAAGACATTCTGATGAACTGGCCCACTCTATTTCTCTGTACAGTTGTTAATTGTACTCATCTGCGTTATTAGGCCTATAATACACTTCTACTCTCAATTTTGTTTCTCAGTGCTTATGTCACACCAAACCGACTCAACATTTCACTGCTGTCCACCCATGTTAGCTGGATGCACTTCCTTAGATTTTATATGTTTTTTAACTAACAGCATAATCTCTCATCCCTTCCTATCCCCTCTGTCCTTTCTGTACAAGTTGTACAACCTGAATTCCAATTTTGTATTCCTTATATCTGTGTGACACCATATCTCATATCTCAACAACATCTGTCTTTGATGTCTTGACCAGCACCTCAAATTCATCAAATTTATTTACTAAACTCCAAACATTAATCTACTTGCAAGTTCTAAGGGTAAGAACACCTGTTCTTACCCTTAGTTATCTTAACACAGTCCATGTATTTACTTGATCTGTGATAACTCCCAGCAGTCCTGGAAATCCTTAGCACCTTGCTTTCCAGGCTGCTGCTCATTTCAATAGAAGCAGTGCAAAAATCACTTTCACCTCTGCATGCAGCTATTGTTAATCTATTAGTCTGTGAATCCCACAAGCTAGCAGATTTCCAATCCACCTAACACTACCTCGATGCCATCAGCAAATATTCTTGCACCCTTTCTATTTAAGTGTTTCCCATCCCTGTAGAAGCAGTCTCTCCAGTCTATTAAAGTAGTTTATTAAATTGTCTTCAATAAATAGTTTAATAGTCTTAGTCATCTGTGTTAGATTATTTTTAATTTTCACTAGAGATTTTGCAAGTTACAACTTAATATATGTAGAACCTTGGTAGCGATGATTTGGTGCAAATATTCTATCTCATATACAGTAGTGTGTGGCAAGAGAATTTTAGTGTTTTAATTGTGGTAAAGGTATCTTGATAGTTTGAACCACATAGGTTAGCATTAGTTAGATGATTTTATTATCTATTATAATTAACTATGTAAATGTAACAGTATATCATAATACACTGAAAGGGCAGAATTCGTAGGATACCTGGTTCCTGGACATTGCAACACTGTCATCTCTCTCGCTAGTGGACAACCCACCGCTTGGCAGGTATATAGGGATGATAGTGGGTGCCCAATGCACGGGTCACTCTATTGTGGAGCTGGCACAGAAATTGCACTATCCCTGTTCAAGTATCAGTAGTGTATTGGGAATACACCATTTCCAGAATAACATCTCATCATGGACATTGCTGTGGGCGGAGAAAGGTGGTGGATAAACGTGGCCGTCAACATCTGTCTCACATTGTTTCAGCCAACCAGAGAGAGGCTGTGGCACAAATCACCACTGACTTCAACGAGGGAGGTGCCCAAAATGTCTCCACCAAGACCATCAGGTGATGATTACCTGTAGTAGGTTATGGGAGCCGCCGACCCACCAGGGTTCCATTGCTAATGCCACGACACAGGACTCTATTCCTCAACTGGGCAAAAGAACATCGGCACTGGACCTTGGATGATTGGAGATGGGTCTCCTGGTCCAATGAGTCCCATTTCCATTTATTTCAAGCAGGCAGGAGGGTACGTATCTGGCAGAAACTGCATGAAGCTATGCACCTGTCATGTCAACAAGGAACTGTTTGGGCAGGTGGACAGTTGATATTGGTCTGGGGGAGTTCAGCTGGCACATGTTGGGACTTCTGGTTCATCTAGACACATCTCTGAATGGTCCAGGTTATGTGTCCATCCTTGCAGGCCATCTGCATCCCTTCATGGTCATTGTGTACCCACAGGGCACTGGACTTTCAGAAGGATAATGTGCCTCCCCACAGAGCCGTGGTGACTAGAACATGGTGGGAAGAGCATTCTGCAGATTTTACTACCATGGAATGGCCTCCCTGTTCACTGGACATGAATCCTGTGGAGCATCTTTGGGATGCTGTGGAAAGGTTCATTTGAGTTTTGGATCCTCAATCCAGGAATGTGACAGAATTATGGATAGTGATGCAGCAAGCATGGATGGAAATATTTGTGGAACGCTTTCGTGAACTAGTGGACTCGATGCCTCGTCGTGTGATTGCCCTTATTCGGGCAAAAGGTGGGCCTACCTGTTACTAGGTAGGGTATCCCATGATTTCTGATTAGTTATGCAGTAATGATATGTACTAGCCTATCAAGTTGAGTTATTATTACGGCATTTAAGTGTTAATATAGTGTAGTATTCTCAATTATATTGAATTTAAATGGAAATCATGCCCCAGACTAGAGCTGCAAAGCAGCAGGAGTGCTGTGACTTGGGAAAGAACTGAAGGGGTGATTCCCTTAAAAATCATGGCCTGAGAGATGTGCTGTTTCTGCAGTGTTTTCCGACTTTCCGAAACAGAACATGATATAGCCAAGGGGATGTCATTATGTATCTTTGGTGTTGAGTGTCAAGAAATGAGCCAACTCTGCATTGCGATGGGCATTTCTGAGAACTTGAAGAGTAGGATAGATGCCTTGAAGATATTAAAATGGGGAAAGCCATCAAGCTCTCAGCTGCCCAACTCAATGCCAGAGCTCACTCTTGTGCATCAGGCAAGACAGAGGCAACTCCCAGGGCACAATGTGCTGGTCCCACAGGTGGTAACTATTGTTGGTAACTTTGTCAGGGAAATAGAAAATGCCTTGTGCAAAAAGGATAGGTAGAATAGGACCAGGGTATATCTGCCAGGGGCAAGAGTTGAAAACATAGAGAAGGTATAATCTTTTAAGGACACAAAAGGTGATATTGTTGTACATGTTGGCACTAATGACATTAAGAGTAGGAGATCTGCTGACGTACTTAACAAATGCAGGGAAAGATCATGAATTACGATTAAATTTGAAAGTGTCTGCAATTCAGCATAGGCATGATAGGAGAGAGTATATGATGAGATGCTTGTCAATCAATTTAGCCCTAGAGAGAGATTGTGCAAAGCTCATGGGGTAGAATATTTCTCAGTGTGATCTGTGCTTCTTAACAGGAGAGACTGCCTCTACAGGGATGGGATAAGTAGAAAGGGAGAAAGAATATTTGCTGATGCTATCGAGGCAGTGTTAGGTGGGTCAGAAAACTGCTAACTTTGGGGGATACGTGGACTGACAGATTAACAAGAGCCACAGGCAGAGTTGAAAGTGATTCTTGCATTGTTTATATTTGAATGCATAGCAACCTGGAAAGCAAGGTGGGATTTCGAGGCCTGCTGTGAGTCATCATGGGAAAAGTAAATACATGGGCTGTGTTAGGGTAACTAAGAGTAAGAACAGGTGCATTTATACTTTCATGTACACCAATACTAGTAGCATAGTAATAAATTTGATGAGTGTGAAGTATTGGTCAAGTCATCAAATGCAGATATTGTGGGGATGTCAGAGATATGGTGTCACTCAGATATAAGAGATTCAGAATTTGAATATGGGGAGTACAGAAAGGACAGACAGGATGAGGATAAGAACAGGTACATGTATACTTGCATGTACACCAATGCCAGGAGTGTAGTAAATAAATTTGATGAATTTGAGGTGCTGGTCAAAACATCAAAGGCAGATATTTTTGGGATATCAGAGACGTGGTGTCACACAGATATAAGGAATACAGAATTGGAATTTGGGGAGTACTGTACAATGCATACAGGAAGGATAGACAGGATAGGACAGGAGGAGGGGTTATGCTCCTAGTTAAGAAGCAGATAAAATTTAAAGCAGTGCATCCAGTGAACTTGTGTGGCAAGTGCAATGTTGGGTTGGGTTGGTTTGATGTGACATAAGCATAGGGAAAGCAAAATGAGAGTAGGAGTTATAGACCTAATGATTCTGATGAATACAACAATTAGATGTACAGAGAATAAGCAGGCCAATAAATCAGAATATCTTATAATGGGGGATTTTAACTTTCCAGATATTGACTGAAACTTCTGGGTTGGTCACTCACACACTAGCAAAACTTTTGTGGATTTTTTGGATGACTGTTTTCTACAGCAGCATGTGAGAGAGGTAACAAGAGAAAGTAATACTCTTGATCTGATTATCAGCAGTGATATCTTCATACATTAAGAATTTTCAGATAAAAGAACCACTAGGTGGCAGTGATCACAGTGTGTTGATTTGAAATTTAATTAAAGTAACTACCATCAAGAGTAAAGGGAAGGGGTTTTGATTTCATAAAGGAGACTGCAGTGGTCTCGGACAGTTTTTAAATTTTATGCAGTAGTACCAACTGATTATGTTAGCATCGGCAAATTCTAAATGGGAAGCATTCAAGGAAGTAACCATAAAAGCTACTAGGTTTTTCATACTAAACTAAGAAATACTGTTCAACCTGAGACCAAAATGGTTGACAGTTTAAAATGATGAGAATTGTTGCAGAGAAGAAAAATGCATGGGATGCATATAAATTATCAAATGATACAGAAGCCTACATTAGACATAAACTAGTCTGCAATCAAATGACTAAAGGTGTTGTTCGGCAAGCTAAGGCAGAGTGTGAGAAATCTTTTCGAAAGGCATGCATCAAAAAACTACAAAGACTTCTTTTCTTTTGTAAACATTAGAAGGAGATGGGGTTTAATCAGAGAGCACCACTTGATATCAGCGGTTCAACTGTTGATGATCCTGCTCACATAGCTGAGAAGCTGAATAAGTATTTTGTATGTACATTCACACATGAAAAATTCTTTAGGGAAGTGGATGCCAAAAGCTTATCAAACTTTCATATATTTGCATGTATCAAACTTGCATGCATGTCAAAAGCTCATCAAATTTACATGGAGCTAATTGATTTTGTAATCACTGAGAGGAAAGTGGAAGAGAAATTGCCGAAGTTAAATATAAGAAAGGCACCTGGGGTGGATGGCATCTATCCAATTATATTAAGGGAATCAGCAAAGGATGTAAGCAAACCCTTAGCCTCAATTATGAGAGCATCCTTGGATTCAGTGGAAGTCTACATAGACTGGAGATGTGCAAATGTATCCACAATTCACAAAGTGGATCAATGAGTGACATGAGTAATTGCAGACCTGTTAGCTTAACTTCTGTTTGGGATTAAAATAATGGAGTCACTGGTTAAAAAAAAAAAAAAAAAGTAATGCAGGACCATCTAGTCAGGGGCACAGTTATACTTCAGTCGCAGTATGGGTTTTTTGTCTGACCAGTGTGATTGGATACTATGATGCAGTAACAAAGGAACTGGATGCAAAAAATAATTTTGATATCATATACTTTGATTTCAGGAATGCTTTTTATATTATTGCACGTAATAGGCCGCTGTACAAATTGAGATAGTCTTGGCATTAAGGGAAAGTTACTGTTATGAATAAAGGGATGTTTGAGAAGACCGAGTTGTTATCAATGGACACTGCTGTTTGTGGACTAATGTTATTGCTGGAGGCCTCCAGGGTTTGGTGTTGGGCCAGTGTTGTTTCCTGTATTTATTAATGATATTGGTCAAGGTTTATCAGGCTTAATGGCTAAGTTTGCAGCTGATACTAAGGTTGACATTGTGGTTAATGATAATAATGGCGGTATGCTACTGCAACAAGATCTAGAAAAATTTGACAGTTGGGCTGAGAAATGGCAATTGAGTTTTAATATTGACAAATGCAAAGTATTGCACATGGGTAGCAGTAATCCCAACAGTAACATACCAACTGTGTGGCATTACACTCAGGGTTGAGGATAATGGAAAAGATCTGGGTGTAGGTAATTGTGCAGTCAGATATGAAGTTCTCTGAGCAGTGATATACAGGAATGCTAGTAGTGATAAGGATTTGATTATTCCATTGTATAAGGCAATGGTCAGGCCACAGTTTGAGTACTGCATACAGGTGTGGAGGCCTCATTTTAGGAAAGGGATAGAGCTGCTGTAATTGTTACAGTGAATGGCAAGGAGATTTATTGAAGGGAACAAAGGCGTACTCTTACCAAGGAAAGCTTCAGTTTTGCAAATTACAGCATCCGGAGACTAGGCACTTGCAAGGTGATCCAATTGACATGTTTAAGGCTTTGAATGAATTGAGCAAGCTCAGTGCTGAGGGGGCATAAATTCAAATTGAAGATGGATTGTAGCAAAATAGGTGTGTGGAAATTTGCCTTTAGCCAACAGGTCGTTGATTGCCAGAACAAAATTCCATCTGATGTTGTGGTGGAAGTGGATAGCTTGAAAAAATTCAAGCAAGAACTAGACAAACTTGGAGAGAATGGATGGGTGAAATGATGGGAAGGTTTTTTTTTTTTTGATAATGCTGTATAAGTTTGGTTTCTTGCATCATTTGCCATTACTTATGCTAAACATATTATTTATACTTAACGTATGCATATGAATAATATATGTTAAACTTGCAAAAAAAAAAAAAGACATTAAAATCAGATAACAGCACCTGAATTAAATTTTTATTTTTTCATATAATCATGAATTTTATAGATAGCTGTTTCTTTATTTAATTTCTATTTCCAGATTCCACCAAGGAGCTATTTCCTTTCTGTTTTTAATTTTGGTATGTTTATGGTTCTTCAGAGATCCTCAATTTATAGATGGCTGGGCTAACCACTTTTCCTTAGGCAGGTATGATCATCAATACTTGTGTATGCCAAGTTATACTTAAGAACAGTAATCAAATATATATCACTAAATTACAAAATGCACATTAAACTTTACAAGATAGCTCCTTAAAAAAATTAAAAATTAATTTTCAGCTGTTACAAGCATAATGACATGAGAATTTCTCTATAAAGCTGTTTTAAATAATTTGTTAATATTTTTGAAAAATCTTATTGACAACCTGAATGGATTCTTTCTAGCCTAACTTGATTTGAGTGCAGGAACAAAGTTTCATTATTTTGGTATTTAATATGAGTTGTGATAAAATAACAAGAAAGCAAACTTATACAGGAAGTTTATTCCAACAATCATTTGCTCTCTGACTGAAAGAAAATTTTACCACATCTGTCCTGCAACCAACCTTTTCCAATTGAAATTTGTCATCTTGTATGTGTTGCCCAAAAAAGAAAAAGGATGCCATCAGCATTTAGTTTACTCAAACCATTTAGAGCCTCAAACACTTTAATTAGGTCTCCTTGCAGATGCATAATTTCCAGATGCTGGACACTTTTTGCATCTCTGACTAATCTTGTTACTCTTCATCTGTTCCAGCATTTCCACATTCTTCCTAAAATGAGGCTTCCAAACTTGTATACAGTACTCAAGATGCAGCCTAATCGTTGCCTTAATACAATGGAATAATCACCTTACTGTTCCTGCTGGCAAAATTCCTGTATATTGTTGACAGAACCTCAGAACAGCCTGTCTACACTGCTCGGAGAACTTCATTTTGAATTGTAGAATTACCTCCTAAGTCTGGTTAATTTTCCACTATCTTGAGTGTGGTTACCACCCAGTTGGTATGTTATTTGGGAATTATTGTTACCCAAATGAAATACAGCAGGCCCTCGTTATAACGCGGTTCGCTTTACGCTGATTCGCTATAACCCGTATCTGACTATAATTAAAGTCAGATACGGGTTATAATATATAACCCGTATCTGACTATAATGCTGTCACAGATCACTATAACTCTTTTACAGATTGCATTTTTGCATATTTAATGAAATCGTTTCATTTGATGGAGTCGATAACTTGAAAATGAATAGCAAAACAGCATTAAAACGTTTCCCACGCCGACTTGAGAAATTTTCCCACGCTCAGTTAAATTTTCTCGCACGATAATTTAATTGCAATACAGTGACTTGTTATGTAGTTCCGAGATCAACATTTTAAAAAATGATCGAGTATATTGCTTGTAATATTTGCATTATATGCATTTATCCGAAGTCTAGTTATCACTCAGTACAGTATTAGACATCGTGCATAACGGACAGTTTACTTGAACATTCTTTCATAATTAATGCAACCAACGCAGTTACATTTTCGAAGAGTTAATAATGGCCGATAAGAATGAAAAAGCAACAATGTCTGAGCGCAGTACGAAGACTATAAATGTAAGAAAAAGACTGAATTTGAAAATTAAATTAGACGTTTTGAAGCGAATTGATTCCGGTCAACGACAAGCGGATGTGTGCCATAATTTAGGACTTGCGAGTTTAACTGTAAGAACAATTATAAAAAAATAAAGAATTAATTTTAGCAGCGGGAAAGATAGCTGTTCCACTGCAAGCAACTAGTGCTAGGCCGACTATTAGGATTGAAATGGAAAGACGTTAACTAATTTTATTGAAGATAATATCCAATGCAGAATTCAGTTAAGTTAAATATTACAAAAAAAAAAAAAAAAGAGAGAGAGAGAGAAATTAGCCAATATGATGATCTGAAGAAAACTCATCTAAAAAAAAAAAAAAATGTGGAACCATTTAAAACTGGTAAGGGCTGGTTGAATGATTTAAAATCTGGGGACAAGCCACAAGTGCAGATCAAGGAACCAAAACTTTCAAAAAAGAATTTGTTAAAATTATTGAAGAGAGGTATTGTGAGTTATACTTCTCAACAAGTTTATAACATAGATGAAGCAAGACTTTTGTGGAAACGAATGTCTAAAAGAAGTTTTATATTGAAAGAAGAAAAAAAACATGCCAGGTTTCAAAGTGGCGAAGGATCGGGTGACTTTATTGTTGGGTAGTAACGCTGCGGGGAATTTAAAATTAATACCCCTTTTAGTTTATTTCGAAGAGGGCCAACCCAAAATCGACACATTTTTTGATTAAATTCATCATTTAAATTAAATCAATTTAGATCAATTAAATTCATGATTTTAATTGGAATTTTAAGTTTAATTTTGATACGTAAGTAGTTACCACATAATTATATACGTATGTAATGCAGAATATTTTAAATGTATAAATATTTGAATATTAAATATTTTGACAGACATTTGTGCATCTTTTCACTACCGTTTATTATTGATTAGGAAATATCCTATGGGACCGACCGCAACTTACAAATGCATATGTTACCTTATGGTAAGGCGGCGCTCGCTTAGCGCGGATTCGCTTAGCACTCTGTTTTTCCGGAACGAATTATCACCATTAAGCGGGGGTCACCTGTAACTTGCATTTATCGATATTAAACCTCAATTGCCACTTTTCGGCTGATTTGCCTAATTTACCCAGATCTTATTGAAATAGCAAACCATAATTACTATTTAACCGTCCTACCAACCTTTGTGCCATTGGCAAACTTTTACATTAAACTTAATATGCCTTCATTAATAAAAATATTGAAACAATGAAGGGGCCCCCAACACTTGAATGCAAAGTGGCTCACAAATAACATTCGTTCATGAAGAGCAGTGGCATTAATAAACATCTCTGTATGCATCCTGTCATTCAAACATCCCTTTATTCGTAGCAAAACTGGCCCCATAATGCCATACTGATCCAGTTTCTACAGCAGTTGTTTGTGCAGAACAGTATCAAAAGTTATACTGAAATCTAAGTATATGATGTCAAAATTGTTTTTGAGCCTGGTTTCTTTGTGACTACTTCATAACAATTAATCAGATTGGTCAGACAGGATCTCCTTTTAACCAGTCTGTAATTATAATTTTATTCCTGTTAAGATGGTTTTGCATTACTTCTTTAACCAGTGACTCCATTATTTTCACTGGCAGATAACCAAGCACAGAAAAAATTAACTGGTTCTCAAGCATGCATTTCTGAGCAAAGGGAGTTTGTGAGATTCACAAGTTATATAAGAATGAACTTTTTTTCAGTGTTGAAAAGAGTACCTAATATACTTTCAATCTTGTTTCATTGGGAAACATCATATGTATATGCCATGACAGAGAAAATAAAACCACATTACTTTACATGAAACTTTATTAAAATAAAATGAAAAGGAAAGAATGAAAGTCATACCTCACTATGAAATAGGTCCCCTAAAACCTTCCAAAATATATGGTTTAGAACCATATATTTTGGTTCTAAAAAGAAACTTGAAAGATCAATTTAAACTCATGCTCATCATATACACTAAAGAATTTCTGCTTGAAGAGATTAGAAAGTTGATGAGGAGTCAACCTGAAATAAGACAGTTGCTTTTTGGAAAAGACTTTTTTTCAAAGTGGAACCTGGTCAAATAATGTAAGTAAATTCCTCAAAATGGATTACATGCTGTAGGATATAAAACTATATAATTATCAATAGTCTTATTTATTTTCAAATTCATATTCTCTCCTTTGAAGGTGTCTATGGTAAACATGGGGGTTTAAGTTCAAATTGATTAAGTGCTCATTCCTATGTTTTAGGGAGCCTGTTTCACAGTTGGGATGGATGTCATTTTGAAATTCAGCTGTGACTTGTTTTTTCAATTTAGATTTCTTTAATAAGATTTAATTTAGAGTAATGTGGTTTTATTTCCTCTAATATGATTTTTGTATTTAAAATTAGTTCTTTCTAATGTATTAAATTGTGCGTATACTTATCTTATACAGTTGGCAGTTTATGAATATCCTGAAATAGGCCCCTGAGGTTGGGAAAACTCATATCACAATAATAAACTCATACACCAACCATTTATATTAAATTAAGAAAATTTTAATACTGTAAAATAAAATATAGTACAAACAATCTATTTACAATAAATATAAAACCTAAACTGGATTAAAATAAATATATAAAACATTTAAAATATATGATAGAATAAAAGCGCTAAAACTGTAGATTTCGGAAGCATCCGCTTCCTTTCTCAACAGTAAGTTAAAACTTACGCAACACATCCTTAAATAGCAGGCTATTTAAGGATGTGTTGGTGATGACACTTAAGCAGGCTAAAGTGTCATCACTTCCACACATGGTTCGACCAGTGCATGGGCGGAACTCCCTTCATGCGTATTAGAACTGGAAATGGCTCGGGAGTGCGGAAAGCAAAACCGTTCATCCATACTGAGGACCACAGCCTCAAAGAGGGGATGCATATGCATACCCCTGTCTCTGTTAATAGTATTATTGTCTGATGAACAGATTCGCAAGCTCTCGAGCCACTTGTGGTTCCAGAACCCATGTGCCCGGTCAACGATGACCGCATCCTCTGGGGAGATCTGGTGCCGCTTCTCCCAAAAATGTTCAGCCACAGCAGACTTTCCATAATCTGCGGCTTTTATGGCATTCATGCGCTCCCCCAGACGATCCTTAAATTGCCACCTAGTTTCACCCACATAACACTCCCCACGATCCAGGCACTTAATCACGTATACGACCCCACTGCTAAAATCATTCGTTATAGGGTCCTTAACCTGGGACACCACTGTGTGCAACCTATGCCCTGGCAGCTGCACACAGCGTGTCTGACATTCATGAAGCACTCTTGTTATACGCTCAGTAAGGCCCGGATAGTAGGGAATATATGTGGTGGCAACTGGCACAAACGGTTCACTTTGCCTGGGCATCACCCCTCTTATATATTTGTCCATGACCCTCTGGGAGGTAGCCGCATTTCTTAAGGTCTGCTGTGACTCGTCTAATTTCTTTTTCTCTATCCTCAGAGGTACTGCAGTGGGACTCTACCCTATCTAATAATGATTTAGCGATGCTGTTTTTATGTTGCATAGCTTGCACCGAACTATAGTGGATGTATTGACTCCGGCACAAAGGTTTATAAACACTGATGTTTTAAGCCTGAGTCCTGCTCTAGAGACCAATACATCTGAAAATGGGAGAGTACCAGCTGCTTCCACCTCTGAGGTGAACTGGATAAATTGGGAGAAGCTGTTAAGCAAATGAAGTACTTCATCCTCTCTCCCCTTCTGAATAATGGTGAACGTTTCATCTACATATCTTTTCCATTTGCACATGGGGAACTCTAACCCATCGAAGATCCTTTTTTCCAGTTCCTCCATGGCCAAATTCGCTACTGTGGCGCTAATAGGAGAACCCATGGCTGTGCTATGGACCTGCTTATACCTAACTCCTTGATACACCATAGTGGTGCTAGAAAGGCAAAGTTCCACACCTGAGCAAATATCCTCCACACTTCAAGGCGTGTAGCACACGCTTCTTGGTTAGACCGGGGTTCAAGCCCATCACCACCAAATACGGAGGATGCGGAAAGGTCAGGGAATGACCACCGCATATCCCGGAGCAATATGGCCTTAGTTGCTAATGCTCCTAAAAACCAAATAAACAAACAAACAACAACTTAAAGGCGACCTACTACTTAAAGTGTCATCTCTTTCTAAAGCCATTCTTACACACTGCACCCCATGAGAAATGGGAATGCATGTAAACAATGATACTACATTAAAGGATATCAGTAGTAGTGTATCTTCATTGCATTTGGCACTAATAAGGAAGTTGGTGTTGGATAGAGTTACTAGAATAGCCGACACCTACAGGCAGAGGCAGATCAATAAGTTATTAGAGGAAAAGATGGTTCAACGCACTGATAATAGTACTCATTTTATTCATAATCTGGGTAGTAAGCAGCTAACCAAATGACAGGAGGGAGTGTTGAATTTGGGGACCAAGTTTGCACTTATACCTCCCAAACCACCTATTGCTGAAATAGCCATAGGTATTGAAAAGGCAATTGGTAAATTACCAGCGATTTTGGCTAATAAAATTTGTGTTAAATCTGCTGCTATTCTGAGTCAAGCTAAGACGGCACCTTTTAACTTTAACCTTAGTCAAAGAAGAGCATTAAAATAACTTAGACGTGATGATAAAATTGTGGTCTTACCAGCTGATAAAGGTAGATCGACTGTAGTTTTAGATAAGGAGGATTATCATAGAAAAGCTTTGGAACTCTTACAAGACAGTTCTACATATAGGGTTACTTGAAGAAATCCGCTGGTTAACCTAGAACGACATGTTAATAAAGTTGCGCAGCATTGGCTAAAAGTGGGGAAGATCACCAAAGAAGTATTTTGGTCTTTACATGCAACAGTATGTCAGCTTCCCAGATTCGATGGTCTTCCGAAAATACATAAAGTGGGGATCCCACTCAGACCTATTCTATCTTTTATTGGAAGTCCCACTTACGCTTGTCCAGATTTTTAGTGAAGTTGATTGCCCCTATAGTAGCACACTCTATTTTCACTGTCAAGAATAGTAAGGATTTTGTAAGTTTTGTGAAGGATCAAACTATAGAAGGAAGTGAAATTATGATATCCTTATATGTAGTATCATTATTTACATGCATTCCCATTTCTCATGGGGGTGCAGTGTGTAAGAATGGCTTTAGAAAGAGATGATACTTTAAGTAGTAGGTCGCCTTTAAGTGTGGAGGATATTTGCTCCGGTGTGGAACTTTGCCTTTCTAGCACCACTATGGTGTATCAAGGAGTTATGTATAAGCAGGTTCATGGCACAGCCATGGGTTCTCCTATTAGCGCCATAGTAGCGAATTTAGCCATGGAGGAACTGGAAAACAGGATCTTCGATGAGTTAGAGTTCCCCTTGCGCAAATGGAAAAGATATGTAGATGACACGTTCACCATTATTCAGAAGGGGAGAGAGGATGAAGTACTTCATTTGCTTAACAGCTTCTCCAAATTTATCCAGTTCACCTCAGAGGTGGAAGCAGCTGGTATCCTCCCATTTTTAGATGTACTGGTCTCTAGAGCAGGACTCAGGCTTAAAACATCAGTGTTTAAAAAACCTATGTGCCGGAGTCAATGCACCCACTATAGTTCGGTGCAAGCTATGCAACATAAGAACAGCATCGCTAAATCATTATTAGATAGGGTAGAGTCCCACTGCAGTACCTCTGAATATAGAGAAAAAGAAATTAGACGAGTCACAGCAGACCATAAGAAATGTGGCTACCCCCAGAGGGTCATGGACAAATATATAAGAAGGGTGATGCCCAGGCAAAGTGAACCATTTGTGCCAGTTGCCACCGCATACATTCCCTACTATCCGGGCCTTACTGAGCATATAACAAGAGTGCTTCGTGAATGTCAGACACGCTGTGTGCAGCTGCCAGGGCGTAGGTTGCACACAGTGGTGTCCCAGGTTAAGGACCCTATAACGAATGATTTTAGCAGTGGGGTCGTATACGTGATTAAGTGCCTGGATTGTGGGGAGTGTTATGTGGGTGAAACTAGGCGGCGATTTAAGGATCGTCTGGGGGAGCACATGAATGCCATAAAAGCCACAGATTATGGAAAGTCTGCTGTGGCTGAACATTTTTGGGAAAGGCAGCACCAGAACTCCCCAGAGGATGCGGTCATCGTTGACCGGGCACATGGGTTCTGGAACCACAAGTGGCTCGAGAGCCTGCGAATCTGTTCATCAGACAATAATACTATTAACAGAGACAGGGGTATGCATATGCATCCCCTCTTTGAGGCTGTGGTCCTCAGTACGGATGAACGGTTTTGCTTTCTGCGCTCTCGAGCCATTTCCGGTTCTAATAGGCATGAAGGGAATTCCGCCCATACGCTGGTTGAACCACATGTGGAAGTGCCGTGAGCCTGCTATTTATATCTGGATGTGTTGTGTAAGTTTTAACTTACTGTTGAGAAAGGAAGCGGATGCTTCCGAAAGCTACAGTTATAGTGCTTTTATTCTATCATATATTTTAAATGTTTTATATATTTATTTTTTTAATATATTATTTATATTTAATATATTTTATATATTTATATTTTAATATTTTAATATTTTAATATATTTATATATTTAATATTTTAATATTTTAATATATTTATATATTAATATTTTAATATTTTAATATATTTATATATTTAATAAATATATAAAATATATTTATTAAATATATTTTAATATATTTATATATTTAATAAATATATAAAATATATTTATTAAATATATTTTAATATATTTATATATTTAATATTTTAATATTTTAATATATTTATATATTAATATTTTAATATATTTATATATTTAATAAATATATAAAATATATTTATTAAATATATTTTTATATATATAATTTTATATATATTTTTTATATATTTTATATTTTTAAGCGGCCTCCGTAGCCGAGTGGGCAGGAGCGGGAGTGCAGTAGCACACGCTCTTTGAGTAGACCGGGGTTCAAGCCCCTGACTGCTGAATACGGTCAATCTGCCAACCTGCACTGGACCAGCGTGGCAGATTATGGTCCATTTCCCTCAGCATGAATTGTTGAGGAGGCTTCCATCCTGCAGTGGGTTGATAATAGCTGCACTTTACTTTTTTTTACTTTATATTTATTTTAATCCAGTTTAGGTTTTATATTTATTGTAAATAGATTGTTTGTACTATATTTTATATTACAGTATTAAAATTTTCTTAATTTAATTTAAATGGTTGGTGTATGAGTTTATTATTATGATATGGCAGTTTATGAAATAGGTTTTATTCAAGTATTCGTGGTTTACTGCCACATTAATATTAGTATAGTTTGGGGTATAAAATAAATGTCTTTTGATATCTTGATGTGTGCATTTGTTTTACCTTATATATCTAGTGAGTCTTCGAGTAGAAGCTTCTGCTCTGGTGATTAGGTAATTCAACAGGTTTTTGAGGTAATAGGAATTATTCATAATTTATTTCTTTTTCAGTATATCTGTAATGTGAGCATCCAAAGGAATGTGGGCTTCACTTGTGAACAGTCACTTATTTTTAACCCACAGTCAGAACATGGCTTCCTTAGAAGTAGCTAGTGTTTTTATTTCAATTAACCACTTTTTAAAGAAAAAAAGGAAACAAAATAAAAAATGTTGGTGGCAAACAGAAGTTTTCAGGCATGCAAATGTGTAATAGCAGTTCATCTTTATTAGCTGATTTAAAATACCAAGAAATTAATAGGCATCTAAAGAATTTCATTCGTATGGCATCAACACATTTTGATTTTGTTAAATGTAATTGATCCAAAATAATGAAAATTAAAATAATGAAATTTCTTCGAAATATGAAGAAAGATTTCATATTTGGAGAAGCTATTCTACTCCATTCCATTCTAATTATTTAACTGTTTATAGTTAGAAATTTTTACACATTAATAGAGAAAAGAATTGTTGACTACTCTTCAAAGAGTAGTGTTTTAATGAAAACTGGCAAAAGCTGTCCACACTAGTGTACCTGGTGTAATGTAACATCCTTCAGTGATTTTTGAAAAACTAAGAGTACTTTGGCTAGAGTGTGCTACAAACCAACAGGGTGAATAATACAGTAACATTATCCCTATTTGTGTATTCATGTTACGTTACATATAAATGGTATGGCAGAATGTTCAAGTGTGGACAAAGCCTTACATCGCCCATTTGAAAACAGTAGAAATCAGAAATAGCCTCTGGGAACTGCATCCCCCCCCTCCTTCCCGACCGGTGCCTCCATAGCCAGGTGGGCAGGAGCGGCAGTGCACAGCACATGCTTTTTGATTAGACCGGGGTTCGAGCCTGTGGCCACCAAACACGGAGGATGCAGAAAGGTCAGGGAATGACCACCGCATATCCCCGGAGCAATATGGCCTTAGTTGCTAATGTTCCTAAAAACCAAATAACAACAACAACAACCTTCCCAACCAACCGGTGGTAAAACCACAAATTTTATGTTTTGAATATTCAAAAAATAAAAGCAGATAACATTGCATTTTTTAATGATATGATTTTCCTTTTGCATCATATAATGTATATTAATTACTTATTAATTTGGAAGAAACATTCTGTTATGCCAGTGTGGTGCATTCTGGCTGAAATATGGATATGTATTAAAATTTTTCTGGATTTATTTTTATGAGTTGGCAAGTACATAATAGAATATTAAAATGAAGGTTACATATGCATGCAGCTCTGAATAATCAATTAAAATTAATTCATAAGCATTGTATTATGCAAATTACTAAAATTTATACAAAGATAGCAGCTACCAACTCGTGTAATTTCAAGGCTACCCTTTCAAGAGTATCTGTCCCATTACTTCAGGTTCAAATGGTAAGTCATTGTTTAGTGTTAATAGGCCTGTCAATTTTTCCAGTTTTTGGTTATTTCATATGCTGTCTTCCAACGTAGGTAGTTTATTCTTCCAATTTTCATGAAAATTCCTTGAAATTGTAGTCATGTCATTAAATCCATTATTTTTTATTGTTTTTTTTTTTTTTTCAAACCTTACTGGAATAAATAGCAATTGTGTACTAAGAGTCATTGGGTGTGGCTAATCTTTCTGTATTGTTAAAAATTTATTAGATCTCATACCCACTGCTTACTAAATTGTTAGGTTGACAGACCAAGAATTTATATTAGCACAGGAAATTTTTTCATATATTAGTGATTGCAGTTTTCCAATTTTTGATCAGCAATAACATGGGGGGTTAATTAGTATTCCCCATATATTAGAAACTGTGATTAACTTTCATAGGCTAATGATTATACTTCTGTTTTTGAACAGGATCAGTTGAGGATTAATTAGTTTTTTTAGATATTCTGTTTACAATTCAGTAAATGTGATTATTATTTACGAAAGGCATGCTTGTATGCAAGGTATATACTTCACTGCATAATATAGATGAGACCGCATTTAATGAGTTATCATTGTTTGCCAATATTTAGCACATTGACTACTTTTGTCATAGAGCACCATTCCACATTGTATAACAGTTTATGTTGTCTTTTATTGTATTGTTATTATGTCTATACAAGTGTGTGTTCACAGCCTGATTTGCATGTTATTGTTGTGGCTGAAAAACATGGAATGACTTATGGGAAACCCTACCCCCTTCATATGAGATGGGCTAACTACAATCCCAGCTGAAGTGCCCATAAGAATCTCTGCAAACAAGTGATAAGCTGCAAATCCACTATACTGTCATGGAGGATGCATTTAACCTTGTGACTGGTGTATAAGATCAAAATGTGCTATGGCAGTAATTAAAATTACTCCATAATTGCAGTTCCTTTTGATTTACACTATAAATGTTTTATTAATGAAGAAGTTTGGCCATTAACAAATAAAATAACATGTTTTCATTAAACCTAATGTACACAATTGTTAAAAATATAAATTTAAAAGTAATAGGGTCTTTCTGCTCAATTCTGGCAGCACGCTATCATCACGAGCTCTGGGAGCAGCTCAAATTACTGTTGTATGCCTGCTTATGTAAACAATTTGAGCACCCAAGCAACAACTGAAGAATATGAGTTTCATTTTCACTTGTGAAAATTAAAAGTGCCAATGTAAACAACTCCAATGCCAGTTATAAATAATGCATTAGTTTAATTTTCACAAGTGCTGCTCTTTTCTAATCTTAGTAGTGCAAAGTTTCTTCTTCCCATAGCAACAAATTATGTCATGCCCAGAGAAGGGAGGTGAGTTAACAAGCACATCTTCCAATGGTATTATTTTAAAATAATTTAAAATATATCATTTCAATGCAAAAAAAAAAATGTATTGTTCCCACTTGTGTTCATTATAGATTGAAAATGTAAGGTAGCATCAAAAAATATTAATTTTGAATTACTTCTTGCCGATAAAAAGTCTTAAAAATGTAGCATTTGATGGAAGG
The DNA here is from genome assembly GCF_048544385.1 of Mastigoproctus giganteus. NCBI lineage: Eukaryota > Metazoa > Arthropoda > Arachnida > Uropygi > Thelyphonidae > Mastigoproctus > Mastigoproctus giganteus. The sequence goes on from NC_143579.1 coordinate 185,704,356, forward strand.
TTTGTCTCATTGTGTAATGGCCATTGGATGCTCACCACAGATTTAATGGAATTTGAAAATACAAACAGTAATAAAACAATTTAAATTAAATTAAATAATGAAGACCGTATTTTGAAACTTTAATTTGGGGCCTTCTTCTGTGGGAATAATTAATCTTTTCTTACACTGCTTTACATAAATGGTGGTAACTACATATCTCTAGAGGCTATATGTCAACTGGTGCCAAAGAAAGACCATATCTGGCAATCCCACTCTATAGAGTTGCCAGATATTGATCTCCTTTGAAGAATATTTTCCTGTCAATACGGACATCGAAAATTACAGGTGGATAGCTAACTATTTCTTGAAAAACCAAAACTCCTGTGTCCTCTCTACAAAAGAAGAAGAAGAACTGATTGGTATCTTTTGTGACACATCACTCCAAGAAAAGGTTTTTACTGTTCTACTGCCTTTGTTCTGGGCTAGTTTGTTGTTTCCCTAATTCATCATACAAAGTTCATAAATACTTTTGAATGTGACAGAAGAAGAAATTAAAGAGCTTCAGGAACAAAACGTAATTGCTGTCAAAAGAATTATGACCAAAAGGGACAATATACTCACACCAACCAGAAATATCATTCTCACCTTTAACAGTCCAAATCTACCTTCATCAGTAAAAGCAGGTTATCTACATTGTCGCATTCGTCCTTATATTCCTAATCTGTTGAGATGCTATAAATGCCAAAAGTATGGCCACTCTCAAACAGCATGCAGAGGGAACCCAGCTTGTCCCAACTGTGGATCCTCCAATCACAGTCAAAATGACTGTTCACCGAAAGAAATGATCTGTCCTAATTGCAGAGGTAACCATCCTGCTTACTCTAAAACATGTGAGAGGTGGAAAATGGAGAAAAAAATTGTAAAATATAAAGTTGAAAACAAAGTTAGTTAACAGGAAGCAAGAAAATTAATTGCACCCAGTATACCTAACCGTACCTATGCCAGTATTGCAAACAAATATCAAACAATAGCCATGCAAACCGATGTTACCATTCTATCCAGCATATCAATCTCCGACTGGGCTCGAGCTGTCCTCTGTCATCATCAGTCCAATGCCCTGAAGCACTCAGACCAAGCAAGTAATATGCCTCTTATGATTCCAGCAAAATCTCCTCATCCACCAGTGATTGCTACTACTCCAAATAATCCTAGTTCAACTTCAAAAAAGATTATTCAGGACACACCAATGGACTCATCCAAACAGGAAGATCCGATTCTGGAAATATTTGTAGAAGAAGATATGGTCACCCTACCTTTCCAAAAAGAGACAAACCAAAGCCAGAATGCCATAAGGCAGCCATTGTAGAGGCTTTCGTGGCAACATCGACGACATTCGGTACTTAATTAGACTCTACTCTCCAGTGGGGTTTCTGTCTGCAGGAAACTTATTTAACTACTCAAATTTCTGTTTTCCTAAAAAACTACTCAATCTATTGAAGAGATCAGAATACATCTGACTCTGCTCATAGTGGTATAGCTATTTTGATTAACTCAAAGATCCCTGCTAGCCAAATCATTCTCCAAACCCAAATTGAAGCCGTTGCTGTGTGTCTGATTACTCAGATTGAGTTTACGCTAGTCTCAGTCTATCTCACACCAAATTATACCTACTTTTATAAAGATCTCAAAGAACTTTTAATACAGCTACCCTCCCCTTTCTGCTTGCTAGGGGATTTCAATGGCCACCACCCTTTATGGGGATCCTCTAAATTAGATAGATAGAGCCGACTGATTGAAACTCTACTAGATAAACAAAACCTAACCATTCTTAATAGTGGTGCACATACCCACATACAGTTACCTACTGGACAGACTTCTGCAATTGACCTCTCGATTTGTTCCCCGGTACTGTTTCCAGTCATTCAATGGTCCACTATGGATGATCCCATGGGCAGTGACCATTTTCCAATTGTTTGTAACCTGCTCACTACACAACCACCATTAGATCAACTCTGCAGGAAATGGAAATTTTCTAAAGCCAAATGGGCCAAATTTCAATCAGCAATCACTCATGACAGAGAAACTATTCAACTAACTACAGCCTATAGATAAAGTAACTGATATATCACATCCTGTCTTTTAGTTGCAGCTAAATACTCAATTCCATTATCAAATCTCCCAACTCGATGGCACTTCAACTACTCGTGGAACGAAGAGTGCACGAAAGCAAAGAAGGAAAAAAATAAAGCATTCAATTTATTCCATCAATTTCCAATGGCAACTAATTTAATTAGCTACAGGAAGCTAAGGGCAAAAGTGTGGCTTTCTGGGAAGTTTCCAATCTTCCCTTCCCCAATTCTTTCATACAATGTGCAAGATTAACCCAAGCACGGTACTAAGTACTATAGGTTCTAATACCTCTCGTGTTTGGAGTTCACATAAAAAAAAAAAAAAAAAGAACTCTCTGGTCCTCTAGATATAGCAAATGCCTTGGGCGAAACCTTTGCCCAAGTCTCAGCTGCATCAAAACTACACTCCCAATTGCCAAAAAATTAAGACTGCCACTGAACAGAGACCCATCAACTTTAGAACCTCACTATCACTTCCGTATAATCAGCCTCTTGAATATTGTGAACTTTTACAAGCCATCAGAACAACACGAAACAGTGCCACTGGGCCAGATGGCATATATTATGTCATGCTGCAGCATCTCAATGAGAAAAACTTACAAATGCTGCTAGTCTTCTTTAACCGGATCTTCCTGGAAAATATCTATCCAACCTCTTGTCACCATGCTACAGTTTTGGCCTTTTTGAAACATGGAAAAGATCCCTCCAGTCTTAATAGTTACAGGCCAATCTCTCTGTCAAATTGCCTTTTTAAAATTCTTGAAAAAATCCACAGTCGACTTACCTGGATCATTGAAACTGAACATCTATTGAGTAATTGTCAACATGGCTTTCGCAAAAATAGGTCCTCCCTAGATCTGATGATCAAGGCCAAATCTGAAATTTGCAATGCTTTTGTGAAAAACGAACACCTTGTCATGGTCTCCATTGATATAGAGAAGGCATTTGATACAATCTGGCGGTATGGCATTCTCGGTGACCTACATAATCTTGGTCTACGAGGCAACCTGCCTATATTTATTAGGAATTTCCTCCAGAGCCGCTCTTTTTAGGTTTGGTACCAAAACTCCTTTTCTTCTACATTCTCGCAGGAAGAAGGAGTACCACAGGGGTTGGTATTGAGCGCAACTCTATTTGCCCTTAGAATTGATTCCATTACAAAAGAACTTCCAAATACTGTGGAAGCCAATTTTTATGTTGACGATCTCTCTATTTCTTGCCATTCTCAGAGCATGAGATCTATTGGAATGAGCAGAAGCCTGAAAAACAAGATGCAGGATATTTCAGAGACTGCTGGGAGTCATTGCGGTACAAGTAAACACATGGGTTGTGTTAGGGTAGCTAAGAATAGAAACAGATGTATGTATACTTGTGTGTACACCAATGCTAGGAGTTTAGTAAATAAATTTCATGAATTTGAGGTATTGCTCAAAACATCAAAGGCAGATATTGTTGGGATTTCAGAGACGTGGTGTCACACAGATATAAGGAATGCAGAACTGGAATTTGGGGAGTACAACGTCTACAGAAAGGATAGGAAGAGAGGAGGGGTTATGCTATTAGTTAAGAAACACATAAAATCCAAGGAAGTGAAGCCAGTCGACATCGCTGGACAGTGCAGTGTCGAGTCAGTTTGGTGTGACATAAGCATTGGGAGATCAAAATTTAGAGTAGGAGTGTGCTATAGGCCTAATGACTCTGATGAGTATAATAAGAAACTGTACAGAGAAATAGAGTGGGCCAGTAAATCAGAGAGTCTTATAATGGGGGATTTTAATTTCCCAGATATTGACTGGAATTTGGGGGCTGGTCACTCACACACTAGCAAGGCTTTTGTGGATTTATTGAATGATTGTTTTGTACTCAATATGTTCGGGAGGCAACTAGAGGGAGTAATACTCTTGATTTGATTATCAGTAGTGATTCTTCATGCATTAAGAATCTGCAGGTAAATGAACCACTAGGTGGCAGTGATCACAGTGTGCTGAAGTGGGATTTACTCAAAGAGGTAACTACCATTAGGGGTAAAGGGAAGGGTTATTGCTTTCGTAAAGGCGACTACGATGGACTGAGACAGTATTTAAATTCTATACAGTGGGACCAACTGATGATGTTACCAACAGCAAATCAAAATGGGAAGCATTCAAAGAACTTATCTTGGAAGCTACTAGGCTTTACATACCAACTAAGAAATATTGTTCAAGGTTTAGGCCTAAATGGATGTCAGATGAACTAATGAGACATATGGCAGAGAAGAACAATGCATGGGATACATACAAATTAACATGTGACACAAAGCCTATGATAGATACAAGTTGATCTGTAACCAAGTTACAAAGGAGGTTAGGCAGGCGAAGGCAGATTACGAGAAATCTTTGGCAAGGGATGCAAAGAAAAACAGCAAAGAGTTCTTTACTTATGGCCGACCGGGCTAGCCGAGTGGGTAAAGTACCTGCCCGGCAACCCAAAGGTCGCGGGTTCGATTCCCGCCTCGGGCTTGGATCAAAGTACTGCAAAAACCTTGGGAGGTGCAATATGGCCACAGCAACCGATGCGCCAACAACTACCAAATCAAATCAAATCAAATCTTTACTTATGTAAACTCTAGAAGGAAGGGGATGAATCAGATTGGTCCACTTGATATCGATGGGTCAACTGTTGATGATCCTGCTCAGGTAGCTAACAAACTAAATGAATATTTTGCATCGACATTCACACATGAGGAGTTATTCAGCGAGGGGAATGCCAGAGGTGTATTCAACTCTGGCAGTAAGCTAGAGAATCTTGTAATAACTGAGAGTAAAATGGAGGAGAAATTGTTGAAGATAAACACAAGAAAGGCACCTGGGGTGGATAGGATCTATCCAGTTATGTTAAAGGAGGCAGCAAAGCAAGTAAGCAAACCCTTAGCCATAATTATGAGAGCTTCCTTGGACTCAGTGGAGGTACCCACAGACTGGAAATGTGCAAATGTGACCCTAATTCACAAAGGAAGATCAAAGGCTGACACAAGTAATTATAGACCTGTGAGTTTAATTTCTGTTCCAGGAAAATTAATGGAGGCACTTGTTAAAAAAGCACTGCAGGATCATCTAGACAAGACTTCAGTTATAGCTCAGACACAGCATGGTTTTGTTAAGGGGAAGTCTTGCCTGACCAATTTGATTGGATACTATGATGCAGTCACAAAAGAACTGGATGTAGGGAATAACATTGATATTATATACTTGGATCTTAGAAAGGCTTTTGATACTGTTGCACATGGAAGACTGCTGCACAAATGGGAGCAGTGTGGCACTGGAGGCAAATTGCTGCTATGGATAAAGGGATGGTTGAGGGGGAGAAGACAGAGAGTGGTAATCAATGGACACTGCTCAGTGTGGACTAATGTTATTAGTGGAGTCCCTCAGGGTTCAGTGTTGGGTCCATTATTGTTTTCTGTATTTATAAATGATATTGATGATGGTATATCAAGCTTAATGTCCAAGTTTGCAGACAATACGAAGGTTGGCAGGGTTGTCAAATACACTACTGACACTATGCTGCTGCAACAGGATCTGGAAAGGTTGAGTAGGCTGAGAGGTGGCAAATGAAGTTTAACATTGACAAATGTAAAGTACCACATATGGGAAACAGCAACTCCAGAGCAACGTATCAACTCTGTGGTACTACACTGACAGTGGTAGAGAATGAAAGGGACCTGGGGGCGGTTGTGCAGGCAGATATGAAGTTCTCTGAGCAGTGCAGACGGGCTGCAAGAGTAGCTCATGGTGTCTTGTCAATGATATACAGTAATTTTTCTAGCAGGGATAAGGAGGTGATTATTCTCTTGTATAAGGCAATGGTCAGGCCACACCTAGAGTACTGTATACAGTACTCTAGGTGCCTGGAGGCCTCATTTCAAGAAGGATGTAGAGCTGCTGAAATGAGAAGGGCAACAAGATTAGTGAGTGGAACAAAGGGGTGCTCTTACGAAGAAAGGCTTAAGTTTTGCAAATTACAGTGTCTGGAGACTAGGCACCAGCGAGGTGATCTGATAGAGGTGTATAAAGCCTTGAATGGTTTGAGCATGCTCAATGCTGATGGGATTCTTCCTCTTGCTCAGAATAATCACCTGAGAGGGCATAAATTCAAATTGAGGAAAGACAGATGTAGGATAGATGTGCGGAAATTTGCCTTTAGCCAGCGGGTGGTTGGTTGGTGGAACAGACTTCCATCCCTTGTCGTGGAAGTTGATAGCCTAAATAAGTTTAAGGCTCAGCTGGACAGGTATTTCGAACGAACAGAGGGGTGAACTGGAAGTGGTTTTTTTTTTTGGCTGATGCTGCATAAGCTTGCTTTCTTGCATCAAATGCCTCTACTAATGCTAATGCTATTGAACAGTAATTGCAGATGTCCCTCAATTAAGTACAAAAATGGGCTGAGTTCCATGAATATCATCTTTCCCATCAGAAAACTGTTGTGATCCAGTTTTGCAATCAATGTAAATTACATATAGACCCTGAACTTCGGATATCAAATTCCACCATCTCGATTGTCAACAATACTAGATTCTTGGAGTTGATATTGGACAGCAAATTAAACTTCTTTGAGCACATTAAAGTAATATGTACTACCTGTCTGAAAAAGCTGAACATGCTAAGAGCTCTATCTGCCCTGTCTTGGGGAGCAGATCATACAACTTTGCTGCTCTTATAGAGAGCACTGATTAGACCCCGTTTGGATTATGGTGCCCCAGTTTATGATTCTGCCCAAAAGAGTGTATTGCGCTGGCTCGATCCTGTACAACGCAATGCGCTGTAGATTGCTCTTGGTGCTTATAGGACATCTCCAACTTATAGTCTATATATTGAAGCCCATGAGCCCCACCTGTACCTCCCCAGAAAAATGTTACTACTTAAATATGCAGCCAGAATACAAAACTGTTCTCCGCACCCCATTCAGCCATATCTCTTTAATCCACCATTTCACAATCTCTATAGAAATAAATCAAATGAAATATGACCTGCAGGCCTACGGCTCCTTGAAATATCACAAAATTGGAATGTTCCTCTCCACAGTAGGCAGCAGATAAAGAATTATTCTCACCCACCATGGACTCCCTTTCCTTAACCAACCTGTGATAATTATTTTCTCCGATGGGGAAAGAATCGTCTACCAACTCTGAATGTGCAACAACTCCATGCTAGCCATATTCAAAACTATTTTGACTTCTTACTGATATATACTGATGGTACCAAATCTCATTCAACTGGTGGAGCAGCAGCAGTGTTTCCCTCTGCTATCATATCAGCTTCTCTTCCACCTGAGTACAGCAGCTTTTCAGCAGAATTATATGCAATACAATTAGCTCTAGAAAATTTGACTCTTCACCCATCTGCAAAATATTTAGTTTACACCGACTCTCTCAGCTCAATTAGAGCAATGCAGAATCCCTGTCATAAGGATCACCCTGTTTTAAATCAAATCAGAAATTTGATGTTGAAAATTGAAGATCGTCAGCAACAAGTGAACTTTTGATGGATTCCAGCACATTCAGTCATTAAAGGGAATGAGCTGGCTGATATTTCTGCTAAAAATCCATCAACCTTAGACTTAACCTCTGTCTTTATTCCAGTTTCTGATTATAATATTATAATTCAAACAGTATACCATGCATAGCGGACAGAGCTATGACATAAACAAACAAATAATAAACTTTTCCAGTTGAAACAGTACCCAAAATTTTGGCACTCGTGCATGCAGACAGTTCGGCGAGAAGAAATGGTACTCGCAAGGATTAGAATAGGACATGCTCATCTGACTCACCTCCATCTACTCACAGGCGATGATCCTCCTCAGTGTTCACACTGCTCTGAGCATCTAACAGTCAAACATATTTTGATTGACTGTCCAAATTATCAGCAACATCGAACTTCAATATTTCATTCTCTGGCTAATCTCCGAGAACGAATAACATTAAATGATATCATTGGTGAAAATGCAAATATTAATGAACTTTTCTGTTATTTGAAACAAATAGGAATGTATGAATGACTATGATTAGTTTTTGACATGAAATGAGATTGAACTGTCTTCATATTAATTTATTTTATTTTTTTTCAACATTCCTATGAATAGGTGCAATATAGCCACAGCAGCTTGTGTGCCATTAAACACCTATACCACACACATACCCTAATTGAATGCATGTTACACCATTCTAATAGTTTCCGAAAAGAATCAGTGAAGGCATTCAAAGAGGTGACATTCAGCTTGGTGGTTACATTTTTCTTTATGTCCTCAACATCCTGAAATCTCTTTCCTTTGAAGACAGTTTTCATATTGGAAAAGAGGATGTCCACTAGTGCTAGATCAGGAGAGTAGGGTGGATGGTTGATCTGTACAGTGCCATGTTTTATCAGAAATATCTTCACAACAAGTGTAGAATGGGCAGAAGCAGTTGTCCAACAAGAACCCAGCTGCCTTTCTCTCAAAATTACAGCCTCACCAGAGAATGCATAAAATTCCTTGTGAAGCACATTCTGCCAAAAAACACAATCAGCATCATCTTGATCTTGCACTTCTGTAAACAACAGTTTTTGTGCCTTGGTGATGATATTGAAGTCCACTTTATGTTTTGATGCATTGTCTCAGAGTCATACTGAAACACCCAACACATCTCCAGTGACAATATAGTCAAGGAAATTGGTATTGTTTTTATAAGTCTGAATGAAGTTTTACCTATACACAATATTTTATAATCCTGTCTTTATTAGTATTTAGTTTATAAATGAAAAACTACAAGCAGTAAAAGTAGTATAAATGAAAACACATGCTCTTAAACAATTTTCTTTTTCCCTTTCAGAGAAATCAAAGATGCCACACCCTCTTTAGGAATTTGTTTGTTCCTCTTTCTAATGCCAGCAAAACCAACCCTTTCTGGACAAAGCCCACCATTACTGGACTGGAAGACAGCTCAGAGAAAGATTCAGTGGGGAGTTTTGATTCTTCTGGGCAGTGGATTTTCAGTGGCTGAAGCATCTAAAGTATGTCATGTGGATTTATTATTGGTTCAATAAACTTATTGAAATATGGGGATCATGTATTTCTGATGATGCATTTGGGCTCTGGTTGTGTTGTCAGGACTGTTTCTGACATCATATAAGGTTCACAGACAATATACATGGTGTTTAAAAAAAAAAATTCTGGGACGTATTCTAAAGTCCAAAATAAGAGAAAAAGTTGTATAAATGTGTATCCAATTCTGAATGGTTTTAGAGGTTGTGGCTGTTTCAGTTTTAAGAAATGGTTTTGAAGTTTTGAATGGTAAACAAAAAAAAAAAAAAAAGCAATAAATAAGAATAAGCAAACTTTAACTAATAAATATCTATTTATACTAAGTATATATCTACTTATTAACCTGTTTTGCTGTTGCCTTCAACCTACTTGGACAAATTCCACCAGCTCCTCATATGTGATTTCCTTTCAATGGTAATTCTTTACTAACAGTCCACCTTCCATTATCATAAAATCATTCAACTCTCAGTTTGTATTACTAGGCCACTGATATCTTCAAAGTTTAAAAATTTCCTCACATATTAATGTACAAGCAAAATTTATTCATTTACTAATTTAATTAATTTTCTTATTTATTTTTATTTAAATCCATGTATTCATTTATTTACTCAGCTTATCAGCACCACTTCAATATCACCAATACTGTTACTGCAAATATCAAGTATTAGCAGTGGCAACTGTTGCAAGAAAGCAAGCTTATAAAAAATCAGCCAGAAAAACTTTCCACATCTCCCGTCTATCCCCTCCAATAACTTGTATAACCCTTTCTCGAATTTAATTTTAATCAAACTTCACAAACCTCCACAACAGATAAAAGTTTGTTCCAACAATCAACCACCCACTGGCTGAAGGCAAACTGCACATCTATCTTGCAACCATCCTTCCTCAATTTGAATTTATGCCCCTCTTAGTTAAGAAACACATAAAATCCAAGGAAGTGCATCCAGTTGACATAGATGGACAGTACAACGTTGAGTCAGTTTGGTGTGACATAAGCACAGGGAAAGCAAAATTGAGAGTAGGAGTGTGTTATAGGCCTAATGACTGCAATGAGTATACCAAACAACTATACAGAGAAATAGAGTGGACCAATAAATCAAAATATCTTATAATGGAGGATTTTGAATTTACAGATATTGACTGAAATTTATGGGTTGGTCATTTATACACTAGCAAGACTTTTGTAGATTTCTTGGATGGCATGTTTTCTACCTCAGCATGTTAGAGAGGCAACAAGAGGAAGCAGTCTTCTTTATTTGGTTATCAGCAGTGATTCTACATTGATTGAGAATCTGCAGCTAAAAAACCCACTGGGTAGCAGTGATCACAGTGTACTAATGTGGAATTTAATTAGAGACAACTGCTGTCAAGGGTAAAGGGAAAGGCTTCAGCTTTCATAAGAGTGACTACAGTAGTCTCAGACAGTTTTTAAATTCTATGCAGTGGGACTGATGATATTACCAACAGAAAATTCTAAATAGGTAGCATTCAGGATAGTAATCATAGAAGCTACTAGACTTTTGATACCAAGGAAGAAATACTGTTCAAATGACCTAAATTGATGCCAGATGAACTATTGAGATACATGGCAGAGAAGAAAAGTGCATGGGATGCATATAAATTATCAGGTGATACAGAAGCCTATGGTAGACAGAAATTAATCTGTAATCAAGTCATAAAGGAAGATAGGCAAGCTAAGATAGATTCTGAAAAGTCTCTGGCAAAGAATGTAAAGAAATGCAAAGAATGTAAAGAAAAGCAAAGATTTCTATGCTTATATTAACAATAGAAGGAAGGGATTGAATCACATTGGGTCACTTGATGTCAAAGGGATAACCATTGATAACCCTGCTTGGGTTGCTGACAAATTGAATAGGTGTTTGCATCTATATTTACACATGGAGAATTATTTAGGGGAAGGAATGTAAGAAATCTATCAAACTTTAACAGCAAGGTAAATGACTTTGGTAACTGAAAGGAAAGTAGAAGACAAATTCTTGTAGCTGAACATAAAAAAGGCACCTGGGAGTGAATGTGATTTATCCATTCATATTAAGGGAGACAGAAAAGGAGGTAAGCAAACCCTTAACCATAATTATGAGAGAATCCTTGGATTCAGGGGAGGTCCATATGGAATGTATCCCCAATTCATAAAGAGAGTGATTAAACGGTGACATGAATAATTACATAGCTTTATTTCTGTTCCAGGGAAATTAATGGCACCACTGATTAAAGTAATGCAGGACCATCTAGACAGGATTGTAGTTATACTACAGTCACAGCATGGATTCGTCAAGGGGCAATCTTATCTAACCAATCTGATAGGTTACTATGATGCAGTGACCAAGGAACTGTATGCAAAAAAAATAATTTTGATATCATATACTTGGATTTCAGAAAGGATTTTTACACTGTAGCATATAAAAGACTGATGTATAAACTGGAGCAGTGGCTGGTATTAAGGGCAAGTTACTGCTATGGATAAAGGGATGGTTAAATGTAAGGTAAGAAGACAGAGAGTGATTATTAATGGGCACTGCTCTTCATAGACTAATGTTATTAGTGGAGTCTGCCATGGTTCAGAGCTGTTTTCAGTATTTATTAATGATATTGATAAAGGTATATCAGGCTTAATATTTAAGTTTGCAAATGATACAAAGGTTAGCAGAGT